>NC_090921.1:380521084-380837156 GCF_040938575.1 Ambystoma mexicanum | reverse complement strand
GTGGGGCGGTAATTCCCCCTTCCCCCATTGCCCTTCCCCATTCCCATTTTTGCCCCATAGGGCATAATGGGAATGGAGAAGGTGCTAATTACGGCACCGCAAATTGCGGGACCGTAATTAGCTCCCTGGTCCCTTTGCGGGTTAGTTTTTAACGCCTGCAAAAAGCAGGCGTTAAAGTCTCCAACCCGCAAAGGGACCTCGTAGTAAGGCGGTAAGGGTTAACGGTCACCGGTACCATTAACGGTGACCGTTAACCCTTACCGCCGTCCGTGTAATGAGGCCCTTTGTCTGGGATGCCCAAAGGAAGCCCTTCTTTATATATTTTTATGACAAGTTATAATCTGGATGATAAACCCTTATATAACGCCCCTCTCTTTGAATCCCCCTGACCTCACTGAGCCAAGAAGTAGGTTTGTTTTGCAATTTAAAAGATTTATTGGAAAAATTAAACAATATATATATATCTATCACTTGCATAATAAGTTACTATTTGATATCACACTTAAGCATATGAATATAAAGTTGATCGACAATAGATAATCTGACACTAGCACACTTCTTTACAATCAATGAGGAGTTAGTATAGGAAGGATAAGGTAGCAGAAAATACTTTTATGGTTTCAAGGAAAAACAATGATGGAAAGAATGCAGTACAGAAATAACTGGTAGGGTTTCACAAGAGATAATATGTTCACTTTTCCCCTGGTGGCAATTCACTCCCCCCCTATGCAATAGAAGATGGAAGGGAGAGCACACAGTTCTCAGGAATACAATCAAATGTAGTTCAGTTCCCCCCTAGCAAGCTTAGATCACAGGGATGATTTTAAAACACAGGCAAAATCCTTTTAAATGTGGTGGCAATGAAGTAAAATATGCTAAAAATGGTTTTTAATTCCCTATAAGAGATTCAGGGTGGGTGATAGCCACTTTAAATTAGTTCAGGATCACTTTAGCAATGCTCTATGAATGATTGTCAGGTTGCAAACGAATTTCAGCAAAGGAAAGCAAGAAGCTGCTATTTTGACAAGTGAAGAAATTTGAGCCATATCGCAAATCGCGGCACTTTTTCCGAGTGCGTCGAGCGCGATTACGGAAGAAGTATAATGAATAGAAAGTCGGGTTAGAGCTTATTGGGAATCTTAGCTTCCAAATGAAAGTTAAATCTCGTTCCTAGCACAAACGGTTCAAGAGATACGGACGATTTTATGAAGGCAGTTTTTCAGAAATGAAATAATGATTCAAAATGGCAAATTACACTTTTACAGGTTTAAAATCGGAGAAGGGACACACGATTCTATGATGCAGTTTTGGACAGGTTAAATGTTTTGAATCAGATTATTTTTAGCTAAGAGATGGGTTCTGCACAGTTCTAGCTGGGTACTCACACTATAAATTTGAAAGGAATGGCCTCGTCACGGATCAGGTCAGCAGGTTGGACTGGACTCCGGGCGGGTGCTTCTGAAGTCACAGCTCTCTGGTTCAGCTCTGCTCTGCACTTCACCGCGGTCTGGTCTGTGGTTCTCTGGTTCTGGTCTCTCTGGTTCTGATCTGGTCTGTGGTTCTGCTGTCAGCACTTCTTTCTGGGTCTGCTACCGGTTCTGGCAAAAGTTCTTGGCAAAGAATCCAACAGCTCGCCCAGCTGTAGAATAGTTTGGTTGGATTGCTGGATTCTGAAGGCCTGCTGAAAAAGGATTTAGCTGGTGGTCCAGGCCTCTCTGCTTTAAGTTCTGGAGTTAAGTTCTGGATTCTGGAGTTCTCCGTCAGCGTGCTGCGCAGGAATTCAGTTGAGGTTGGAAAATGAATGTCCCTGTCTGGCTTCCAGTGGCTCTTTTTATGTCTTTTGAAAATGGGTGTGGATGCTAACTTTCTGTGCTCACCCCACTCATGATTTGATAGGTCAAGGATTTCTCTTTGACCTGATTTGAGAAGGGAGCAGTGAGTCATCAGGTGTCATCTTTATGGCATACAGAAAGAACACTCCCCTTTGCTTTTACCTTAGAAAATCATTTTCATAAGTAAACACATTTCCCAGATACACAAGTGGGTGACATTACATATACACATCATATATCACATAAGGTAGTTTCTGTTCCAACTCTGATGTTTCTAAGAGCTTGGATTAAGAAATGACAACATTTTGCACTTTTTGGTTGATTTACCAATATTGGATTTTTACCAAAAATGACACAGATGTACCCCGCCTCTCTACACATATTCCAGTAAATTTTCATTTTTCTAGCGTGAACCCCGTGTCTGCAATCTCCATAATTCATGGGGTTTTGCCTCAGAACATGGTACAGAGTTCTAACACCTCTTAAAATGTGCACAGAAAAATCACAAGAATAATGATATTAATTATATAATTTTGACAAGTCCGTACTATGAATTATCCATCTTTTTAAAATTATGCTCTGGCCCAGAGGGGTGTGGATTCCCAAAGCACATGGTGGAATTTCTGGTTTGTCCACTTCCTCCAACTCAAGTTGCTCACAGAGGCACTGCCCCTCCCCGTTTCTCTCAAGAGGAAGCCATTTACGACCCCCCCTAATTTAACATTTGCCTGAGCCCAGGAAGGCTCATTGTTCTGTTTCCTGTAGTCCCCAGCTGCTCCTCCACTAATCCAATCAGAGAGGTGTCATCTCCCTTTGGTGAGGGCAGGAGAATGCAGGCCAGGCCTGGGAAGAGTGGCTGAGCAAGTTTCAACTCCTGTCGGGGGTAGTTGCCAGGCAGAATTCAATCTCTTTAAGCCAGGCTTCAGCTAAATGTCACTTTTGTTCCCAGTTTTTCTTCATCCAAATCAAACTTACAATTTTTACACATGCAGCTAGAATTCTGATTCTAAGTTCAAAACTATGACATGTAACAGTTGCAAACTATGTGACACTCAACAGTAGGTCACTCATTTATTTTAAACATTTCGATTTTAGTGGCTTTAAGTCCAATTTCACTTCAGCTGCTGACATCCACAGCTCAGCCAGTTTCATTATGAACATTATTTTGGGCTCTTTCTCTTTCCAGATTTTGTATGCACACAAGTCTACCTTCTGCCAAATGTCTGCTGGTGTTCATTGAGATTTTTGAATATCTTGCAATGTTTAAAATAGGCATTTTTAGCTTGCATTTCAGAGAAGCAAAGGTGATTTCAAAGCGCTTTCTGAGCTAACCGGCACTGCTGTTTTTCCTTTGGCACACATTTCACCCATGGCACTCCTGGCCCATCATGCTCGCACTAGTGGGTGGCAGGTCAGGGGAACACTTTGGTGTGCGCCAAAACTGCGCGGTTTTCCTGGATTCTGGCGCAATGTGGGCTTTTCCGCCATCTTGGATTTCCTAAGCCCACAGCACCAAATGTTGCAGCATAATAGTCCAAACGTGGGTCAGGACACCCAACAAGCCCCCCCGCCCGACTGCGCTTTGATTTCGAGTCGAGGGGGAGTCGGGAGCAAAGGATGTTTTGATCCACGCGCTGGGATGTCCGCATCATCTTCTTCCAATTCCGTAGATGGCACAGTTCAGCATCTTTTCCTCCATCCAGTTGGATCGATCGGTTCTCCTCACCGGTCCTGATGGGAATATTGGGCGGTACCCCGGGCCCCTCGGATCTTTGCTCCCGGTCTCCAGGTCGTCTTCCGTGGTCAGTCTCCGGGTTTCATCTCTCCTAGGATGATAAAGCAAAGTGGCAATACACATTCCTAGACATTTTTCCACCACTATTAATGGTGTGGCGAACAGATACATTTTATACATCAAGAAACATTTTGCAGTCTTATTTTAAAAACAGGATATAACAGGGAACATTGCATTACGTTACTATCTTTTTGATATGTGGGATATTTTAGAGTTGGAACTGACTTACTCTGGAGCGGCCCCCTCTGGGATTCCAGAGGATTCCTCCAGTTGTTGCAGAGTGTGCCTGGGATGGCAACACTTTAACTGATTTATATGGACCCACTTGTCTTCCCCCTCTGCCAAACTGCCTTTGGGGAGGCGGCTCTTGTATGCAATTGGGGAGATCTTGTCTATAATTTCAAAGGGTCCCTTCCATGTAGGCAAACATTTTCGCTGTTTGGCCTGGTTCCTTTGGAAATTGTATAGATAGACCCGGTCCCCCACCTTATATTCCTTCCTGGTGGTTTTCAAATCATAGTGAGTTTTCATGCTATCAGCTGATCTTTCTAGATTCCGCTGATCATAGGCAAAAGCATGTTGGAGGTGTTTCCTCAAATTCTCCACATACTCATGAGTTGTGGAGGCATTGATCAACGTCTGCTCTTGGGTACTGTAGAGCAAACCCTGGGGAAGCACCATCTTGCGTCCAGTCATCAACTCAAATGGTGACATTTTGGTTGCAGATGAAGGGGTAGATCTGATGGCCATTAGGACCAGAGGTAATCGGATATCCCAACTTGGCCCAGAATCTGCCACAAACTTTTTTAATATGCTCACAATGGTTCTGTTGTATCTCTCCACTGCACCAGAAGAGGCTGGCCGGTAAGCAATATGCAGCTTCCTTTTGACCCCCAGTATCTCCCACATCTTTGTCATTACCTCGCTGGTGAAATGGCTACCTCTGTCTGACTCAATCCTTTGAGGTAGACCAAAACGGGAAAATATGTGGTTAATCATCAGGGCAGCTGCTGTTTCTGCCTTGCAGTTTGGGGCCGGGAGACATTCCATCCACTTGGTAAACAAGCATGTGACCGTCAACATGTACTTGATTCCCCTAGACGAGCGTATCACAGGGCCTACGAAGTCGATTTGCAAATCTGACCATGGCAGTGTCATCCCCCTCTTTTGGAGAGGCGCACGGTGTGTGAGGGATGATGGCTGAAATTGTGCACACACCAGACATCCCTTCAAGTATTGGTCGAGGTCCTGCCCCATGTGTGGTCAGTAAGCAACCTCTCTTAAGATCTCAAGTGTTGTATGAAACCCCCTATGACCGGCGGTGGCCGCATCATGGGCGTGACTTAACATCAGGCTTCGGAATGAGGTAGGGACCGCCCACTGATCATGGCCAGCTTGGGATTTCCTTACCAACAAACCGTCTTGGATTCGGAACATCTTTGGACATTTCATCAACACTCTAAGGTCCTCTTTCCCAATGTAATCGGTATCCGTCAGGGGAAAGTTCTCAGGGTCCTCAATGTGTTGGTAAAACTTACCAATTATTGGATCCCCCTTTTGAGCCGTAATCAAATCAGCATCTGGGGTCTCCTTACTCCATTGTGCAGTTGAAAGATCATTGTGAGCATTTGTCTGGGAACTAGTGATAGCAGTGACCTGGATTTCTTCCAACAGGGACTCTATTTCTATTAGATCCCCTTGGATGGCCCCGGTTTTGGCCAGCTGATCAGCTAAGCAATTTCCAGTTTTGTCTGGTCCCTCTACTTTGGAATGACCCTTGATCTTTTTCCAGTAGATGGTCATCCCATTCGATGTGACCAGATCATCAATATTTTGGAAAAACTTCCCATGTTTCAGGGGTTTGTTATTAGCACATAACATGCCTCTGGTTTTCCAATTAACCAGGTGCTCCACGAACCCGTTCCGTACATAATCTGAATCTGTGATTATGACCAGTTCGTGGAGTTGATGTTGGACAGCAGTGAGGATGGCTTGATACACAGCCATCAATTCTGCCACCTGACTACTTCGGGGACCAATTTTGTACCCAGCGGAGGGTACGGGGGACTCCTTCACCCATGCATTACCTACGCCGGCCACCAGTTCTTTTTCACTGTTGTTGTCAACATGGTAAGAGCATCCATCCACATAGACAGTGGGCATTCCCTCACACTTGTCTTCTTCAAAGACTTTGTGTGGGGAATTAAGGTAGGCCTCCATGTTGTCCTTGGTTTTTAGACTTTCGTCCTCGAGACAGTTTTCTCTGGCACAATCATGCAAGTCAGCCAGCCCTTGCGCGATGGGACTCTTCTTGTTTTGGCCATATATGACCTCCACAGGAAAGCCTTGCATTGACAGAATCCAGGAAGTAATTCGGGAATTACTCACGTTTCCGGCTCGGATTCTGTCACTTTGGAGATATTGCAGAGGCTGGTGTGGAGTCTCCACTATGATGTGTTCCCCCTGGATGAACGGGCGGTAATTCTTCAATGCCCACACCGTTGCCAGGAGTGCCTTCTCACAATCGTTGAATTTTTCCTCCACAGAGGATAAAGTTTTGCTCGCATAGGAGATTACTTTATTTTTTTTTTTATTATACGAGTATATAATCACCGAAGTGATTTTTACAAGAAGATGAACATAAAATTTCACAGCGTATTTATCCCAACACGAGAATAAGTCTACAGAAACACGAAAGTAAGGTAGAAAACACTCCCCACTGCCGTCATCTATCTATCTGTCTGTGACCAGTCCCCTAGCTCGGAGGTACATGTGCAAAAATCTGGTCCAAAATTTTAGTAGCTGCGATAGACCAAGATGTTCTCAAGCCTCCTATTAAGCGCTCCCACCAGAGTTCTTCTTCCCTTAGATAGGCATTTTTTAGGTGATGAAGTATGTATGGTGATCTGAATTTCTCTGTACCTGAACACAGTAATAAAAGGTGCCGTAATGTTTCGATTTGTTCAGTGTTATTACAAAAGCGGCAAGTATTCGTTGTTGAGAGGCCCCTTGTGTGCAGAATCTCGTTTGTGGGTAACAAGTTTAACCTTGCACGGAGTAGAGTGCTCTGAGTTTTCCTGTCTGGATGCTTTGTCAAAAAAGGTTGAATTACATTCAATTTTCTGATTGTTGGAGGTAGATGACTAGTTAGCTTATACTCAGATGCCTTATCCAGTGTATTTATCCAATCCATTTCTTCCATTCGTGTTTTAGTTTTTGTCGGGTTACCCAAAAGTTCTTCCATGGAGCTGCCGCAGATTTCAAGTTGCTGTAGGCACATTAGCTCCCATTTTGATAGTAACATGGATTTACTTAAGTTCATCTCCGCCTGTACCATCAGAAAAATTGCTGAGGAAGAAGGATCTTTTATCTTCCGATATAACATAACTGACGCTCTTATCACTATTGACTCTAAAGAGGAGAGGGAGAGTTCATGTCTTATCAAGGCGATCGGAGTAAAAGGTGGTAGATTCAAGACTAAACGCCAAAACAGACTCTCCAATCTAGCCCATAAGCAGTAGGGTAAAGATGGCATAGCCTCAGCTCCGTAGGTAATAGCTGGGATAACTTTGCCCCTATAGAATTTGATCAGGGGCAGCAATGAAAAGCGACCATATTTGTTGTCCAATATTTTTGCTTGTGAGGCGAAAGTTTTCATTTTTTCCGAGAGATGGTGTTGCATCGCTGAATCTTTGGCCGTGGAGTCAATAAGGACTCCAAGATATTTAAATTCAGTCACTTGTTCGATTTTGTTTGTGGCCAGGTACCACGAATTCTTCTTTGTCTTTTTTAGGTTTTTTCCAAACACCATTATCTTCGTTTTTTGTTTGTTTAACTCTAGGTCATTGGCGGCTGTGTATGTAGTCAGTGCAGACAACTGCCGTTGTAAGCCAATTGGGGTCTGGTCCAATTGAATAAGATCATTTGCATACAGAAGTCTCGGGATCTTCTCTTTACCCAATTCTGGTGGGAATGCTCGTGTGCTGGTTGAAATATCTTTATAGTCCCCAAAATAAGACAGGAAGAGGGCTGGAGCTAGTGGGCAGCCTTGTTTGACCCCTCTGTCAGTTGTTATGGATGACGAGAGTAGGCCACTGGTGTTCAGTCGTACCTGCATTGATGTAGAAGCATGCAGAGCCTTGATAGGATTCAGAATCTCCTGGGGACAGTCCCAACTGATGAGTTTTTCCCAAAGCTTTCTTCGGTTGACCAAGTCAAAGGCCTGGGTCAGGTCTATAAATGCCAGGAATAGGTTCTGATTTGTTTCACAAGCTTTTGCTTTTAAGAGGCTGAGGATAAAGATGTTTATACTAGTTCCTACTCCCCTTTTAAACCCCGATTGAAGAGGGTCATTACAGGGTGCTCTTTTTGCCCATTGATTAAAGTGATCCAGCAGAAGGGAGCCATAAACTTTCCCTATAACATCTAGGAGGGCCACCGGGCGAAAGTTTCTGGGGTCATCCTTCCTTCCTTTTTTGAATATAGGGATAATAACTGCTGAGGTCCAAGTAGGCTTGATTGAGCGGGAGATAGTACATTTGTGGAAAATTAGACTCAGCAGGTTTGCCCATTCTTCTGGCGCAGATTTCAAATTCTCATTAGATAGACCATCAGGCCCTGGAGCCCTTGATTTCTTTAGTTTGAGTATTTTATTCAAAATATCAGTTCTGTCGCAGAGATCGACCCACCGTGCTGTCGTCTGAGGAGATAAAGGGCCTTCAGCGGGATCTGGAGATTTGAAAAGTGTTGAATAGAACCCAGTCCATGCTAGTTCCGATATACTGTATAGCATCATTGTAGATGCCTCTTTAGCTCGTGGGTTAACCAGGCTCCAAAAGGCTCTAGAGTTGGACTTTCTAATTTGTTCTAGCATATTTTCAGAGTCCTGTTGATGTAATTTTAAACGGTAGACCCGTAGCCAGTTTTTGTAGGCTCTTGTTATCTCCTTTATGTGCGCCCTGTTGGCGGGCGTGTTGTTTCTTGCAGCCATCATTTTCGCTCTGCGGAGGATGTTTCTCTGTGCCACCAAAAGGGCATCAAAATTATGTGCGTGATGGCTCTGGGATATTTAGCCCATTCGATCTTTTTGTCGTGGCTCTGTAAGGTTCCAAAAGTGGTCTGTAATCAACCTTTGTGGCCTCCTTACTGCTTCCATACGAACGAGTAATTGCTTGAATGTTGGCCCGTGTGATCCTTACCCGGTTGCCTTTTCTTTCCGGTTCAATTCTTCCAGGATAATGGTCTGTATCTAGTTTTGTAGAGGCCCATTTAATAGCCAGAAAGTTATGATCGCTTTGGCTGGTCTGGCTTATTCTGAAGTCTGTCAACCGGGCTAAGAGAAGATCAGAAACAAATATGTAGTCTATTGTTGAGTTGGTGAAGCCTCTTTTCCATGTTGGTAGAGAATTAGAATGAGGAAGTGTGGCTGCAGAGTTAAAAAGATGTCTGGCCAACATTAGCTTCTGCCAGGCTAAGCCTTGTTTGCAAGGATTACTCTGTGCGGGACCTGTGGTGCTCTTGCTAGCCGTTGGACAATTGATGTTTAAGTCTCCATATACTATAACATCACATGCCCCAAACTCTAAGTAAACTGAGTCCAGAGTAGAGGTCACTATATCGAACAGTAAGGTCTGTTGCATCCCTTTGTGATTCCAGTAGATGGACATCACCAACAGGGGAGTGCATGTGTGATGTTCTTCCCCAGCCTCCTTTTGTCGCCAAGAAATGAGTACCACGATGACATAAGGGGTCTTCAAGATTATTTTAATTATTTCTAGTCCCACGCCCATCCGGACTGCAACGATTAGACCTGATGAGGGTCTTCCTTTAGGTCCCGCTAATGCTTCTGAGAAAGCAATCTCGAAGCCATCCAATGTTGGTTTAGATTGTAACCAAACTTCTTGGAGACATAAGATGTCATAGTCCCCTAAGTTGATATCACCAGGAGTTGTCAAGTGTAAAAACCCTCTTGTGTTCCAGGTCGCCAGAGACAGTAGGTGGTGCTCTTGGTCAGTGTTAGTGGATTCTGATGGCTATTTATGAAGGCGTGTAGATAAAGCTTTTGGGAGCCAGGCCCATGTAGAAGATTCAAGAGATGGTCTAGCCTGAGTCACCTTTTGGTTCTCCTCTAATGTTATGGCCGCCTTTATGTTAGGAGAGTTACTAGGGGGAATGGCTTTCCCCTGAGGCGTAGAGTGGACCGTGTTGGACTTTAAGATTGCTGCTGGTTTCTTTGTGGGATTTTCCTTTGAGCTAGTGTACTGGCGTTCTTCATTCGATCTGTCCTCCGTTGTGCGATCCTTTGTCTTGTCATGGTCTATTGTAGATTGTCTAATTAGTGTTAGCTCGAAACCTTGTTTGAATAGTGCCTCCGCTGCTGCTGACAATGAGGTAGTCACATCGGCTGATGATATATATAGGAGACAATGTGCCATATGATCCTCGTGAAAAGGTTCCACCGTTTTGAGATCTTCTGATTTTAAGTTTCTTAAAGAGGAGATACTATGTAGCAGTCTCAACACTGTACGTCTATTTAAGACCAGATATTTTTGGTTGCCAGACCGTTGACGTATTTTGGCCGTTGGATTCATCTTATGGTTTTTAGAGTCTTGATGTGACTTCTTCGTATGGTGAAGTCTATAATCCCCACTCTCATGTTGTTTGTATTCCTGAAATCCCTTTCTCTTGTGGGAGTACATTGAGTCCTTAGAGTTATCTGATATGTCAGATTTTGTTTGAGTGTGAACTCTTGATCTATATGTCACTTGAGGCCGATGAAAAGGTGAGACCAGATCTCGATTTTGTTCAGAACGCTTTTCAATAGGATTTCTAATTTGATCCCTTTGAATGCTTCGTAGAGATTTAAAACGATCATCTAGTGAAGTGAAACCTGAGAGGTCTCTAGTAACTGTCTGATGACTAGATAACGTCTTAGTTAGATAGAGATTCGCCCCTTTCTGTTGACTGTCAGGGCAGTCGTCCAAATGTTGACTTATATCCATCAAGTCCTTTTGCATAATAAAATCTTCTGTTGTTTTTGGTGACTGAGATAAAGCTTCTGGTTGTTTCTCTGTATCTATCGCATTTGTTGACACTGGTTTCTTCCCTCCCAAGTTTTGAGTCTTCTTTGGTAAGGGATCCTTTTGTAGGAGGTCAGATTGCTGAATCACTGGGGTTGCTTTAAACAAAGGGGCAGTTTTAAGGCATATGTGCGGGTTAAGAGTCTGTTGCTTAGGTCTCATATCCAAGTTCCCCTCAAGAGGCGGCCTTGGATTCAGTAGTTTGTGGCTTGGGCCTTGTGTGGTTTTCGTTACTAATTGTTCTTTCTGTGGGAGAATATCATCTAAACACATCACGTCATTATCACCCAACTTGTTAGGTATCAGATTTGCTCTGATTGGCAATGTGTTGAGGCAACCTGACAGGGAGGTTGAACCCGATTTTGGCCTTGTCCCACAATCCTTGTTGGAAGCGTCACGGCACAGAGTGACTGGTGCTGTTGTTTGAGTACTTACGTCCATCCCTGGCCTGTCTTTGTTGGTTTTTCTTAAGCCTGAAAGGACTTCCATGGGCTCGACTTGATGAACATGCGAAGTACCAATTGGGTCATTTTTTCTTTTCTCTAAAGCGTTGATATAGCCTTCTAAGTAAATAAGCTTAGAGTTCATCATCGCAAAGATAGATGTATGATCTTTCAGGGAGTCATTTATTGCCTCATAAAGCTTGCAAAAAGGTGCTAATGCAATTGTTACAGCAGACATGATGTACATGAAGTCCGCTTTTTTTGACAGAGTCTCCTTTGGGATAGTGTAGGAAGACTCACTTGATCTTCTGTTAGATGCAGAACTCACAGGTGTTGAAGGAGACCATAACCGCGGCACTTCCTTTGATTTCTGTTGGGAGGTCGGCAGCCTCGAAATGGGGCCCTCCCGGGGATCTAACAAGGCCTCTTTACTTCCGTTTTCCTTGTGTGTTTCACTGTCCAAGGGAGCCACCAAGGGGGTGGGCTTGGACCCAGAGTTACTTTTCTCAAAGATATGAGAAGTTCGACTTGCAATATCGTATTGCCCCAAGCTATTTATTTCCGGTGACAATGGTGGAGCAATTGCCGATCCTGTACAGTCTGACTGGGGTAAAGAGTTCTTGCTTCCCAGTAATGGTTCAGTTAATGGCTCAGCCTCCAAATCAGTTGGGGCTTCACTATGAGACTCCTGGACTTCACTACGAGGCTCGTTGTACACTGGCAAAGATGGTGAAGTTGCCATTTTCTCTGGCCGAATTTCTTGTAATTCCAAGATGATTGGTAAGCCCGGTGGTCCAGGATTAGAAGTGTCTTTTGGATGCACCCTTTGGTGAACTGGTGGAACAATGGTCTCACTGCTAGGGGGATTCTTCTGGGAGCTAGATGATGCAATGAGTAAAGGTTCTAGGAGAGCTTCTAACAAATCTGTGTCCAAAATTTCCCCAAGCCCTGGATGATGCAGTTTATTTTTGGCTTGTCTATGAAAGAGCGTTTTTAGTGAGTTTTCCAGACGCTGACTCGCCGATGGCATTGCTGAGGTAGAGGATCTCGGAGGCTTTTTTGCTGCTGTTCGCTTGGAATTCGTAGGGAGATCAAAGTTTTTCTTTGAAAGCAGTCTAAATGGGATTCCATGTGGGTGATGAATTGGAGCCCCCTGTTTGTTACCCCCTCTCAAATCTGTAGATTTGGCAGCCTCAAGTTCAATAGGCTCAAGAATTAAGGGGGCCAAAGGAGAAGATGTTGGTGCGGGCGAGGTTGAAGTCGTCTCGTCCGAATGTTCAACAATCTTGGCCCCCCCACTGGAGACTTCGGGCCAATTTTTGCATAGATAGTATTTTCTGCACATTCTGCTGGTGAGAAAGAAAGTTTGTTGTGGACTTGAGCCTTTGTTGAATTTTGCAATGGAGAGACTGTAATAATATCTGTGACCACCTGGTGGCGCTGTGGGGCAGCTGAGCCATGGGAAGCCAAGTACAAAGGCTTCTCTACCCTAGAGGCTCCGGTTTCTTCGTCGTGACTCAGAAGCACATTTGAATCCCCCACGGGTGCAGCGGGACCGTCGCAGCCCGGCCACGGCTCCCCCCGGCCCTCGACCCGGGTGGCCCCCCCTCCTCCGAGGGACGGTTCCTCCGCGTCGTCCACCTGGCCGGGGTGCCGGGCCCCAGTCAGCCCAGCTCCGCTGCATTTTCCTCCGCGTGCGGCCTCAACCTCCAACAGCTGATGAGATGAGGCTTCCCCGCAGCTCCGTTGTCCCGTGGAGCCGCAGTTAGCCCTGTTTGTGGGCTCCTCACAGGCGCCGCCCAACCCCAGCTTCTCCCGGACCTTGTCATGCTTTTGGTATAATACTGCCATCAAGCACGTATTAGAGAACCCTGTCTCCAGGAAAAACTACTTGTTTCTGACAGGGTAAGCTAGGCAGGGCGCTTGTGAGAGGCTTCTTTTGAGTTGTCTTACTGCCTCAGATTGTTCTGGACCCCATTCCCACTTGAACCCCCCTTCAAAAGATGAATCAAGGGTCTAGTGATCTCTGCGTAGCCCTCAATGAACTTTCTGCTGTAATTAGTCAGTCCAAGGAGGCTCCTTAGTTCCCGCAGAGTTGTGGGGTCTTTCAGTTTCTGAAGTGCTTCCACTTTCTTTTCCTGGGGACAGAGACCCTGAGGAGTAATCTCATGCCCCAAGAAATTAACACGGGTTCTACACCACTGTGCTTTCTGAAAGGAAAGTTTTGCCCCGGCGGCCTTCAACTGGGTCAGAACATAACGGATCTCCACTATGTGTTCTTCCACAGATGAACCTTTGATGAGGACATCATCTACATAAGCCAGGTTACCCCTCGCACCCAGGTCGGGCATGGCCTTGTGTAGGAAAATGTTGAATTAATTGCCAGAGTTGAGGTATCCAAAGGTAGTCCGGGTCCATGTGTACTGCTGGCCCCCAAAGGTAAAGTCTGTATTGGTCCTCCCTACTGACAGGCACGGTCCAGTATCCATTGGTCAGGTCTATTGCAGTGAATACCTGTGACCCCAGAATCTGGGCCAGCCCTTGGTCAATGTAGGGCAGAGGCCATCGGGAAGTATGGACCCGTATGTTGAGCTCCCTAAGGTCGGCACAGAGTCTCCACTGGCCATTTGGCTTCAATATTCCCAGCACCGGATTATTGAAGGTGCTGTGTACTGGACGGATTATCCCCCGGGACTCAAGGTTCTTAATTATTTCAGTAAGGGACTCCATGGATGCGAGAGGCAAACGATATTGCTTCACAAACACTGGAGTCATGCCAGGGTCCGTGGGAATTGTTGTTGTGTGGATGTCGGTGCGACCACAGTCATATGAGTCTACTGCAAAGATATCTTGGAAATCCAAGAAAACTTGTTTCAACTTTTGCTTCTGTTCCAGAGTCACACAGGCATCAGCTAGGTTGACTCTCTCTTCCACCATCTGCCTGAAGCCTGGAAAGACTTCTGGTTTCGCTATCTCAGCGGCCTACTCCAGCTGGGTGGAGAAGTCCCTGGTCAAAGTGCTGATTTGCACTGGAGGCTTCAGGTGGGAAAGGCAGCCCTCATGGACCTGGAAAATCACCTCATCCCTTCTGAAGTCACAAGTCACATCTTCCTTACCATAAGGGCAAGAAGTGTACACCAGGAAGTTCCCCCCATGCCGGGTAAAGATCCTGTCTAGTGTTGTATTGTCATCACTGTCACTGTCAAAAAAGTCCTTGGGGATTGGTCCTAACAGTTCATTTCCTAAATCAATGGAGAAATGTCGGTCATCAACCGCCATTCCCACAATGGTGAATGTGGCTAGAGTAATACTCTTTAAGTCGCTGTTATCCACCTCTATTGGAATGGTGTCATGTTCTATGTTGACTAATGGTGTTGGGTTTACCCCTAACCCTTGCTGTTGGAGGGAAGCATTTAGATGAATATAAGCATCAGGGTTTTTCAATTTTTGTCCTCTTTTAACTTTCACTTCCAGGGAGAATTGTCGGGTCCTTTCTGGGATGGTGACTTCCTCTTTAATCTGAATTTCAACTGCATAAGGTAGCAATTGAGCTGACCTAAATGCTTTTTCTGAATCATCAAAGCCCATGGGATTATCCGCTAATCGGGACCAAGCTTTGAAGTTTATTAGGTCCAAACTAATGGCAAAGCGATTGGGAATGTCACTGCCTAAGTAAAAGGCGGCAGTGACGTCTCGCACGACCCAACAATTATTGACTATGCTCTTGTTGCCAATGGAGATTTTGAGCATACACCTGCTTGGCAGGAGATGTTTCGAATTGGGCGTTTCCAGATCCATTTCCCATTTGTCTACCAGTTTGAATGTGGGAATGGATGGATCTTTTCGGAGTTGGCGGAACATGGCCTAGCTGATGAAGCTCTTACCGTTGTCCACACACACTCGGGCGAGAACAGAGTCCTTCCCATCATTTAACTGAACAGGGATGAACAACTGCTCTCCAATTTGCTGAACATCAGCCAGGCTCTGAGCTGATTTCACATCTTTCTGGACTATAGGAGTGGGAGTTTCTGATTGTGGATTGGTAAAGAATTTCAGAGTGTTTCCTTCCAGTGTGGAATACCACCTTAAACTGGAAAGAAGGTTGATTTTCAGAAATAGAGAGGACCCCCATCACCAGTCTGTTGTCCTACTGCTATTACTGTCACGTCTGGAATTTTGTTGTTCTGGAAGTGAAATTCTACTTGGTCAGATTTTTGTTCAACCATGTGGCAGGTGCCGTTTAAGCTAACATGGTTGACACTCTGTTTTAGTTTTATTGGTCGGCTAGTCTAGGTCCAGAGGACCACGTTTACGCAATCTATTAGGGGTGACAACCTTCTCAGGAGGTCATTCCCTAGTAAACAAGGGGTGCCCTCTGGAGTCACTACTATGACCGGGTGTTTCACCTTGTGTCGCCCAATTTTGATGTCCAAATCTGCAGTCCCCTCGATGGGAATTTCCTTCAAGTCAAAGTTCTGCAGTTGTCCAGGAAGAGAGGTGAGAGGAATCTGGTATTTCTCCCCCCTTCCTGCATTTAGTTCATCAAAGGTCCTTTTGGACAGAAGAGTAGCTTGGGATCCAGTGTCCACCAGTGCCAAAAATGTACTCTGCCCCTGTACTTGTACCGGGGCATAGTATCTTCCCTCCTTCTCCTCAAGGGGGCACAGATAATGCACATTTTTGGACAACTGGTGGGCTAATTTTCTGGTTCTGGACATTGGGAGGGGGGAGATTTGGGCAGAATTCTGTGGAGAGTCATGGGAATCTGCAAGAAAAAGTTGGCAACTTGAAAGAGGATATTCGAGTTCCCCTGGTTCCGGTCCTGGGCCGCCCCCCCCTTTTTGGAGGCAGTCACCAGAATGAGTTTGAACCCGGGGATTTTGATGCTGTTGGTTCTGGGATAGAATGATGGGCGGCGACAGCTCAATCCCCACATTTACCCAGTCTATTGATGCGGTTTTGGGTTCCCGTGGTTCCGGTTCTGGGCCCCCCCCCTTTTTGGAGGCAGTCACCAGGATGGGTTTGAACCAGGGGTTTTTGGTATTGTTGGTTCTGGGATAGGATGATGGGCGGCGACAGCTCAATCCCCACATCTACCCAGTCTAGGTTGGAATCCCTTGGGACCCATTTTTCCTTGGGAGGAGTTCACCCATCTCTGAAGGAGAAGATCCTTTTCCCAGGATCCTCTGAGGATCCCTCTCCCTCAAATTGGAAGATCTGTACCTCCTCCTCAAAGTGGGTCTGTTTGGGTACTTTGTTTCTCCTACCTCCCCCCTCTGCTCCTTGGGAGGCAGACTTTCAGGGGCAGGAGATTTTGTTTCCGGTTCCTGGGCTTCCAGGGGCTGTTTACAAGTGGAGAAGGCAGCTTCCTCCAAGGCTTGACAACCCCCTTCCTCTTGTGCCTCCTCCCTGGGAACCAGTGGGGTATCGGGGTGCTGCCCCGTCATTGTTCTGGAGCACCAGGCCCAGAGTTTGGGGCATTCTGCGGTGGCATGCTCATCTGAGGGTCTGTTGAGCCCTCAGTATGTGACCCAGATCCCGTGCCATATTTTGGACCTGGCGCTCAAGTTGGGAAACCCGCTCAGGCTGATACGGGGTTCTGTTTTCTCCCCTGGGCTGATCCCGGGAAGGGTAGCTATCCCTTCTCTGGTAGTACCCTGGGTTGGGAAGATTTGGGTACCCCTCCACCCTTGGCCTCCCCTCTCCCGGATTAGGTTGTCTGGGCTCAGGAAAGTGGGGAAAGAAGGATGGATGATTTTGGGGCTGGAAGTTGGGTGGATACCTGGGGAACAAGTTCTGCCCAGGACTTGGTGAATTTCTGCCCTCCTGGGGGAAGTGCGGAGGGAAGTTCCCTGGGTTGGGCGCTTGGTTGGATCCCCCCCCCTTGGGCCAGAGGAGTCCACACATAACCCAGGATTGGACTGTTTCCCTTATAGCGGGGACTTACATAGTCAGGGGAGCGAGGGACCCCATTTGTGGGACTACCTCCTTGACTCCCTGTCTGTGACAGGCCCGAGGGCCTTCTGGGCTTAGAATTATTTGGTGCAGGCAGGTTTTTAGGTCCTCCCATCTCCAAATCTAAAATGGGGGCAACCTTTACCTCTGCCACCTTGGAAGCAGCAGGGGTGCTGTTGGTTTTGGGGTTTTTGGGCTGATTCTTATTTTCCACCGGTTTCTGCACCTCATAGATGCGGGTGGCTTGCTCAATGACCCAGTCTAAAGATCTTTTCTGGTGAAAATCTCTCACGAGCTGGGTCATTATGTATTTGGGGAGAGCATGGAAAAATGTGTTGATGAATTCTTTGCTGTCCGTGCGCACCCTTCTGGTGGTCTGCGCAAAGGCACACTTCAATTCTTGCACGAATTCTTGTGGGGCCTGATCCTCCCCACATTGCAAATTGTAGGCTGCCTTGCGAGCCTCTTGGGGATTCCGGTGAACCGAAAAATGTTTCAAGATGGCCGCCCTATATGTGGACCATCTTGAATGGTTTTGGTCCTCCAGCCCCGCAAAGAAACTGGAGTATTCTGGGGAGAATGTCCATTTGACATACTGAATGCAGCTACTGCTGTCCTTCAAATGGAAAGTCTCCATCATTTGCTCATAGAGCTCCAAGTGTTCCCAAACAGAATACTTGGCGTTCTTGTGATAAGGCGTGATGACACTCCTTATTGCTTTTATTTGTTTCAATGGGTCCTTAAGCAAGGCCCTTTTTGCCTTATTGGCCTTTTTGGTTTGGGTAACCCTGGTCCATTCATCCTCTGACTCAGAGGCACTGCTCCCAGAGGTGCCCGTCTGATCTTCCAGGTTTTCCCGGATTCTGCCAGCCTGGGAATGGCTGGCAGAATGTGGGGACCTAGTCTCCTGTGTCCTGGGCCGCTCAGAGGAGTCTTCAGATCCCTCCTTGCTGCCAGGATTTGATGGGTACCCCCCCCCACACTGACCTAACTGGGCAGAGGTTTGTAGGATGCCCTTAGTGGGTCTACTCTCCTGGGGTTCCCCACTAAATTGCACTGTGTTGGGGTGCCCATACCCGGATGCCCACCCCTCCATTCCTGGGTGGTACTGGCCTATGAGCCCCATACTTTTGGCTGGATAGTAATCTGCCATCCTTGTGGCCCTGTGCTCATGTGCGCCAGGGGACATGGGGGTGGCAGAGTCCAGGAACTGGGAGAGGTGGAGGCCTCTGGTACTAGGGCTCCTGAGGTTATGCTCAGGGGTTTCCCTTTCCCAGCGAACTTCATCTCTATCATCCCCTGCTCCCTGTTGCAATGCAAGAGCCTGGGCTTTCAGTTCCTCAACCAAGGCCTTACTAGTCTTTATCTCTTGCATGGCTACCTGTTGCTGGAGCCTATCATTGTGTTGACAGAGAGCCTCATTTTCCCTCTGTGCTTCCTGATTGGTCCTGGAGCACTGGGTCAGTCTTTGCTGCAGGGTGGTTACCTCCTGGGCACCGTCCCTACTGGCCTGCTCCTTTCTTGTCAGAGCATCTTCCACCCTCCTGGTGTGCTCTAACAAGTTCTGATGCTCTTTTTGGAGGTCACCCAGTCCCTGGAGGGCCAAGTGATTTTTTTGAATTTTTCTTTTTAAGTGGCAGACTTCCTGGCCTAAGGTATCCCTTTCCTGAGTAAGAGCCTGCATCTGTGCCGCCAGGTCGTCCCTCTGCCGTTGGAGGGCACCAGCTTTCTGGCGCTCTTCATCAAACTCTGCCTGGGTATCCAGGTCTTTCAAAATCAATTTATTGCTTTCCTCTTTCTCTCTGTCTAGTTGGATTTGCAGGGTGGCTACCTGCTCTGTGCATGCCCTGTTGAAATTGATCTGTTGCTCCAGCTTTTTCTGGCACTGCAGTAAGGAGTCCAAACTGTCTTGGTGCTCCTTCTGCAAAGCCAGAATTCTGGTATCCTGATCAGCCTTTTCCTGTTGCAGGATATGCATATCCTCCTTTATTTTAATGATGTACTGTCTACTATCATTTTCTGCCTCCTGTCTCCTGTGCAGCCTCTGCTCAGAAGAGTCCAGGTCAGATTGGGCCTTCTCTAATGCCATCAGTTGCCTATTTGCCAGATCTTGGCCTTCAGCACATTTGTCCTGTATGGCTCCCATATGTAAATATAAATATGCCGCTACCCTGGCAATCTTGTTGTGCTCATCCTTGGCCTTAGGGGCCATATATAGTTCACTCAGGGCCACATGTAAGGGACCCTGATCTCTCCATATATCTGACCCTGTTTCAGTGATCTGGGGTGCGATTGCCTGCAAGCAGACCGCCTGGTCCTGATGAGCCCACTCACCTCTCACAAATAGCTTATGTAAGAGGTGTTCTCTGGCTATTTTGATATCTACCAAGGTCGTCATTCTGGAACTTGATTTCCTTCCTGACTTACAGAAGTTTGTATTTTATTTTGCAAAACAGACCTTTTCCTTAGAGCGTTCCTTTGAGGGGTGTTTTTACAGTGTAACACGGCGTGGTGATCCAACAGAATTTATATATCCTGTCAGTTAGCACACTGTATTAATCTGCACAAGTGATAGATCTAATCCAGAATCCCCGGCTACGAGCCCCCACTCTGTTAAATGACTTCAATTTAGCAATCCCACTAAGTCAGTGCCTCGTCTGGGACGCCCAAGGGAAGCCCTTATTTATATATTTTTATGACAAGTTATACTCTGGATGATAAACCCTTATATAACGCCCCTCTCTTTGAATCCCCCTGACCTCACTGAGCCAAAAAGTAGGTTTGTTTTGCAAATTAAAAAGGTTTATTTGAAAAATTAAACAATAGATATATATATCACACTTTTATAATAAGTTACTATTTGATATCACACTTAGGCATATGAATATAAAGTTGATCGACAATAGATAATCTGACACTAGCACACTTCTTTACAATCAATGAGGAGTTAGTATAGGAAGGATAAGGTAGCAGAAAATACTTTTATGGTTTCAAGGAAAAACAATGATGGAAAAAATGCAGTACAGAAATAACTGGTAGGGTTTCACAAGAGATAATATGTTCACTTTTCTCCTGGTGGCAATTCACTCCCCCCTATCCAATAGAAGATGGAAGGGAGAGCACACAGTTCTCACGAATACAATCAAATGTAGTTCAGTTCCCCCCTAGCAAGCTTAGATCACAGGGATGATTTTAAAACACAGACAAAATCCTTTTAAATGTGGTGGCAATGAAGTAAAATATACTAAAAATGGTTTTTAATTCCCTATAAGAGATTCAGGGTGGGTGATAGCCACTTTAAATTAGTTCAGGATCACTTTAGCAATGCTCTATGAATGATTGTCAGGTTGCAAACGAATTTCAGCAAAGGAAAGCAAGAAGCTGCTATTTTGACAAGTGAAGAAATTTGAGCCAAATCGCAAATCGCGGCACTTTTTCCGAGTGCGTCGAGCGCGATTACGGAAAAAGTATAAAGAATAGAAAGTCGGTTTAGAGCTTGTTGGTTCAAGAGATACGGACGATTTTATGAAGGTAGTTTTTCAGAAATGAAATAATGATTCAAAATGGCAAATGACACTTTTACAGGTTTAAAATCGGAGAAGGGACACACGATTCTATGATGCAGTTTTGGACAGGTTAAATGTTTTGAATCAGATTATTTTTAGCTAAGAGATGGGTTCTGCACAGTTCTAGCTGGGTACTCACACTATAAATTTGAAAGGAATGGCCTCGTCACGGATCTGGTCAGCAGGTTGGACTGGACTCCGGGCGGGTGGTTCTGAAGTCACAGCTCTCTGGTTCAGCTCTGCTCTGCACTTCACCGCTGTCTGGTCTGTGGTTCTCTGGTTCTGGTCTCTCTGGTTCTGATCTGGTCTGTGGTTCTGCTGTCGGCACTTCTTTCTGGGTCTGCTACCGGTTCTGGCAAAAGTTCTTGGCAAAGAATCCAACAGCTCGCCCAGCTGTAGAATAGTTTGGTTGGATTGCTGGATTCTGAAGGCCTGCTGAAAAAGGATTTAGCTGGTGGTCCAGGCCTCTCTGCTTTAAGTTCTGGAGTTAAGTTCTGGATTCTCGAGTTCTCCGTCAGCGTGCTGCGCAGGAATTCAGTTGAAGGTTGGAAAATGAATGTCCCTGTCTGGCTTCCAGTGGCTCTTTTTATGTCTTTTGAAAATGGGTGTGGATGCTAACTTTCTGTGCTCACCCCACTCATGATTTGATAGGTCAAGGATTTCTCTTTGACCTGATTTGAGAAGGGAGCAGTGAGTCATCAGGTATCATCTTTATGGCATACAGAAAGAACACTCCCCTTTGCTTTTACCTTAGAAAATCATTTTCATAACTAAACACATTTCCCAGATACACAAGTGGTTGACATTACATATACACATCATATATCACATAAGGTAGTTTCTGTTCCAACTCTGATGTTTCTAAGAGCTTGGAATAAGAAATGACAACATTTTGCACTTTTTGGTTGGTTTACCAATATTGGATTTTTACCAAAAATGACACAGATGTACCCCGCCTCTCTACACATATTCCAGTAAATTTTCATTTTTCTAGCGTGAACCCTGTGTCTGCAATCTCCATAATTCATGGGGTTTTGCCTCAGAACATGGTACAGAGTTCTAACACCTCTTAAAATGTGCACAGAAAAATCACAAGAATAATGATATTAATTATATAATTTTGACAAGTCCGTACTATGAATTATCCATCTTTTTAAAATTATGCTCTGGCCCAGAGGGGTGTGGTTTCCCAAAGCACATAGTTGAATTTCTGGTTTGTCCACTTCCTCCAACTCAAGTTGCTCACAGAGGCACTGCCCCTCCCCGTTTCTCTCAAGAGGAAGCCATTTACGACCCCCCCTAATTTAACATTTGCCTGAGCCCAGGAAGGCTCATTGTTCTGTTTCCTGCAGTCCCCAGCTGCTCCTTCCCTAATCCAACCAGAGAGGTGTCATCTCCCTTTGGTGAGGGCAGGAGAATGCAGGCCAGGCCTGGGAAGAGTGGCTGAGCAAGTTTCAACTCCTGTCGGGCGTAGTTGCCAGGCAGAATTCAATCTCTTTAAGCCAGGCTTCAGCTAAATGTCACTTTTGTTCCCAGTTTTTCTTCATCCAAATCAAACTTACAATTTTTACACATGCAGCTAGAATGCTGATTCTAAGTTCAAAACTATGACATTTAACAGTTGCAAACTATGTGACACTCAACAGTAGGTCACTCATTTATTTTAAACATTTCGATTTTAGTGGCTTTAAGTCCAATTTCACTTCAGCTGCTGACATCCACAGCTCAGCCAGTTTCATTATGAACATTATTTTGGGCTCTTTCTCTTTCCAGATTTTGTATGCACACAAGTCTACCTTCTGCCATATGCCTGCTGGTGTTCATTGAGATTTTTGAATATCTTGCAATGTTTAAAATAGGCATTTTTAGCTTGCATTTCAGAGAAACAAAGGTGATTTCAAAGCGCTTTCTGAGCTAACCGGCACTGCTGTTTTTCCTTTGGCACACATTTCACCCATGGCACTCCTGGCCCATCACGCTCGCACTGGTGGGTGGCAGGTCAGGGGAACATTTTGGTGTGCGCCAAAACTGCGCAGATTTCCTGGATTCTGGCGCAATGTGGGCTTTCCTAAGCCCACAGCACCAAATGTTGCAGCATAATAGTCCAAACGTGGGTCAGGACACCCAACACCTTCCTCCGGATTACTATAGGCTGGGTGAGAGGGACCTGTCTGAGCTCCTCTTGGTTCTCGCTGCCCAACCCGGGCTCCATGGTGAAACCACAGCACCTCCCCGGGCCGGCCGGGGGACGTGCCCACGCAATGCCCCAGCAGAGACTGGCCTGCTAGGGGTGCTCTTCCAATCACTCCATGGGATCGATTTGGTGCACTTGGTCCGTCTAGGGTTGAACTGCTTGGCCAGCCTCGGCTGTTTCAAGCAAGTTGCTTCCACCCGCCTTGGGACCGTGTCAAGGGTTTGCTTCCTTTGGGGAGGGCCCCCTCGTGTGGGCGGCTCTAGAGTGAAGGCCGAGCAGCCCGGCAACTCCCCAGTGGTCAGATCAGACGGGATCCCCTCGCAAGCCACGATGCGGCTCCTCTTCCACCAAGCACGTTTCTCCAGCAGTTCGGAACACACATTGGCTGCTGACCCCCTCTGTCGCCATACCAGTGGCAGCGTGCTGGTGAACCCCCCTACCGGTTCAAGTTGTGCCTTGGCTTGGCCTCTCCCACCCACCCTGTGCCATGGCAGAGCAGGCCCGGCCGCCGGCGCCCGCGTAACCAACCTGTCCACCCGACCCGCATTTGTCTAGGGATGCTCTTTGGTGCTTGGGTCCTGCAGACAGCCCCAGAGGGTGCAAAGGTTGGCTCTGAGGCAGTCGCGCGGCTCCCCCTGTTACCACCCTCCAGCAGGTGCGGCTACCTCGTTGATCCTGCCAGTAGCATATGCGTGTCTCAAAGATTAAGCCATGCACGTGTAAGTACAAACGACTGGTACAGTGAAACTGCAAATGTCATTTATAAAAGTTATGGTTCCATTGATCGCTCCATCTGTTACTTGGATAACTGTGGTAATTCTAGAGCTAATACATGCTGATGAACGTGGACCTCCCGGGATGCGTGCATTTATCAGACCCAAGACCAATCCGTGCTCGCCCGGCCGATTTGGTGACTCTAGATAACCTCGGGCCGATCGCACATCCATGTGACCACGACGATGCATTCAGATGTCTGCCCTATCAACTTTTGATGGTACTTTCTGTGCCTACCATGGTGACCACAGGTAATGGGGAATCAGGGTTTGATTCTGAAGAGGGAGTCTGAGAAACGGCTACCACACCAAGGAATGCAGCAGGTGCCCAAATGACCCAATCCTGACTCCGGGAGGTAGTGACTGAAAATAACAATACAGGACTCTTTCGATGCACTGTAATTGGAATGAGTACACTTTAAATCCTTTAACGAGTACCCATTGGAGGGCAAGTCTGGTGCCAGCAGCCGCAGTAATTTCAGCTCCAATAGCATATATTAAAGTTGCTGCTGTTAAAAAGCTCGTAGTGGGATCTTGGGATCGAGCTGGCGGTCTGCTGCGAGGCGAGCTACCACTGCCTGTCCCAGCCCCTGCCTCTTGACACCCCCTTGATGCTCTTGACTGAGAGTCCTGGGGGTCTGAACCGTTTACTTTGAAAAAAGTACAGTGTTCAAAGCAGGCCGGTCACCTGAATACTTTAGCTAGGAATAATGGAATAGGACACTGGTTCTATTTTGTGTTTTTCGGTACTGGGGCCGTGATTAAGAGGGACGGCCGGGGGCATTTGTATTGTGCAGCTAGAGGTGACATTCTTGGACCAGCGCAAGACGTACCAAAGTGAAAGCATTAGCCAATAATGATTTCATTAATCTACTGTCGTAGTTCCAAACATAAACTATGCCGATTAGCGATCTGGCAGTGTTATTCCCATGACCCGCCGAGCAACTTCCGGGAAACCAGTGTCTTTGGGTTCTGTGCGGGGGAGTATGGTTGCAAAGCTGGAACTTAAAGGAATTGATGGAAGGGCACCACCAGGAGTGGAGCCTGCATCTTGAAACCTCGCCCGGGCATGGAAAAGATTGACAGATTGATAGCTCTTTCTTGATTCTGTGGGTGGTGGTGCATGGCCGTTCTTAGTTGGTGGAGCGATTTGGTCTGGTTAAATCTGATAACGAACGAGACTCCTCCATGCTAACTAATTATTTGCCATGAACGAGGAATTCCCATTAAGTGCGGGTCATAAGCTTGCGATGTTTAAGTCCCTGCCCTTTGTACACATTGCCCGTTGCTACTACAGATTGGATGGTTTAGTGAGATCCTCTGATCGGCGAGAAGACATCAAACTTGACTATCTAGAGGAAGTTGTACGGGTTGGGTTAACCTGCTGGGGGCGTTCTGCCACCAGAGAGAGGGAGCCCCGAGTGACCCCCATTCTCTCCTCACTGAGCGGCCCCTGAGACGGCAGGCGTGGGTGCGCTCCTCCACCCTGACCCGCCAGCAGACAGATGTTGGTAAGCGCACCCCAGTCGGCAGGGTAGTCCAGAGTGGGAGCAGTTGGGAGCTGAGAGAAGCAAGGCCGTTCTCGAGGGACGGCTCCCCAGGCGGACAGGGGCCCGGCGAGCCCCGAGCCATGGTGCACGCGGGTTTCTAGGTTCCCGCCACCCACATTCGTGGGCGAGTGATGGCCAGGTCCGCCGGCGCTGCTGGCAACCTTCCCTCTTGGCCAGGTCCCTGGAGCTCCGCCCGTGCTGGGGTTTGAAGATTCTAGCAATCCCACCCAACCACCCCTCACGCTCACCCCCCTGCCTGTGCTGTCTCTGGTCTGCCTCTCCATCTGACCCCCAAAAGGGGAGCGGCGTAGGAGCTTGGGGAAAGATGGGCGGGATCGGGCTGGGTGGGACGACGGCAGAGCGTCCTGCCTCTTCCGTGGGAAGCCCTGTCGCCGTGCTGCTGCAGGTGGCGGGCAGGCTTCCCGGGCTGATCGTCTGGATTTTTTTTGTTTTGTTGGTCTCAGCCGATACCCAAGTGGGGAAGCTAGACGGGGAGCTGCGCTGTCTCGCCTCGGCGGGCGGGACAGTCGGTGCTGCCTCCCCCCCGGCCTCTCTTTGTCCCATTTTGCTTCTTCAGTTTCTCTTTTTTTTTAAATGTACATGGCATAACGGGTCGTAGTCTATAGTATATCCAATAGTCTTAGTCACTGAGGACACCATTGTTCACAGTAGTCTTTGTGCAGGAAGTTCAGGAAGGCGTCCCACTCGTTCATGACTGTAGCATAATCCTCATGGATAGTGAATGTTACCCATTCCAGTGAAGTGTAATGCCACATTTTTGCTATCCATTCCTGTTCGCTGGGGATCGCGGTTTAATTCCCACTTTTGCGCAATTAGCGAGAGGGGCGCCATAATTAGGACCATATAGGCTTTCCTCTGTGGTTTAGTTTGGAGTTTGTCCAGCATGTCACTCAGGCCCAGCATAGCTTCTCCATTTTCTGTCCATATTTGGGGACCAAAGATGTCTTTCATTTCTTTGTTGACCACTTCCCAGAACAGTTTTAGGATGGGGCAGGACCACCAGACCTGGAGCCACGTGCCTACTTCTTTGCAGCCCCGCTAACACATCTGTGATACTGCGGGTTATATTTTATGTAGCTTCTCCGGTGTTAGGTGCCATAGTATCCTGGTCCACATTTCCCTGATCTGCACCCCTCTCATCAATTTGGGGATTCGCTGCCACACTTCCCACCACTGTTCTCCGGAGATCAGGAGGGGCAGCGTGTCTGCCCATTGTTTCATATAGGGCCACTGGACCTGTGCCTCTGGCATGGTGAATAATTTGTACGTTTTACTAATCATTTGTCTATCACCGGATTTTGTTAGCAAGTACCTTTCTAGCCGAGTTAATTCTGTGGTAATGGATTGTTTCGTATCTCGAGAAGAGAGCCAGTGCCGCAGTTCAGCATAGCGATACCTATCCTCCTCCCGCAAACCCATGGTTTGTTTGCAGAGCTGGAATGACTTAACCTCCTGTCCCTCCATGTCCCTTGCGTGAATGCTGCCTGCTTCTTCCCACCTGGCATATGCTCATTTCTCTAGCCCTGGGGTAAACTGTGGATTGCGGAATAGGGGAGTGAACGGAGATGGGTAGGACATGATCTTTGCTTTTTTAACCCTAGCATCCCATGTATCCCCTACCAGGGCTGTAATTCGGCTTTTGTACGTGTTGGGGGGGGGCTGTCCACTCTTTGGCACCACATGACCTTGTCTAGGGGCCTTTCCCACCACTGCCCTATCCATCCTTCGTCAGATGCTGTCGGAATTTCCATTGAACCAGTTTAGGATGACCCTCAATTGAGCTGCTCGTTAGTAGTACATATGAAAGTTCGGAACTCCCATTCCCCATGCCCCCGTGGGAGTGACCATGACTCTCAAGGCCACCCTCTGTCTTTGCCTTTGCCAGATGTAGTTACCTACTAGTTTATTCAGGGTTTTGAAGAATTTCTGGGGGACCGCCAGGGGGGAGAGCCTGAAAGTAATATAGCGCTCTGAGGAAAATTATCATTTTAATGACATTGATGCGGCCCATCCATGATATGTTAAGGAGCCTCCTCTCTCCAAGCTAGGTCTGGACAGGGTTACCTAGGCAACCCAAGTCGCACTCTGCCCCGAAAGGCTGGGGGGTTATCCCGCCAGGATAGCCACCCCACTGTGTGAGTGACAGCTAGGCTGTATGAATGGGGGTTTTTCTGCATAAAAGTAGGGCTCTGAGGACTAGAGGACAAGACGTCGCCACTGGAACTAAGAAACCCGAAGAGGAGAGAAGCTGAAGACATCTGCAACGACTGAACCACCGGTGAAGCCCTGTTGCAGATCCTCACCACTTTTCTACAACGACTTGAGAATATCTTCACCTGCAAGAGTCTTCTTCCTTTGAGCTGGTGGGGCCAACCAGTTCGTCAATCGCCTTCCAGGACCTGCCTTGGTCGAATCGCCAGTGCCAAGCACTCGGAGACCAGATAGCCAGACACCCGTCCACCACGACCGCGATTTAAAGGAGCGTACCTTTTTATTTGTCTTGGCATCACCGCGGCTGGTTTCATCCCTGGGCAGTGCAGAAACTCGAACCTTCCTCCACGACGAGAGCCTCTCTTCCTCTGCTGGATCTCCCGAACTGCAGGAACTGCCAGGAACTACCACCACCGCAGGAGCCTCTTCTAAGGTACATTGTTCCGCCATGCCTCCCGTTTCGTTGGGTACTGCTAAAGGTGTTTTAAATCCTTTACTTACCTTCTGGGTTGGCCATCCTTTTCATCTAACATTACCTTTTTGCGTCTGCAACCACCTTTTCAACTCGTTAAACTAAGACTTGACTGCAGCTACTAGAACCGTTTGATCCTGGGCACTTGCCTTGTACCATTGACTCTGGCACAGGCCTCTTGACTCTGGCTAAATCTGTTACAGCTGCCTTCTCTAGATTGCTTCTCACTAAGAAATGTGTTGGTGCACCTAAACTCTTATAACCATCCTTCCCTCCCCATTCTATATTGCTGAAGTGGCATTTTGCTTGGTTTTCATCAAAGTATTGCTCATACCAAAGTATTGCCTTGCCTAACTTGTTCACAATCTAACTGGGAAGTGTTGCTGGTGTCTTTAGGAGTCTAACCCTGTATGACTTGACCTTTGCCTCCCTCTGAAGAAATTGTTAGAGTGCCATTTCTGCTTAGTTTACACTGTGCCGTTTTGCTCAGTTTTCACTTTGGCTCAAACTTGTCTACAATTTAAATAGGGAGTTGTGTATACTTTTCTTGACTGTTTTAACTTACTTTAATAGTGATTTGTGTGTGAACATCAGAGTGTATAAAATATATTCTTTTTGATACAAAGCTTTGGTCAGCGTTTCCTTGTTCCATAGTATTGTAGTCCTATGATGTAAACCCTGAATACTGCTCATCTCCCTCTTGAGATAAGTCTGACTGCTCAGACACAGCTACCAACTAAATCTTTGTGGGACAGACTGATACCAAAGGGGATGTATTGCATATACCTGTAGTCTTAATCTTCTGTAGTGCTCCCTAAGGGAACTGCATAGGATTCTGCCTAACATGGACATTCCCGAGCGGTTCTCCAAGTCCTTGGCTTGGAGCTCCAGGTTGTGTTGCTACCGCCTGCTGCTTCGCTAATATATCTATCTTCCGGGTGTTTTCAGTGAGTTCTTGAATGGTGTTTTCATTTGTATCAATTCAACTGTCGCCTTTGATTTCCTGCAGGGATTGTGCACGTTCTGTGCGTATTAGGCTTAATTGTGTCTGAAGGGTAGCAGTAATTTGGTCACTGAATGCCTTAAAGCACTGTTGCAGCACCTTGCTTGTGACCTCTTACCCCTGTGGCAGCGTCGGGGGGTTCCTCCGACTGCTGCCTCTCTGTCACCGATGAATCCTCTTCCTCTGGGGCTTCCCCCTCATTTCTCCATAGCTTTTGGAGGGTCCCTTCCTGTTTTCTTGAGATCTTGGCCCTTAAGAGGCCCTTTTTGGCCTCCTTGGCCTTGTTGTGCAACATTGCCTGGTGATGGCGAGTGCCTGCCTGCACCTTACTGTAGGGGACTTCTCCCCAGGCCTCTGAGGTTCCTCTTGACCCCAGGGAATTGGCCAGTTCTGTATGAAGGGGATGCTTCTCTCTCCCCCAGGTTCTAGCTCCCCTTTAGAACCTGGGTTGGTTGCCCCCTGGGGGCCGTGGGGCTAGTACGCTCAAAGGCGAAAGTAGTCATGGTCGTAGTGTCACACTGGCCCGGAGCCCAGGAGCTTCTTGAATTTCTTCCCGGGGTGCCCCCGTGCTCCCACCGCTCTTGAGCCTCTAAGTATGCTCTTGCACCCCTGGAGGTTCCTTCTCGGTTTATCTTGCATGGCAGGGTTAGTTTTCATAAGGGTGCGAGCGAAGCAGCGTTCTATTGCAGAGATCTAATGCTGAGGGTTGGGAGCATGCGCCGCCCCCACCCCTCGCCCCCGGGTTCCTTCCCTGCCCGTTAGCGGGGGGGGGTGCTGCAGGAGACTTAGTGCTGTCACCCTTCTATCACTGCAGTTTTCCTCTGATGTTGCTGAATGGTATGGACTTGGGCCTTTGCCTGGGTCCGGGTATGCTGCGGGTCTACTGCCGTAGGGGGGTCCCCTTTCAAATGTAGGTTATGGTGTGCTGGGGCAGATGCTTTCATAAACCTTCATGTCCGTTGTTTGGGAGGGGAGTGTCTTGCATGTGCCTGCTTCATGGCTGCCAACTCCCTTAATTATGCCTACTTACCTTGCGCCAGCTGGGGCGCATCACAGCTCATGGGGGCCCTGTGCCGCGTGGTTCATGGAGGCCCTGCGCTGCGTGGAGCCAGGCTGCTGTATGGGGCAGAGGCAGGTGCAGAATTTCAGGGGAATACTACCCGCTCCCTCTCATTTGTAGCTGGGTGTCCGGGCTGTGCCGGCTCTGCTGTATTGCCGTGCTGTGGTGCTTGCGCTAGTGTGTCCCGGCGGGCGCGCTGGACCGGCAGGCTTGTCTCCCCCAGGTCGGCCGCCGGGGATCCGTGGTGGTCCACTCACACTCCCCAGTCTCGCCTATGTTGCATTGGCTGAATGGGCACCCTGCGTCTTCTGCACCACCCGCGTTGGTTCTCTGATCTCCTCTGGCTCGACTGCCAGTCCCCACACAGGCATTGCTGCTGGCGGTCTCGGGTCCACTCACTCTGCCCCCAAACGCTCCAGTTGGAGTTTTCTTGGGGACCGCTCGGTTCACGGGTCATCCCCTTTGCTGCCCTGGGGTCTTGTAACGCTTCTTATTGCGCCTTTTTCGGGTGGCCGGGGAGGAGCGTGCTCCTCACGGTGGGGTGGTCATGGGGGCCATCTTGGAATCTTCTTATGAAGCTTTTTGAAGTATTCATCTGCCCTTTCTTGAGTAATCTTTCTTCCACACTTCTCAATCCATTTTTCGTCCAGGATGTGGCACAGAGGGGGTGCTAGTCTCCAACGTTGATGATGTGGCTTGGCCGCACGATTCAGGCAGTGTCGTTGCTTATTACTTGACTTATCTGCCGCCTTTGATACCGTTGACCATGCCGCCTTGCTCGTCTATGCCGGCCTTTCTGGTGCCGTTCTTTCCTGGTTTTCTTTGTTTCTCTCTAACCGAACAGTCAATTTCCATCACCCCTTTTCACTCTGTACCGTCTGCCTTGAGATGTGGAGTCCCTCAGGTTTCCTCTATCTTCCAGGTTTTGTTTGACATGTACATGTAACCTCTTACCAAGCTTATCTGCTCTCACGGCTTCCACTGTTATTCTTAACAGATGACACAGATCTTGGTCCGTTTAGATCCCTCTTGTCGAGACAGTGACCAGATTTAGATCCTGTCTCGAAGCTGTGGGTGCATGGATGTGTAATAGCTGGTTCAGGGGAAAAAAATGAGGTGTTGGTAGTGGGCCCTACTTTCTCTACTGCCTTTAGGACCCCCTCTTTTTGGCCCTCTTTAGGGGTAAATATGTTAGCTTTTCGGTCTGCGGAATCTCAGATAAGTCCAGTATGTCAAAGGGGCCATCTTCAACTGAAAACCCCATAGTAAGGTTCTTTGTTTACTTTTTTCTCAGTTACATGCCCCTGTGGTGTCCTTACTTGTTATGTCCTCCATGGACCACTCCAACGCTCTATTTCTGGCACAAACGGTCTACTTTTTAGGGCATCTTCAGGTCCTGCAGATCTCTGCAGCCAGAGTAGCCACTTACACACCTAGTTGTGCTCGCGTTACTCCATGTGTGCACCATCTTGATTGGCTACCCATGGCCAAGCCCATTCAGGTCAAGGGCTAATGTCTAGTTCATCATGCCTTTTATGGAACTGGGGCAGAATATCTACAGGCCAAATTCTGTTTGTACATTCCTGCTCCGCCACTCCACTTGGTAAATGCCTGATATTAAATACTGACAAAACTGCCTTCTACATATAAATCCATTATACATCCATATAAAAGTGCTGTGTGCAAAATGCATCATAAAGTCAAAGCGGAACCATATTACTTCAAGGCAAATTGTAACTATTGGAAATGCCTGACTAAAGTGCAAAGAGTATAACGGATTCAAAAAGTGCCAGGTGCGCTTGAGAAAAGCGTCAAATGTTTCTGAGTTCCTTCCACTCTAATCGCATTTTTAGTTTTAGGCAGTGTGAGTTGCTTTTCATGTTATTTTAACTCACTGTCCTATAAATCCATATTTCGAGTGACATTCTTAACTTGGAAATGTTCTGAGACCTTTAGTTGTCTATAGTTTACCTCTACTTGTTCACACTACAGTACCATTATGAAAAGCAAATAATTTATAGATCGATAATTGTGTTACAAACCTCCGGCACTGTGTATCAGCGTGCCCCTGCTGAAGGTGTGAAGTCGTGATATCTGTTGAGCCCTTACAGGAAATATTGTGACAAAAGATGGTGAACATTTGCAATAATAAAGTTTACTTTTTCTGTTATCCAATTCTTGCAGCTATTCATGTGCAGTTATGAGAACTGTTTTTCCATAAATGTTTCACTATTCGGCTTCTTTTTCTTCCAATCCCCCAGGTAAAGCAGGTTCACTCCATATGGCCCCACCAATTTGATCTTTGGTTTACACATGTATATGTATTATTTGTTGCTTTACAGTGTAAGCACTTGTCATAATAAAAACACTTCAATTACCCAATTGTCTATTTCTTTAAGCTAATGTGTTATTTGTTTTTAACCCCTTAACTGCCAATGCCCCCCCACGCCCTGCGCGCAAAGTCCTTTTTTGGTGGTTTTGGTATGTCGCCATTCAATCCCTTGTAACTTTTTATTTACATGTGATATCTCGCACAAATCTGGCTCCCTTTCTTCCCACATGTAGGTGTTCATAACGCCACCTAGGAATCCTAGTTTGCAGTATGGGGGGGGTGAGAGAAAATAACTGAAAAGGAAGCACATTTCATATTTTTTCAGAAAATGCCAATAAAATGTTGTAAAAAGAAGCCTGTGGTTGTTTCCTTGTAAGAGCTAGGAACTAATAGTTTACTGTGCTGAATTTGCCATTTTCCAGGCTTTCAAGAACAGGTTGAGTGGAAACCAAAAAAATAAGGTTACCATCAATTTTGTGAGAGCTATGGGAGTTTACCTCTTTTTCTCCCCCCAATAGTCCATGCGTGGACGGAATGGAAGAGGAGGGTAGGAAATCTGAAAGGACCAAGGCATACATTTCTGAAAAGTAGACAAAATTCCAAGTTTAAGAAAGGGTGATTTACGCAAGTCAGGCAACATCTATGTAGGGAAAATGCCCATAGTTTGGGGATAGATTTGAAAAATGACAGTTAAAAAAAGGTATGTTCTGGACATGGTTGGACCTGTAAGGTAATGGCCTCTGTGAATATTGAGGAAGCAATGCCCCGCTACATTCCCCTGACTTTTCCAGTAAGGAAATCGCATATTTTTTTGAATTGTTTCACAAAACAAGCAAGCCAAAAACGGAGCTATAGTACACAGGAATCTTATGCTGACAGCCTAAACAGACATACTTAGCATGTGTAAATAAGGAAAATAAATGTGAGGAATGGCAAGCATACAATTTTTGAAAGAGCACAGGCAGACCTTTTGAAGGGTAGGTGACTTGAGCAGGTTACAAAAGCATACATTGCCTAAATCAGCAACTACATGTAGTTCACATTTGGGAAATTAAAGGGTTGTGTAACAAAGTGCAGTAGCAAATGTATGAAAATGTTAAACCAAGAGAAAATAACAAATGTCCTACCTTCCCACATTCCCACATGTGTCCTGATGAAAATTGTACCTCATGTGTCAGTGCACCTACCTGGGTACAAATGGAAAAGGCTAAACCACTGGTAACCCAAGTGTTTCAGGAGAGCAGACTCCCGTAGGAACCCACGGAGGTCTGACTTGCGCAAATTGCCCTAGAATTTATTACCCAAAAGCCCGGCAAAGTCTGAAATTAGTGTGAAATTATATAATAGGGAAAATAAACACAATTTTTAGACATTTCCGACCTGGAAACTACTGAAACATACCGCCAACAACACATGGCTTACCTTCCCACAGGTGTCTGGATGAAAACAGTACCTCACGTGTGGGTGTACCTACCTGGGTGAAAAAGAAAACGTGTTGACCATCTCCAAGTCCAATGGCAGTCCCAAGGTGCACCAGCAGGGTCTCCATCCGTTCCCTGAGAGGAAATTATGTAATGCTGCCTAGCCAGAGCTCCAAGATGGTCGGGGGGATGTCCCCGGCCTTGGATGACTCTACCATTTGGGTCTACCATCCCCAAGCGCAGCAGCACTCCCAGGGATCCCCTGCAGGATCCCCAACCTTTCCCAGAGAGAGAAGCTGTAACACAGGCCAGCCAGAGCTCCAGGATACTTTGTTCCTGGCCTTGGGCAGCTGTCTCCCATATGTAGTGACCATCTCCAAGTACAGCGGCTGTCCCAGGGAGCCCTGACGGTCACCTTCCCTGAGGGAGTGGAACCCTTCTGGGTCTTCCTGGAACCGCGGCTGGGCTGCGGGACGGTCAACCCACAAGGGAGACAGCCGCCCAAGGCCTCTGTTACAGCTTTCCCCCACCAGGGAGCCCCGGCAGTGTGCCAATACCTCTACAAAAGGGGAAAAGCTGTAATGTAGCCCAGCCAAAACTCAAGGACGGCTGGAGGTGATGTCCCCAGCCTTCGGAATCTGTCTCCCATGTGAGTCCACCATCCCCCAAGTGCAGTGGCAGCTGAAGGGGGCCCAGCAGGGTCCTCCTCACGGAGAGAAATTGTATAATGCAGGTCAGCCCATAGCTCCAGGATGGTCAGGGGTGCTGTCCCTGGTGTTGGGTGGCTGTCCCTCGTGTGGTTTGACTGTCCACAAACCCAGCAGCAGTTCCAGGGAGCCTCGGCAGGGTCCACATTCTTTCCAGAGGGCGAAGCTGCAACGAAACCCAGCTAGAGCTCCAGCACGGTTGGAGGTGCTGTCCCTGACCTTGGGCATTCGTTTCCCATTTGGGTCTACTGTCCTCAAGCACAGCGGCTGTCCCAGGGAGCCCTGGCAGGGTCCCTATCCTTTCCCGGAGGGAGAAGCTGTAATGCAGGCCAGCCAAATCTCCAGGAAGGTGGCAGTGATGCCCCTGGCCTTGGGTGGCTGTCTCCCATGTGGGTTGACCGTCCCCAAGTCCAGCTGCAGTTCTGGGGAGCCCTGGCAGGGTCTCCATTCCTCCTCGGAGGCGAAGGGTCCCCATTCTTCCCCGGAGGTGAAATCTGTAACACAGCACAGCCAGAGGTGCAGCCTGGGTTTGCGGACAGTAAACCCACATGGGAGACAGCCGCTCCCAGGAAAGCACCAATGTTTTGCTGGAATGATGGGAGTTTGTAGCCTGACCCTGCATTTGTGTCCCAGCCCACCAAAATACCTCCCCAGACTGCCCAATCCCATAGAATAAAAAAACTACTTGCATAATGTTGTAGCTCCTTGCGTAAAGAAACCTGTACACAAAACAAAAAACATTCATTACCTATGTTCAGCCCAGCAAAAACAAATCATAATTATCATTCTCCGATCCCCACACCCCCTTTCAAGCCATCCCTTTTAACAGTATAATTATAGGTTTATGGATTTTGGTCGACTCCCACCCTCCCCAAACTGGTGGAAAATCCCCTGCCCCCTCCCCTCAATTTCTTTACATTTTTTATACCACTGATGGTAGATGGTGGGTTGGAGTCAGGCCATATTAGATTGTGTAGAGGGTTGGAGGGGTGGGTGGTGGCGGGACGACCTACTCCAAAATCTGACATTAAAAAATATTTGGTACAAAACATTTGGAAAAAATTCTACTAGTTCAGGTTCAATTTCAACACATAGATCCATAAATATTTCACACTTTGGTCCAATTAAATGGTTATAATAAATCTTGAATATGATAAATATGTAAGAACCATGAACTGATAACTCGAGTAATAACTCGAGTAATATAATAAATGTAAATAAGGCCTACTTTAACAATATAAATACATTCATGGACTAAATGACTGAAAATATGAAACTGTCAATGAAAAGAATTACATATTGAGTACAACAATTAACTGAGTGACAGCATAAAAAAAGGAGAACTGTGACCATGTTTCTAGGTGGACATATGGGAATGGAGCTACGAGACCCTGAGGGGGGCCTGTACCTTCAGAAAAGATAATAGCCAGTATATAAGGTATTCCCAAGGTGTCTAGCCTATCCACTTTATCCTTTGCCAGGTACCAGTCTGTAATTAAAGACCTGGTAGAGTTTTGAAGAATGAACAACTCTGCATTAGAAAGACAAAAGGTCTGTGGGTATCGTCTTTGATCCCACTAAAAGTACATTTGAATACACAGTCTGCAGGATGGACTGTGGAAAAGACCTACTTGAGCTTGGGTATGCAATGAAGTTGGCAGATGAGCGGTTCAAGGTTGGCAGAGTTACTGTGCAGCTGCCTGCAGGAGGCACCATGGTGAGTTGGGCACGTTAATTAATTAATTTCCAGTATCAAAAGGGGCAGGACTATACAGGGAGGCTTTGGTAGAAGGCATAGTATGGGAGTTTGGAAACAAGCGTTGTAGTAAAGAGTGGAGTAAAAGAGGAAGAAGGAAGACAAAGGGAGTTGAAGGAGAGTAAGACTTGAGGTGGATGAGAGAGGAAGGTGAAGATGCGTCAAAAGAAGGGAAAGGGGAGAGCAGCGTGAAGAGGGGAAAACTAGCAAGGGGAAAAGGAGAGCTGGAAGGTTAGACACAAGAGAAAGGAGGAAATTACTTGGAGAACAGTTTAAAAGGTACAGACAAAATCAGTGTAGGAAGATGAGGGCCACCATTTTTGGAAAGGTACTGAGGAAGAAAAGGAAGGTAGAAGTGCAGAAGGTGGACCCTGAAAATAAGGTTAATGCTGTGGAAGAAGGCCTGTGTCCATTAAGAAGTATGCTAGCTGGTGCCTGGTTGTACATCTTAACCTAATAACTAGCCCATCAAAAGTAGAGAGGGGTATTGGAAAGATGGGGAGGAGTGCAGTACCCTGGGTAAACCAACTTGACTGTGGTTTAACTGCAACACCAAGCTGAGTGGGCCTCTCTTCGGTTTCTGGCCCTACGGATGCATCACATCATCAGATTCTGGCCCCTGGAAGGGCCTTTCTTTGTCTTCAAGCCCAGGAGTGCCAGCGCATTTACAAGTCCAGGACAGACAAATGGTCTTTCTGGCCAGGAGAGCAAACAAATCTTCATGCCTAATAGGGCCAATGTGTCATCAATCCGAGGAGGGTCAACCCATGCTCATATAGAGCACTAGAGGGAGCCTAACTGAAACATTCCCACTTGGCAATACAACTCTAGTTGAGTAATATTAGAATACGGAAAGTGGCCATGGGAATAAAGTCCTCTAGAAGAAAGGGGGACTCCTTACAGTGTTAGGAATGTCCGCAGAGGGAATGCTATGGGTGTGGAAGGTGAACAGAGAACACTAGAAGAGAATGCAAAGCAAGTTGTATGGTGGTTGGTCTAAGGGTGAGGACAGAGAGTTGTTACAGCATAAAGATGAACTTAAAATAAATTAAGTCACACATACTGCCTGTGTTCTGGTTCACTTCCTTAAATGGTGATGAGTTGCGGCAATGACAAAAAGCCTGCACTTGCCATTGATTGTGGTTGCCCTGGCTGAGCAGGTACTGGGTTAGTTGCACAGTCGAATGGTGGCTCAGTGGGACTCTCCAGGCATGTATTGGGGATCATATGGGCTGTGCGTGAGCCTATGAGGACACAGGAAGCACCCTAGCGGCATAGCTGTGCATGCAAGCGACAGAACACATGATCCAAGGACGCATCGTCCGGTGTTGCAAGTTGTTACCTGGCAATTTTAGACATGATAAGAGTTGACATGTATGTTGCTTAGCTATGTAACAAGCTGAAGGCCTTCACGGCGGGCACTGCGCTCCGTGCTGTGCTCGTCCCACATGCACTGTAGCGATCGAAAGAAACACTTGCACACATAAAGAAGGGAGCATGCCGTAGCACAATTGGCTGTTGCTCTGAGAATTTTTTTTTTTTTTAAAGGGAGATTACAGACATTTGTCCATGTGAACAAGGTGACAAATACCAAGAGCACGAAAATAGGGAAGCAACAAAAACGAATTCAAAGATTATGGCAAATATACGAGGCACTTGGTTGTTCCTAGGTTATTAAATGGAAAGAAAGATTCCAGAAGTAAATGTTAGCAGTATATGGTCCTAATTATTTGAGTAAAAAGAAAGAGACACTGTTTCACTGTCGAGGTCGAGCTGGACAACAATTTCTTAAAACTAGCTGAATGCATCAAGATGGGCAACCAGCTTGATATATGCATAGCCAAGATGGACAAGCATTACGAGGTGAAGGGGAATAACATTTTGGCTTGTTATCAATTTGCCATCAGACAACAGAAATATTGTGAGACCATTGAGGAGTTTGTTACAGCACTGTGAGGGTTGGCTATAAAGTGTTGTTTTGAACATTATCAGAAAAAGTACATTTAGGACAAGTTGATGATCAACAGGAGATCAAGCGGCCCTCCGACCTGGAGAGGCAGAAAAGTCGGAGGGCCGTTTCTCTAAAGGGAAATAGCGGCTTCAGTGTGAGTGGGCTAATTCCCATTAGACGAGAGGACCTTTCTGCCTCTGCAGGTCGGAGGGCTGTTTCTCTAATGGGAAATAGCTGCTTCAGTGTGAGTGGGCTAGTTCCCATTAGACGAGAGGACCTTTCTGCCTTTCCAGGTCGGAGGGCCGTTTCTCTAATGGGAAATAGCTGCTTCAGTGTGGGGCTAGTTCCCATTAGACAAGAGGACCTTTCTGCCTCTGCAGGTCGGAGGGCCATTGCTCTAATGGGAAATAGCTGCTTCAGTGTGAGTGGGCTAGTTCCCATTAGACGAGAGGACCTTTCTGACTCTGCAGGTCAGAGGGCCATTTCTCTAATGGGAACTAGCCTTCTCATTGTGGGTGGGCTAGTTCCCATTATTATGCAGGACTTGGCCATTAGGGGAGCAAAAAGGGACATTTGTCTAATGGGAACTAGCCTTCTCAGTGTGAGTGGTCTGGTTCCCATTATTATGCAGGACTTGGCCACTATGGGCAAAAGGGCCATTTCTCTAATGGGAACTAGCCTTCTCAGTATGAGTGGGCTAGTTCCCATTATTATGCAGGACCTGGCCACTAGGGGAGCAAAAAGGGCCATTTGCCTAATGGGAACTAGCCTTGTCAGTGTGGGTGGGCTAGTTCCCATTATTATGCAGGACTTGGCCATTAGGGGCAAAAGGGGCAATTTCTCTAATGGGAACTAACCTTTTCAGTGTGAGTAGGCTAGTTCCTATTATTATGCAGGACTTGACCACTAGGGGCAAAAGGGCCATTTCTCTAATGGGAACTAGCCTTCTCAGTATGGGTGGGCTAGTTTCTATTATTATACAGGACCTGACCACTAGGGGAGCAAAAAGGGCAATTTCTCTAATGGGAACTAGCCATCTCTGTGTGAGTGGGCTAGATCCCATTATTATGCAGGACTTGGCCACAGGGGCCAAAAAGGGCAATTTCCCTAATGGGAAATAGCAGGACTTGGCCACTAGCGGCAAAAAGGGCCATTTCTCTAATGGGAACTAGCCTTCTCAGTGTGAGTGGGCTAGTTCCCAATATTATGCAGGATTTGGCCACTAGGGTAGCAAAAAGGGCCATTTGTCTAATGGGAACTAGCCTTCTCAGCGCGAGTGGGCTAGTTCCCATTATTATGCAGGATTTGGCCACGAGGGGCAAAATGGCCATTTCTCTAATGGGAACTAAACTAGCCTTCTCAGTATGAGTGGGCTAGTTCCCATTATTATGCAGGACCTGGCCACTAGGGGAGCAAAAAATGCCATTTGTCTAATGGGAACTAGCCTTCTCAGTATGGGTGGGCTAATTTTTATTATTATACAGGACCTGACCACTAGGGGAGCAAAAAGGGCAATTTCTCTAATGGGAACTAGCCATCTCTGTGTGAGTGGGCTAGATCCCATTATTATGCAGGACTTGGCCACAGGGGCCAAAAAGGGCAATTTCCCTAATGGGAAATAGCAGGACTTGGCCACTAGCGGCAAAAAGGGCCATTTCTCTAATGGGAACTAGCCTTCTCAGTGTGAGTGGGCTAGTTCCCAATATTATGCAGGATTTGGCCACTAGGGTAGCAAAAAGGGCCATTTGTCTAATGGGAACTAGCCTTCTCAGCGTGAGTGGGCTAGTTCCCATTATTATGCAGGATTTGGCCACTAGGGGCGAAATGGCCATTTCTCTAATGGGAACTAAACTAGCCTTCTCAGTATGAGTGGGCTAGTTCCCATTATTATGCAGGACCTGGCCACTAGGGGAGCAAAAAAGGCCATTTGTCTAATGGGAACTAGGCTTCTCAGTGTGGGTGGGCTAGTTCCCATTATTATGCAGGACTTGGCCACTAGGGGCAAAAAGGGCAATTTCTCTAATGGGAACTAGCCTTCTCAGTGTGAGTAGGCTAGTTCCCATTATTATGCAGGACTTGGCCTCTAGGGGAGCAAAAAGGGCCATTTCTCTAATGGGAACTAGCCTTCTCAGTTTGAGTAGGCTAGTTCCCATTATTATGCAGGACTTGGCCACTAGGGGGCAAAAAAGGGCAATTTCTCGAATGAGAACTAGCCCACTCACACTGAAGCAGCTTTTTCCCATCTGAGAAATTGCCCTAACAACTGATGGTCCGTTTCTCGGATGGGAACTAGTATCAACCAAAAGCTTAATAGTCTAAAATGTTTTGTTGGCCATCTTGGACTATCAAAAAGGAAAGGTACTAGAAGTAGAAAAGAGACTTAGAAACCAGGATCCCTATTTACCAGCATGCTGGTGGCGGACATCTCAGAGAGGGGTTGGTTCGAGGCCTTTTAACAGTGTTTAAAGGATCATTAACTCTGCCACTCATATCTAAAAAGAATATTTATAATCAGAAAACAAATTAAATACAATGTTGACTTTATAATGTAGACCGATATTAACATAGCTCTCAAACTTTAGAGTCGAAGTGGTGGGTGAAAACACAATTTCGTTTTGGTTGGGTGAGTTCATTGGAGGTAATGGACAAATAAGGAGCTTAGCGGGTGAGTGAACATTTTCCCTGGTGGGTGACACCCATCAAAAGCATGTGAGACGCTGAGAGGTATGTGTTAATACAATAATTGTTTCAATACATGAATCATCCTTTCAGGGACTACTAGCTTTGTCAAAAAATGGGGTGGGTGACAAAACTACTTCTGGTGAGGTTTGGAAGGCCTGCGCTTTTTTCATTTTTGATGATAAAAGAAGATGGTAATTCTTTTTCTGAAAGAGATCTGTTAATCAGACCTCCCTTTCATGATGCTCCATGCCAAAAAGTATAATGCATGCAAGTGCCTTGCTGGGACCGTCTCCTGACACTCCCAACACAGCAGCTGCCCTGCAGGTTCAAAGGTCACATTCATCCTGTACACCATACCTGCCTACATTATAAAATGAAAAAAACTGAGATCTACCTCACCTGAATGCCCCGTCCACACGTTCGCAAGTTCATGCCCACACGTTGCAATATATTTGAGTTTGTTGTATGTGTTTAATAAACTAACAGGATTGTAATAAGCACCAAACGTGCAAAACATATTAAAGTATCCCTCAACAAATATATATACATAGCTCTCAACTCACACGCTTTTGGCGGGTCTCATCCGCCATGTAAAGAGCTGACTCACCCGCTAAGCCTCCTGCACGCCCATTCATTTCAATGGGCTCTCACCCGCCAACACAAAATCAGGTGTTTTCACCCACCTTTGTGACACAAATGGTTGAGAGCTATGGGTATGTGTATATATATATATATATATATGGTTAAGTTGGTGTTTCCATAGGAAGAGCATTTTTTGGGTGGCTTATAACTTGGACGAATCCTCACCAAACTTTGCAAAAAAAGTATATGGCCCACTCTGAATTTACTTGCAAAGTTTGGAGAGGTTTGGTCCAGGGGGGGCAAAGTTATACGGGGGGTCCCAAAACTTTTGTTTTTTCCCATAGATTTAATGGGAAAAAACTTTGTGCACGCCTACAGCCCAAACCGCTGGACGGATTTACACCAAATTTGCGGTAGGAGCGGGGGCTTGGTCCCGAAAGCGTGCTTTTGCAAATTTGGTGTAAATCCGTCCAGTAGTTTTTTTTTAAATGACCAAAATGTAAGGCAAACAAATTAGTGATATCTCTGTTCGCTCCGCGGACGGACTTCCCGGTTCGCTCCGGGGACAGTGCCCTGATTGGCTGAGCGGCTTGCGTGATGTCCGCGGACATGCAACGTGTTCGCTGATTGGACGGCGTGGTGCGTGAAGTGCGTCAGATTTTCTGTGGCGCCCGCCATCTTGCATTCGCCGACGACCGCGGACAGCGCGGTGAAACTTGGATTAAAAATTGTATTTAGTGGAGTGTGTTGGTGTGTAAGAGTGTTTGGGGAGGGTGGGGGAGTATGAGATAGGTTCAATGTTCTGTTTTTTTATGTGCTAGACACTTTTGTTGTGTTCGATTTGTCTGCGGACAACAAGGCTGTTCTGAAATTTTCTATATAAACTAAATGGTGGGGTGTTCTGAGGACAGAGTATGTGTCCGTTTTGTTCGCAAGCAAGCTAAAATTGAGCTAAGAACACTCTCGGTGTCCTTAAAGGAATGGTTCGCCCAAAAAATTTTATTTCAAAAATAGATAGCCAACATAAAAAAAAAAACGATTGGAGTTTTTTTTTTCAAAGTCCCTATGTAAAATTTTGGGCAATTCAAGCTCAAAGATAGCACATGGGGGCATCCATTTTGTGAAATGGATGCCCGCAGCTGTGCTCGCTTTGGCTTTTGCGGCACTAATGAAGGAAAAGCCAGCCAGCTGTAGTAAACAAAAGCTACCACTGGGTGGCCTTTCCTTCATTGGTGCTGTACGCGGAGGATGGGGACCGGAGACTATAGGCAGAAAAGCTGCAGCTGCATCTCGGTAAGTGCTTTTTTTAAAATAAAAATAAACACTAGCAGTGGTTTTTTTTCTAAGTTTTCCAGGCTGGAGGAGCCCGGAAAACTTAGAAATAAAACCGCAGCTTTAAAAACGTTGTATTTATGTTTGCGGTAGCTTTTGAAGCGACCGCAAACATAAATACAACGTTATTGTGTTTGAAAACGCTGTGGTTTTTCTTTCTAAGTTTCTCAGGCTCCTCCGGCTCGGAGGAGCCTGAGAAACTCAGAAAGAAAAATCCTTCATTAGTGCCGCAAAAGCCAGCACAGGCGGCCAGCCATTTCACAAAATGGATGCGCCCATGTGCTTGCTTTTTCAATTTTTGAGCTTGAATTGCTCAAAATTTTACATAGGGACTTCAAAAAAAAAACGCCAATCGTTTTTTATGTTGCCTATCTATTTTGGAAATAAAAATTTTTGGGCGAACCATTCCTTTAAATGTTCGTACATAAACAAAATGGGGGTGTCCTGAGGACGCTGTCCGTATTGTACTCTGGCAAATTGAATGTGTTCTAAGAACACTCGCGGTGTCCTCAAATGCTTTGATTACTTACCGGTAATCTTCATTACTCCTACTCTTCCTCGTCACAGTAGTGACGACCCTCCTCACCCTCCCTGTGGGGAAGGTCCCATGCTCCGGCTTGGTAATATGAAACTGATTTATTTGGATGTGGGGGAGGAGTTATAGGAATTTAAATAAATAGAGAAGGTCCTGTGTCGGAGGCAGGGGCCTCATGAAGTAAGTACTGGGACGAGGAAGAGTGGACGTGGAGGTAATGTTTGCAATTAAACAAAATGGGGGAGTTCTGAGAACGCTGTTCGTATTGTTCGTTGTCAGGTTGAAAGTGTTCTAAGAACCCTCCTTATGTCCGTTGACATTACAATTTCCTATGGGCCTTACCTGACTTTTTGTCCACTAAATAAAACGATAAATCAGGCTGCTGTGCGCTGACATTATGTGATAATCCTATTACTTGCCCCATCGACCTGGCTGACCTGCTTTTGCGACACTAAATCATATCTCCCGCCCCTAAGCCTGACATTATCAAAGCATTCATATTCCCCGTCTCTCTCCGTGACGTTACAGGGTGTGTAGCCAAACGCGCCCAGCCGTCTGCAGTCCTACGCAACTTAACACAGAACATGGAAAACAACACAGATCATCTCACAACACAGCGTGCCACAATTCGGAATATGAAACTGTGATTTACAGCAAGATTGTACATTTCGTAAAGTACTTTTATTTGACATCAAATGTCTAGAGAATATTCAGCGATTTGCATTTGTCTTTGCTGTCGATCCGCAGAAGTTCATCTTGAGTCACGCGCTGTTCCTTTGCGGTACACAGTGTGTTGGTTTATGATAAAAGAAGCACTATGGTCGCACTGATAATCGGAAGGCTGTTCCAACAACGAGGCATTAGACCACCATAATGGTTGGTATGTTGCTTCTAGCCGCTAGAACCGCGTAAGGGCATATTGGTCCTTGGCGATTGTCCCATAAAATGGTGAGGGTCATGAAGTTGTTTAGAAGTAGCTGCACCTGGCAGTTAAAAAATCCGTCGGCCGGGGTCTGAAAATCGTGGCATTGACAGTAGGGAAGGATGTACCTGTTTTAAAAACATAAATTAGTCTCACGAGCCGATCTTCATTAAAAATATTCATTTTATTTATTAGGGCGTGAAACTATTTGCTAGGGAGGATAGTGCAACAGAGTATGTTAACTTATTCCCACTAACCCACCCTCTCTCCTCTGCCTTTTTCAGAGCCGTCTGAGCGCCAGGGGACCACTTCGGCGGTGATAGTGCGCGGTACAAAACAATATGCCACATTGAACAAACAAGTACAACTTAACCCGGCTTTAACGCCATGCTATTGTTATTATATTCCCGTATAAAATAATCTAAAGCGTTACTTACATTATATTGGCATTTTCCATTGTCTACGCGTAATGCAGTCCCTAAATACGACTCCGTCTGTGCCAACGATCTTTCTCATAGTGATATAAAATAGAAAAGCGGTTTAGTTTCAGAAATGTCACCCTTATCGTCTCTTACGTTTTTGCACCCCTCCTTCAAAAGAAGTCTTTTGGCACGATCTCTGTCTGTCAAGGTCAAAAAACAATAGAACCTTATAGTGCGAGTCGTAGGCCACTCCGGCCTGCAAGCAAAAAATGGAAGCAGCTGACCTTCACTGTGAACAAGCATAAATTCTTACTTTGCAGCATTCTGTGTAAAGCCATCCCTGAGAAATTGCTTTTTACACTCCATCTTTGTATATTGTCTGCGTGCTAATGAAAAAAGTTTGTTAAAGGGAGTTTATGGTTAAGTTGCGCTACTAAAAACCTATGAAATTCAGTAAAAAAACTTTGTTAACAGGACGTTATGGTTAAGTTGCGCAACTAAAAACCTATGAAATTCAATGAAAAAACTTTGTTAAAGGGACGTTACGGTTCCAAGTAAAACCGAAAAAAACCCTGAAATTCGCTAGTTATGGTAAGCTACGCAACCATAACTCGCGCCACCACTGTGCACTGCTAAGCCTAACACCCAGGACATCAAAGATGACATCACAAATGTCATTGATGACATCACTGATGACATCACGTGTCTGACTCCCCCTTTTTTCCTTTCCTGACATATCTAGGCCACATGATTTTCTTCAGTAACAGTCAGGAACTAAAAATTGAAAATTACTATATTCGTAGACTTATCCTTCAAGTATGTTCTTAGAATAATTCCCTTATGGTCCAGTCATATCATAGGAAACATATACATAGGGGAAGACACATATTCAAATTGAACGTGTATGTAAACTGAGTGCATTATCAACGTGATAATGAAATCTCTCGAACACCCCACAATATTTTATTTTTTATTTTTTTTTAATCCACATGTGGCATAATACACTTTCGCCATAGCAGAGGCCGTAATGTCTGCCCTTCATTACAGTTAACTTGCTTTGAAGGCAAACATGAGCACATGGGGGAGGAGGGTGGTGGGGTGATGGGGAGCAAACAAACGTTCACTCCCATCAGATGTTAGCGTGGACGGATATAGCGTTACTTGTCAGTAATGCATGCACGGCAGGAAAGGGATCAACACACACAATCTAGTGGAGACGCAGGGACAGCCGGAAAACCTGGAGTCTCCATGCTCTTCTCCGGAGACCCGGAGAAGAGCATAAAAACCGGTGTCTCCGGGTAAAATCCGGAGGTTAGGCAGGTATACTGTACACAGCTGCTGGAACTCAAAGGAGCTCATGTTCTAATGAGCCCTAACCATAAATGCCAACATTCTGAGGCACCTTGGAGGGAGATTTCACGAAAGAATTCAAGAGGAATTAATTTCCCCATAGGAATGCATTGGGGCTAGAATTATGTTAGCTGCGAGAACGTGAAAAATAGCAATATTTAGCAACATTTTTCAGTTCAAAATCAGGAGTCTCTTGCCTAAATCGGGAGGATTGGCTTGTCTGGCATAACGTAAACGCGTAAAATCCTTGAGTAATGCTTTAACGCCTTCCATTACTGCCCCGTCCCACTCTTCCTCGTGACAGTACTTACCTCGGAGTCCCCGACTGAGACCCAGGAATCCTTCTGCACTTTCTTTTGATGTATAATACCCCCTACTTACCCACAAACTCCAGTTCAAATGTTCCTGACCTCCTGCCAGGACTGTTTTCGGTGCTGGGCACCTGAGGACCCCGGTTTCTGGCCCCCTGGAGGATCCTGTTGGCAGGGCTTCGGGACCCCTCCTGTGGGTCGCATTCCTGGTTTCCCCTGGGGGGCACGGGAGCCGTTTGAGCAGGGAGGCTCTCCCCAGGATCCTTCTGGGGTCTTGAGGCTTGCAGAGGACGGCGCACCACAGTCGCCCATGATGTCAGCCCGGCATCGTCGGGCCCCGGGGCATGCTGGTGGGTTCCCAGAGTTGGTGCGCTGCCGCTCTGCCGTGGAGCTGGGGGTGCAGAGGGGTGTGCTAGGGGCCTGCCTGCTACAGGGGATGAGGGCACTTTGACCTTCTCCTGTGTGTTTACTAGGCCTTTTTTTGGTGATTTGGAACCACCGGTTGTGCCACGCAGTTTTCTGAGTTTTCTGGCATTTTCCTGGCCCGCATCTTGGGTGCGCTGGGAGCTTATTGTCAGCTGCCATGGTGCTGGTTAGCGAAGCATGGCAAGTTCTATTGGAAGTAACCGTGCTCATGTCACTTAGCTGGATCTACTGTAAACCCATCACTTACAAATATATCAGACCGTCAGCATGGGGTGCCAGGTGTGCCGGATTCGATGGGCAGTTTTGATCTTGCATGGTCTCGGTTGACTTCTCTGTGAGTTTCCGGTCCTTAAGTTGCTTTTGTTCTCCGGGCTTGACGCACTTCTCCCTTGAAGTCCTAGGACAGACACTGGTGGCATTTTTCTGGATTGGTGTGGGCGGTCTGTGTTCCTCCCCTTCAGGGTGGATTACCTTCTGTTCTCCAATTCCTCCAGGTGGGGTTTGGCAAGGGGCTGGCGGTTTCCACGCTTCGCTCCCAGTGGCCCTCCATTAAGGTCCTCACGGGGGAATCTGTGGGCCACATGGAGGGGGCTGCTTTGGTGGGCATGTTCCTTAGGGGTCTGGCTGCTTCTTGTCCCTGTGACTCTGTGGGTCTCCTGCATGGGTTCTTCTTCTGGTCTTGAGGTTTCCTCCTGTGTCCGCCCTTTGAACCCCCTTGCGGACATGGACATCCTGCGCCTTGTTCTTAAGACGGCCTTCCTTAGTGCACTGACGTCTTTCCAGCATCTGGTAGTTGTGGGGAGCTTTGTTGAGTCGCCCTCCCTTTCTGCAGGTGCTCCATGATTCCTTTGTTTTGCGCTGTGTCCCCAAGTTTTTGCCGACGGTGGTGTTTCTCGTTTTCGCACGTCCTTGGTGCTGGTTCTCCCGGCCTTTTTTCCAGGATCCCTGGATCCCTGACGCGGTCACGGCTGTTTTGGAATACCTTCCTCTTACAGAGTTGTCCCGTCGTTCTGCTAGCCTGTTTGTTACATCTGGCACTGCTGGGCCTGGGCGGTTGGCATCGGTGGTGTCTGTCGGCCGTTGGATCCAGGCTGTCCTGTCTATGGATTATTTCTCTGTTGGTTTGTCCAGGGTCGTTTCCGCAAGGGGGATGGCGGCTTCCTGGGCAGATGCCCTTGGGGTATCTCTGCCGGTGAATTGTATGGCTGCTACCTGGGCGGACCAGAGCATGTTTTCTCCACCATTACCCACTGGACGTTTCTCGCCCCGGGGATTGCTCCTTTGAGGTTGGGGTTTGGCTGTTGGCATGTGATTCCCTGGGGGTTGAAGTGCTTTTTTGTGGTGCAGCACTTCTGTCGCTCTGTGTTTTTGTGGGACCTCTGCGTGTTGGCTATGCTTTGGTATACCTCAGATGTAAATACTGGGATGAGGAAGAGGGACGTGGAGGTAATGCTCTGATTACTTACCGGCAATCTTCATTACTCCTAGTCCTACTCTTCCTCGTCACAGTACTGACAACCCTCGTCTCACTCCCTACGGGAAGGGTCCCTTGCTCCGGCTTAGTTATTGGGAACTAGGGCTGGTGGGTAAGGAGGGGGTATTCTAAATCAAAAGAAAATAAAGTGAAGAAGGGTTTCTGAGTCGGAGGCGAGGTCGCAGAGGTGAGTACTGAGACGAGGAAGGGTATGACTAGGAGTAACGATGATTACCAGTAAATAATCATAACATTCATGCCACAGCTCATTTTGAATCATTTGTATGGCATAGAGGAGGGGCGTAACACAACCTGTGTTTCCTCCGCCTCCCTTCCTCCCCGCCATTACATGCTCCAGCATTTGCGCCAGCATAATTTTCATGGCGGAACAAATGCTGGAGATCCTTATGGAGTCTGCCTGTTTATGCACCAGCATAAAGGAGGTGGACCTCATAGGGATCCATTGTACAGTCTCATGGCAGGCAGCTTGTAGAATTACAATTAAACCTTCCCCAACATGCTCACATGCCTGGTAGGGTTTAAAGGTAAGCAGTGTTTCCAATTGCAATCAAACCCTCCCCGACATCTGAGCATGTCGAGGAGGCAGACCCAGGGTCAAGGATACTTCAAATAACTTTAGTTCATGTATCAAAGAACCCCAGTGACTTTTTAAACACTTTATTGCTATTTTTCCCAAAAGAAAAAACAAGATGATAGTAACAGATGTTCACATCACAACGTGCAGTTTCAATAATGAAGTATGAGAAAGGGAAAAAGGAAACAAAAAAAACAACTAAAAGAAACTCAAAACACAATGGATCTACCATCTCAATAGCTGAATAAGATATGCAGGTGGAATTGATTCGTGGTATTTGTATCGCGCATTCTTAAGTGAATTTGATTGGTGGTATTTGTATCGTGCCCTAGGCAAAAATCACTGCATCTTTGTGCAGGTTTTCAGAAACAGATGTGCCACTGGCAGATGCTAGAGTAGAGGAAGAGAAGCAACAATACTGAAAAGCCATCACCTAAAAAGATAGGATAAGATACAACATCATTTCACTAGCTGGTTCGCGAGACAGTAGGGCTATCCCAGCCTCCTAGGTTGCTGCATGTGATTAGCGTATGACAGTAGTGTATCTATTGTTCGATGTGTACATGTGCCTATGCATGCCATGGTAGAACCAGCGTGATGCTCTGTCAGCTCTGTGGTGAGTGGCTCGATGTTCTATGGAGGTCGTTTTTGAAGGCAGTCCGGTTGTCTCTCTTGGCCTCTGTCCATTATCTCCCTGTATGTGTCTTCTTGTGCATTGCACCATGCTAGGTCTGTATGCCGAGCCTCAATTTTGAGGGCCTTGTTGCTTAACCATTTAATTGCTATCTGGCGCCTTGCTAGTAGTAACTCCAAGATAAGGCATCCCATTTGTAAATGACTGGGTGTATGTCAATAGACAGAGTAGCAGGTCCCATGGTACTGTAATAAAGGTACTAATTCAGCACCAGATAGGGTGGCTCACCTACCACCTATTGGAGCAGGTAAGAGGGGATGGGGCACCTCCTAGCAGGGAAAGACACGAACACGCAAACAAAATGTATTAACGCTGTGAATGAAATCCACACAGGGAAATGCAGGGGTAGGATTGCACTGTGTACCTCATTGGCCCAAAGAGCTTATGTAACTAACTACGAGATAGGGAAAAATCCCAGGTAAACACACTAAGCAGGGATGCCCCCAGGATGGGCCTGAACCGGGAAGCCTGCACTGAGCACATGATCAACACACCAAAGATTAGGGATGGGGGAGAGGAAGCTCAGGCTGCGCATTACAAGCAGACCGGAGCAGCTGAGACAGTACTGGGTGATCTAATGATGGGGCAGCAAGCAAATCCGTTGGGCAGTCAGGGGTAGAGGGGAAGTGGACCTGAGCCAAGAGCCATTCACGTAGACACGAATGCCTTTGGCAGATGGATATGGGAATGGGGAAATGTATAGCGCGTTGTGCCTGAGAGGACCAATCAGACAGTGAGTTGCTATGTATCCGGGCGGGAGGTCTGTGAAGGCCGTTATCCGGCAGGTGCCGTGTGCATGTCTCCCTTCCCATCAGAAGCAGGGTGTCTTGTGTCTCTTCTGCAATGGTGCTGCCCAATGGCAGAATAATAAAGTCCCAGCGGTCAGCACAAATGTTATTTTACTAATTTCAAATTGTCCCTGGGGTGTGTGAGAAGCAATGTGGCGCCACATGTGGAGGTGATGTTTCCAGGTCCAGCGGCCGCAGACTTGACCAATGCGCATCACCGAGGAGGCCCTGCAGATGCCTAGTTCACAAAGGTCTGCCTGGTCTCGAGCGCCACCCACGCTCAGTAGTTGGGGTGAGCCCCTGCTGGAGGCTTGGTGCCGAGGGGACTCCAGGGTCTCTAGGACATGAATATAACCGTGCAAGAACGCGCTGCATAGTGGTTGCATGGCCATGGCGGGAGAGGGATAGATCTTTATGCTGTCTAGGATGCATCCTCAAGGAGGGAGGATGATCAGCTGTAGTACTATTAGAAATTAGTGTGTACCACCCAATAGGGAGTGGACGCAAGTGTGAGCACACTCGCATTAGAGCAGGAGGGGTGCGTAGTGAGTGGTGATCCCTGTCAGACAGGAATTGCACGTAGTACCTTTGACGAATCAACTTCCGGGGCACTGGTGGTCATGGGATGAATATCAGTATCAAACCATCAATCAGCCCCACACCTCTAGTACACCAGAAGGGATCCGAACAGATTGGAAACACAGGCAAATTATAAGCCTCCTTGACCAATTTTGGTAACATGGATGGAACGGTGGGCTTATCTCCACAAGGTCGTGGATCATAGGTTAGTTTCAACACAGCGAAAATACAATAATTACCCAATGATAAAAGGGACTGTCCTGTCAAGGTTCTATACAAATATCTACTTTATTATTATCACAATAGACAGTTCTAGTATACTACAAAATACAAGGAATGGGGATGACGGACAGTTTCAAAGAAGGAAAAGGAATGCACTCTGGATACTGACATGAGGGTAGTCGGTAAAGTAATTAATCTGAATAGTTCAAGGATACTTGGTTTCAACACAAAGGGAGCCTTTGGAGAAGGACCAGGGGGACAGTACCACAATATGCCTTGTGCTTGTAGACGTTCTTGGTGCTCGACAGAGTCAAGTCGATTTCAGGGTGCTTTGCAGCTTCTACAACAGAGTTCAAGACGGGAGACAGCTGCCGGTATGAGGCGGCAGGCAGTTCGGCGAGCGAGGCTGGATGGACGGCTGCAGGCTGGCATTCGCGATGGCTCAGTGTCAAGAATCATTGTATCAGAGCTGGTTGGCGGGACTGAAACACTGTTCGATGGCGCCTCAGATGCGTTAGGGACTGCAGCATAATAACAGTCAGCGGTGCAGTAGGTTTGCACCTCGAGGCACCGAACTGGCTAGAAAATGTCCGTTAAGGCGAAAGCCGGTAGATGCTTGTCGATGCACTCCTAGCTTCTTCACTGGGTTCATGCTGTCCTTTAAGGCAGACAGCCCAAAGCTGAGTAGAGTGTTGCAGGCAACTGCATTGTCCTTAGTTTGGTTCATAGACTCTCTGGCACTTCCCAACTAGGAAGCTTGCTGCAGAACCTAGCAGGGCAAGGTGTGTGCTGGCTGGGTACCAGTCCTGGAGCTGCTGGAGTGTCCTCCGGATTCTGTATCTACCTCTATTCCCTGAGAGATGTTTAGGGGAGGGATCTTGCTTTCCTCTTGGAGGTCCTGGACTTCCTTCACTGGAGGAAGATGTGAGGCAGACTGTACCTTCAGCCAGGGTCCAATGCTCAGTACTTCTTGCTACTCATTGCAAAGTCTTCAGATAATCTTCCCAAACGAGGGGCTCAGCCCTCTTTTAAAGCCAAATGGGCCACAGCGATGGCTGTAGGCTAAGCCTGCCTTAATGAACCAATTCTGGGTCCCCATCAACAATCTCCTGGATGCATAAGGTCATAACCAGAGTGCTTTGCAACAGAAAAGGTAAAGGGGTGAAAACATGTAATACTAAGTCCCATCCATCTTCCTGTCTGTTGTGGATCAAAGGGTCTCTCTAGTTAATGGAGCTCTCTGTGGTTCCTGATTAAAGCATCAGGCCTCCATTGAAGCTGTGGCGAGAACAGACTTTCTGTCTCCATCAATCCACGTACTCGTACCTTCTGAATGGGGTCCCCCAACGGGAATGCCTACTGTAAACACATAGTTCCAGCCCTGACAGGTAACCGCTCTTGATACTGAGAGGGTGGGAGCTGGCTTCTGGTTGACACAGTGCATATTAAAGGTTTTTGGGGGATTTCCTGTCTACTGATTGAATTAACTCTGATTAGTATGCAGAGCTGCCACCAGCAGCTAACAAAGAACAGGGTGGATGCATGGAGCCTTTGTTAGTTAATTAGACTGGCTATGGCAGGAGGAAGGTTTTGCCCTCCCCTTCTGATATGTACTTGATGTACTCCTGGCGGTCATATGCCAACCCACCCAGAGTACACGGGTCTACGTGTATGCTGCACGGTGAGCATAGGAAAATGTGTGCGGAATAGCCCCACACATTTTTCAGAGGTTGATCTACCATCATTCACTTTCATTTAAAATTTCTGAAAAAGCCCAGGTGAGCCCGCACCTACCAGGGGCATGGTCAAATTCCCCACAGTACTGGTAATTATATAGTAGCGTCATTGGGGTAATGGTTGTGTTATTGAGTTCCTGTTCTGGAGGTATAGAGAGGGACACCCGTGAGGTAGTTGGCGTTGTCTTATGTGTGCACTTGTGGTGGAAGAACCAACACAAGGAGGTACTTCATGTAAAATAGTGCGCTTGGCATTGTAGCGGCGTGTGTGTGCAGACGGTGCGCAGGAGCACGGTGCATATTTGCATTAACACAGGGAACAGTGAGCCCATGGAGAGGGATGTTGGAAACTAACACTGAGTGAGTGGTTGGGCCTGTGCAGAGGGCCAGCATGACGAGTGGAGTGTTTGGTTGGGCCTGTAGAGATGGCCAGAGTGAACGCTGAGCTAGATGAAATTGGGAGTGAGTGCGTTTATAACGGGAGAAAGGGGGGCAAGGAAATACAGGGTAGCTGGGATAAAAAACTAAAGGAGGTAGGGGAATAATGTCTGGGAGGATAGCTCAGGGGTAACGCGCTCGCCTTTGAAGCAAGACGACGTGGAGCAACATAGGTTCGATCCCCAAGTCCTTACTTAGAAACCTCTGGGTATTAAGCGTGTTATAAATAACCAATTACAATTACAAATTACAATTACAATGACCTATCTAGATAGCCCCCTGGATCATATGTGCCGAAAATTGCTCCAGTATCCCAAAATAATATTAAAGTACAATGTTCAATGGGCTTGGGAAACTGTAGGTCAGTGTGTCCATGCATGGCCCGGAGGGGGAACGTTAGACGGCAAAACAATAGAAAATACATTCTCGTACTTATTAACAAAATACAAGGGCTCTAAGTTGAAAAGCAGACAGATGATATTGGGGCTCTAGAAATAATTGTAAGAAGAGACCACAGGAGAAAAAGTGAAAAAAGAGACTGAGGAGACTATGGGAGGGAGCGGACCGAGCTCTTCGCCCACCCTATGGTTTCTACCCGTGATTATGGCCCAGATCGGGGTATACCAACACCCAGCGATAAACCTTAGGATGGGATCACGTAAACACAACCAGGGAAAAAGACAAAGAGGCACAAAGGGAGGAGTTGCAGAAAAGGGGAGAGAGGAAATACCTAGCGGACATAGAAAAGAATATGGAACAGCAGGTGGATGCGTTATTTAGTGAGTAAGCGAGAGTGATAGAAGAGGAGGTATGAAGGAAAAATAAGGGAGACAAGGGGGAATGGCTATCAGCGAGAATAAAATTCAAATTAGACGAAGCGGAGGAAGACAGGAAGAAGAAAGAAGCAGAAGTAGGGGACAAGAGGCCTCATTACGACCCAGGCGCTAATGGGTTAACGGCGCCGTAAAAGGCTTCGGCGCCGTTAACCTATTAGCGCCTAATTACGAGGTGCCTTTGCGGGACCCGACCTTAACGGCTGTTTTACCAGCCGTTAAAGTAGAGACCCGCAAAGGGACCTTGGTGCTAAGTACGGTGCCGCAATTTGCGGCACCGTACTTAGCGCCTTCCCCATTCCCATTGAGCCCTATGGGGCAAAAATGGGAATAGGGAAGGGCCATGGCGGCATGGGGAATTACAGCCCCGCCAACCTCGGAATGGGGTGGTAGTTCCCCATTCCGCCATGGCGGACACCGGCATGGACCATGGTGCTAATAGCACCATGGTCCTCCGCCTGAGTCGTAATGAGGCCCAAGGTGTCAAGCCCCCGAGCTTGATCCTCCCCGGACCCCCAACTCTCCTCCGTCTCTTCACCTAAAAGGCTTGATTCCGTGCTGGAATGTAGAGGTAGACATGCTCTGTAGTCCTTCTTTTTTTGGTAGAGAGCGCCTACCTTGGAGGGAAGCCAAAGTGAATGCTTTCCCAACTGCAATCATGTGGCTTCTCCTCCGGAATAGACTCCAAGGGGAAAAAGCCACTCAATGGCATAAAAAACGCCACAAGATGTTTCGGAGGTAGCAGTAAGAGGAACTTCAGCTGGATAGAGTACACAGGAGGATCCGCTAGAAGGTAAGCTCCAATAGGGTTGACGAATCAGGAGAGTACCGCAGAATGAAGATCTCTGACTCTCAGGCTCCGTGGAGAGGAGGAGCTCCCGCCGGAGGAAGACCAGCAAAACCAAGAGAAGAAACATAACGCAGCAACAGCCGCAAATGAAGAATACAACATGCGCTGGTGCGTACACAAGCTACAAGAGGAGAAAAGGAAAGAAGAATCACTGACAAGTAAAAAGGCGAGGCGAGAGGAAGAGGTAGGAAGCAGTGTGCAGAGTCATGGAAAACAGACAGCGAGGCTAGAGAGGAGTGTGAGAGCGCGTAAGGCAAGCGGTAAAGAGTGGTCCAAGGAACCACAAAACGTAAGAAGGAAAGAGTTCCCACCGTGGAACGGGAAGGGAAAAACTCAGCGTGACAAAACCAAAGCAGCGGGGCTATGCGCAAAGGTTACAATGCACGCTGGGTGCTTGGGGAGGGGGGTGTGGCTATAAGCACCAAAAATGGCCGTTGCAAATGACTAGACCGCAGCTACGGTTCAGTCCAGGCTAGAATGGAACCACTCAATGGCTGCCCAATCGTACTCTGTGCCACAGTCACCAAGGGGACTGGTGCATGACATAAGGGCAATGCTGCCTCAGATGCAGGACAGCTAGGTGAAGAATGGACTGATGGGGACAGTGACAAAGGGATGCCCAACAAAAAAAGGAGGTGGGGAGAAAAGAGCAAAAATGACAGGATAATGATGAAAGTGAGAAGGACTGGTCCACCTCCCTCCGCAGCAGGGTAGGGAAGGTGAAATTGGGAAGAACTCAAGCGACCACGGTGGGAGGAGGGATGGGTCTGAAAACGAGTAATGACATTACTACAAAAAGTGAGAGGAGACACACATTACGTACTGTGGTAAACGATGGACAGGGACAATCTAATATGCATCCTGCACTCCCTCATGACAGGGGCCAGTAAATGGATACAGACACTTGAGAAAAAAAAGCAGGGGTGACATTAGAGATAGGGGACATGAAAGGTTTATTTGAAGTCATCATAGGAGAGTAGGCAGACAAAATATGGAAACAGGCACGATACAAAGGGGTTAAATTAAGCACAAATACTCATGTAGGTGCTCCATTGAATAACCGTCGAGCACACTTCTGGGAAGTTCTGAGAGGTAGGTCGTCCAACAGTTACGAAGTAGGGACAGTAATGGCTCATTAAAATGAAAAGTGACAATGACCCAGCAAATTATATAAAATGAGTGCAGGATCTGTGGACACAAGAGTTGCGAAGGTCCTGGGATGAATGCATACCTTTGTTCGATCACATATTGATAAAGGGACTTCCGACGGAAGTACAGGCATCATTAGATAAGATTGTGGGCATTGAAGCAAAGGGCTGCCCTGAAATGTAGGCAACGATAGTGCATTATTGCAAACGAAAACAAGAAACTGAGAGACAGGCGGTAGAAAATACTGCTAAAACAGAAAACTAACTTGTGCAAAAGAAACGGGCAAAATACAAAATGGAAGGGGAAATGCTTGTGCCAGAAGCTGCAGCAGTGGTGCCCGCACCACAGTGAGGGTTTCCCACGGGGAACGTGCCGTAGCAAACAAGCTACATGCACCAGCACTACACGCCCCAATGAGGAACCTCACCACAAGGGAATTACATGCACAGGGGATTTTTTCCTATTGGAAGAGGGTACCCACAACGCAGAGGAGGGGTTTATAGAGGATCAGGGTACAGTGTCCTCAGACTATTTTATATATGACAGAACATGGGGCATCTGGTGTGCACCTGCCCTTTCGTGCATCAAGCACAGGCACAGGCAAACCAAGTGGCAGAGCAACAGGGGTGCAGCACAGTACAGCCGCAGTGACAGCAGATGCATCTTCTAGCTTAATCACAACAAGCACAGATGCCCACACAGCAGGGTGGGACGCAGATACAAGGAGGGACAACGGATGCCGGGATAGCAGCACCAGCTATGATCAAGCCTCCAGCATTGGTGGCAGGGACTGCAGTGGTGCTAGGTCAGAACGAAGTGCCGCAATACACCGGGGTCAGTGTTGTCAGAGGAAATCCTTTCCCTTTCCCACCAAGTAACACGCAACAATAGAGGGCTCACAGAAAGGCTGGGCATGCCCAGTCCTAGCAGTAACTGATGACCTCGAAGAGGAACCCGAGGTAGCATTGAAAATAGGACCAAGAGATTTTTCGATTATTATAGGTGCCGGAGCAACCAAATCCTGCATCAGGGAGGTGGAGTTCAAACAAGACAATGGATTCGCAGGGCTTCTCTGGGGCGGTGGTCACGTTTCAAGTTACAAAAGATTTACTGCTAACAATAGGCACGCAACACATTGTAGTGCCACTACTATATTCCAAAGACACTCGTAGTGTAGAGGAGGAGCCAAGTACCCCATCAAAAGCTCCGCTCCTATAATGCCTATATGTTGGGAACCAGAAATGGCAATACGTGCAGTACCAGCAAGGATGCTTGTACCGCAAAGAATTCTTGAGACAAGGTACCCATTAAGAAAATCCTGTATGCCTGCACGAAGAAACAGTGTTCTTTTGGATGGGGTTCCGGAAGAAGTATGCAACTGACACACCTTGAAAAGACACACATGATAAGAAGATATAGGGGTTCATTATGACCCAGAGGTTCTCGTAATGAAGGGTGGCGGTACGGGACCGGCACCATTCATTACGGGACGCCCTATTACGAGGTTCCCTTGCGAGGCCCGGTAAGGACGCCTGGTAGAACCAGGCGTCCTTAGCGGGTCCCGCAAGGGGCCACGGAGCTAATAACGGGCCCGTTGTTAACAGGCCCGTTATTAGCTCCCTCCCCATTCCCATTGAGCCTTATGGGGGGTCAAATCAGAATGGGGATGGGTTTTTTCAATGAGGAATTACTGGGTCCTCCAAAGTTGGAATGACCCGGTAATTCCTCATTGAAGGAACCCGGTACTGGAACCCAGTATGGAGGCAGCATGGCTGCCTCGATACTCGTAATGAGGCCCTTAGACATCCTATAAAAACTGATGACAAAGCACAGAAGTTGAAGCAACATTTCGCGATCAAAATGAAGATGCTCGTGCAAAGAAGCACCGAAGAAAATGCAAAGTCATTTTACACCTGTACATATGCTGAAACGCAAGTAGGGAAAGAATTCATAAGGCTGGCTATGTAGTGAATAGATTGCGGCGATGTGCCAATGTATATTTATATAAATAGGAATGTATAGAACCCGGATATTCCACAATTAACTTTCAGCATGGCGCAGTTGGAAAAAGACTGATGGCTAAGGAGAAATTCGAGAAAGGCTTGGCTGTCCCAGCACCAAGAAGTCAAGGCGACAGTGAGTTGGGCGCCTGTTAAAAAGGCTACAAAGAACGTGAGAAAAGAACAAACTTCTGTTTGAAGCAGAATGAAAAAACACTGGAGGCGTCAAGAGTTCACAATTTAATAGAATTAAATGCAGCAAAAGGCTTGAAAGAGTGGTCTCCAGTCACATGGTCGAGACTGAAATAGCTTGGGTCAAGCTACACTGTATTCTGAGGCACAGACAGCTTCTGCAAGGCCAAGTTCAAAGCCTTAATTGAATGGCAAACTGTACGAGTGATGATAGATGTTGGGCTAATTGGTGGGGAGGCAAGACCATGCCAACCCTGCATGCACCTGGGATGCTAGCCTGCTTGATGCTAGCGTGGGGAATATTCCAGAAAGGGTACAAGTGTGCGAACCAATTGTAGAGGGCCATGTATTAAGGAACCCTATAGTTTTTGTAACCAATTAATCATTGTGTATTTAGTGACGATGAAGATGACCATTCACTTGGGATGGGCTTAGTTGCCCAATCACAACCCCTGGTTATATAGAACATATACTTAGATGTTCACTGAGGGCCTATCACCTTCCAAGATAGGTTTTCTTAGTTTGCCACGTAGTATGATGTCAGTGATGACAAATGTTTGCTATAAAAGATATGTTTTTCCTAAAATGTATTGCGATTGTTCTGTGCGACGTTGGAAGATTTCCATTGTACTCCCTGTTTTAGATAATTGATATTAAAACAGAACCAAGTTTTGCCAACTTCTTGAGTCGTTTTGATTATTGATGTTTGAGTATCTTCTGCATCCCCATACACCTCTAAGTATTGCTACCTCGTCTTAAAGGACTCAGGTCTCTGAGTTCATGTGGTAGTAGAGGTGATGGTTAAAGTCCCCATCGGCCCAGTAAGCTTTTAACGGTCTCGGATTATCGAGTGTCCTCTGTCCTTTAGCTGAAGGACCGCAAGGCTCCCTGTGGATAGCGGCCAGTAGTAAAAACCTTTCAAGTCACTAAAAATAGGTGGGACGGGTCTCTCTTTCAGGGAATTCCCCGCCCGGTTTCTACAGGCAGCTGAGCGAACTGAAGGCTACATTGGATGATTAAGGAGGAGATGATCCTGAGGGTCAGGAGCTGAAAAACGAATGGTGAGTAGATTGAGAAATATGGCAAAAAAGAAACATATTGCACAGAGAAAGTGATAACGGGGGGAAAATAACAGTGGGTTGGTTGGGTATTAAGATAATGATGACGAGCGTTGAAGTAGAGTATATGGATGAGGACCGATCTATATGACAGTCCGAAATCCTGCGTTCAGGAACGTCAGAAGGAGTTGTTTCGAAATCCAAGGGGATATACTAGGCTACGAACAGATATATCTGTTAAGAGACACAATTCAAACCCTACTAGGAGTCATTTTAGGGGCAAGTGGTCACGAGGAGCATTGGCAGAAAGATATATGTGGGCCGGCCAGTTCATCTATGTGTATTGTGTATTGTTTGAAAACCTGGAGTCTCCATGCTCTTCTCCGGAGACCCGGAGAAGAGCATAAAACCGGTATCTCCAGGTAAAATCCGGAGGTTAGGCAGGTATACTGTACACAGCTGCTGGAACTCAAAGGAGCTCATGTTCTAATGAGCCCTAACCATAAATGCCAACATTCTGAGGCACCTTGGAGGGAGATTTCACGAAAGAATTCAAGAGGAATTAATTTCCCCATAGGAATGCATTGGGGCTAGAATTATGTTAGCTGCGAGAACGTGAAAAATAGCAATATTTAGCAACATTTTTCAGTTCAAAATCAGGAGTCTCTTGCCTAAATCGGGAGGATTGGCTTGTCTGGCCGTAACGTAAACGCGTAAAATCCTTGAGTAATGCTTTAACGCCTTCCATTACTGCCCCGTCCCAATCTTCCTCGTGACAGTACTTACCTCGGAGTCCCCGACTGAGACCCAGGAATCCTTCTGCACTTTCTTTTGATGTATAATACCCCCTACTTACCCACAAGCTCCAGTTCAAATGTTCCTGACCTCCTGCCAGGACTGTTTTCGGTGCTGGGCACCTGAGGACCCCGGTTTCTGGCCCCCTGGAGGATCCTGTTGGCAGGGCTTTGGGCTTCCTGTGGGTCGCATTCCTGGTTTCCCCAGGGGGGCACGGGAGCCGTTTGAGCAGGGAGGCTCTCCCCAGGATCCTTCTGGGGTCTTGAGGCTTGCAGAGGACGGCGCACCACAGTCGCCCATGATGTCAGCCCGGCATCGTCGGGCCCCGGGGCATGCTGGTGGGTTCCCAGAGTTGGTGCGCTGCCGCTCTGCCGTGGAGCTGGGGGCGCAGAGGGGTGTGCTAGGGGCCTACCTGCTACAGGGGATGAGGGCACTTTGACCTTCTCCTGTGTGTTTACTAGGCCTTTTTTTGGTGATTTGGCACCACCGGTTGTGCCAAGCAGTTTTCTGAGTTTTCTGGCATTTTCCTGGCCCGCATCTTGGGTGCGCTGGGAGCTTGTTGTCAGCTGCCATGGTGCTGGTTAGCGAAGCATGGCAAGTTCTATTGGAAGTAACCGTGCTCATGTCACTTAGCTGGATCTACTGTAAACCCATCACTTACAAATATATCAGACCGTCAGCATGGGGTGCCAGGTGTGCCGGATTCGATGGGCAGTTTTGATCTTGCATGGTCTCGGTTGACTTCTCTGTGAGTTTCCGGTCCTTAAGTTGCTTTTGTTCTCCGGGCTTGACGCACTTCTCCCTTGAAGTCCTAGGACAGACACTGGTGGCATTTTTCTGGATTGGTGTGGGCGGTCTGTGTTCCTCCCCTTCAGGGTGGATTACCTTCTGTTCTCCAATTCCTCCAGGTGGGGTTTGGCAAGGGGCTGGCTGTTTCCACGCTTCGCTCCCAGTGGCCCTCCATTAAGGTCCTCACAGGGGAATCTGTGGGCCACATGGAGGGGGCTGCTTTGGTGGGCATGTTCCTTAGGGGTCTGGCTGCTTCTTGTCCCTGTGACTCTGTGGGTCTCCTGCATGGGTTCTTCTTCTGGTCTTGAGGTTTCCTCCTGTGTCCGCCCTTTGAACCCCCTTGCGGACATGGACATCCTGCGCCTTGTTCTCAAGACGGCCTTCCTTAGTGCACTCACGTCTTTCCAGCATCTGGGGGTTGTGGGGAGCTTTGTTGTGTCGCCCTCCCTTTCTGCAGGTGCTCCATGATTCCTTTGTTTTGCGCTGTGTCCCCAAGTTTTTGCCGACGGTGGTGTCTCTCGTTTTCGCACGTCCTTGGTGCTGGTTCTCCCGGCCTTTTTCCAGTATCCCTGGATCCCTGACGCGGTCACGGCTGTTTTGGAATACCTTCCTCTTACAGAGTTGTCCCGTCGTTCTGCTAGCCTGTTTGTTACATCTGGCACTGCTGGGCCTGGGCGGTTGGCATCGGTGGTGTCCGTCGGCCGTTGGATCCAGGCTGTCCTCTCTATGGCTTATTTCTCTGTTGGTTTGTCTGTGCCTGACGGTGTCCAGGGTCGTTTCCGCAAGGGGGATGGCGGCTTCCTGGGCAGATGCCCTTGGGGTATCTCTGCCAGTGAATTGTATGGCTGCTACCTGGGCGGACCAGAGCATGTTTTCTCCACCATTACCCACTGGACGTTTCTCGCCCCGGGGATTGCTCCTTTGAGGTTGGGGTTTGGCTGTTGGCATGTGATTCCCTGGGGGTTGAAGTGCTTTTTTGTGGTGCAGCACTTCTGTCTCTCTGTGTTTTTGTGGGACCTCTGCCTGTTGGCTATGCTTTGGTATACCTCAGATGTAAATACTGGGATGAGGAAGAGGGACGTGGAGGTAATGCTCTGATTACTTACCGGCAATCTTCATTACTCCTAGTCCTACTCTTCCTCGTCAGAGTACTGACAACCCTCGTCTCACTCCCTACGGGAAAGGTCCCTTGCTCTGGCTTAGTTATTGGGAACTAGGGCTTGTGGGTAAGGAGGGGGTATTCTAAATCAAAAGAAAAGAAAGTGAAGAAGGGTTTCTGGGTCGGAGGCGAGGTCGCAGAGGTGAGTACTGAGACGAGGAAGGGTATGACTAGGAGTAACGATGATTACCAGTAAGTAATCATAGCATTCATGCCACAGCTCATTTTGAATCATTTGTATGGCATAGAGGAGGGGCGTAACACAACCTGTGTTTCCTCCGCCTCCCTTCCTCCCCGCCATTACATGCTCCAGCATTTGCGCCAGCATGATTTTCATGGCGGCACAAATGCTGGAGATCCTTATGGAGTCTGCCTGTTTATGCACCAGCATAAAGGAGGTGGACCTCATAGGGATCCATTGTACAGTCTCATGGCAGGCAGCTTGTACAATTACAATTAAACCTTCCCCAACATGCTCACATGCCTGGTAGGGTTTAAAGGTAAGCAGTGGTTCCAATTGCAATCAAACCCTCACCGACATCTGAGCATGTCGAGGAGGCAGACCCAAGGTCAAGGATACTTCAAATAACTTTAGTTCATGTATCAAAGAACCCCAGTGACTTTTTAAATACTTTATTGCTATTTTTCCCAAAAGAAAAAACAAGATGAAAGTAACAGATGTTCAAATCACAACGTGCAGTTTCAATAATGAAGTATGAGAAAGGGAAAAAGGAAACAAAAAAAAACAACTAAAAGAAACTCAAAACACAATGGATCTACCATCTCAATAGCTGAATAGGATATGCAGGTGGAATTGATTTGTGGTATTTGTATCGCGCATTCTTAAGGGAATTTGATTGGTGGTATTTGTATCGTGCCCTAGGCAAACATCACTGCATCTTTGTGCAGGTTTTCAGAAACAGATGTGCCACTGGCAGATGCTAGAGTAGAGGAAGAGAAGCAACAATACTGAAACGCCATCACCTAAAAAGATAGGATAAGATACAACATCATTTCACTAGCTGGTTCGCGAGACAGTAGGGCTATCCCAGCCTCCTAGGTTGTTGCATGTGATTAGCGTATGTCAGTAGTGTATGTATTGTTCGATGTGTACATGTGCCTATGCATGACATGGTAGAACCAGCGTGATGCTCTGTCAGCTCTGGGGTGAGTGGCTCGATGTTCTATGGAGGTCGTTTTTGAAGGCAGTCCGGTTGTCTCTCTTGGCCTCTGTCCATTATCTCCCTGTATGTGTCTTTTGTGCATTGCACCATGCTAGGTCTGTATGCCGAGCCTCAATTTTGAGGGCCTTGTTGCTTAACCATTTAATTGCTTTAATTTAAGATAAGGCATCCCATTTGTAAATGACTGGGTGTATGTCAATAGACAGAGTAGCAGGTCCCATGGTACTGTAATAAAGGTACTAATTCAGCACCAGATAGGGTGGCTCACCTACCACCTTTTGGAGCAGGGAAGAGGGGATGGGACACTTCCTAGCGGAAGACACGAACACGCAAACTAATAACGCTGTGAATGAAATCCACACAGGGAAATGCAGGGGTAGGATTGCACTGTGTACCTCATCGGCCCAAAGAGCTTATGTAACTAACTACGAGATAGGGAAAAATCCCAGGTAAACACACTAAGCAGAGAAGCCCCCAGGATGGGCCTGAACCGGGAAGCCTGCACTGAGCACATGATCAACACACCAAAGATTAGGGATGGGGGAGAGGAAGCTCAGGCTGCGCATCACAAGCAGACCGGAGCAGCTGAGACAGTACTGGGTGATCTAATGATGGGGCAGCAAGCAAATCCGTTGGGCACTCAGGGGTAGAGGGGAAGTGGACCTGAGCCAAGAGCAATTCACGTAGACACGAATGCCTTTGGCAGATGGATATGGGAATGGGGAAATGTATGTGCCGTGTGCATGTCTCCCTTCCCACCAGAAGCAGGGTGTCTTGTGTCTCTTCTGCAATGGTGCTGCCCAATGGCAGAATAATAAAGTCCCAGCGGTCAGCACAAATGTTATTTTACTAATTTCAAATTGTCCCTGGGGTGTGTGAGAAGCAATGTGGCGCCACATGTGGAGGTGATGTTTTGGGGGGCGCAAGTCCAGCGGCCGCAGACTTGACCAATGTGCATCACAGAGGAGGCCCTGCAGATGCCTAGTTCACAAAGGTCTGCCTGGTCTCGAGCGCCGCCCACGCTCAGTGGTTGGGGTGTTCCCCTGCTGGAGGCTTGGCGCCGAGGGGACTCTAGGGTCTCTAGGACATGAATATAACCGTGCAAGAACGCGCTGCATAGTGGTTGCATGGCCATGGCGGGAGAGGGATAGATCTTTATGCTGTCTAGGATGCATCCTCAAGGAGGGAGGATGATCAGCTGTAGTACTATTAGAAATTAGTGTGTACCACCCAATAGGGAGTGGACGCAAGTGTGAGCATACCCGCATTAGAGCAGGAGGGGTGCATAGTGAGTGGTGATCCCTGTCAGACAGGAATTGCACGTAGTACCTTTGACGAATCAACTTCCGGGGCACTGGTGGTCATGGGATAAATATCAGTATCAAACCATCAATCAGCCCCACACCTCTAGTACACTAGAAGGGATCCGAACAGATTGGAAACACAGGCAAATTATAAGCCTCCTTGTCCAATTTTGGTAACATGGATGGAACGGTGGGCTTATCTCCACAAGGTCGTGGATCATTGGTTAGTTTCAACACAGCGAAAATACAATAATTACCCAATGATAAAAGGGACTGTCCTGTCAAGGTTCTATACAAATATCTACTTTATTATTATCACAATAGACAGTTCTAGTATACTACCAAATACAAGGAATGGGGATGACGGACAGTTTCAAAGAAGGAAAAGGAATGCACTCTGGATACTGACATGAGGGTAGTCGGTAAAGTAATTAATCTCAATAGTTCAAGGATACTTGGTTTCAACACAAAGGGAGCAATGCGTCATAAAATGCCACTAGGGGCCTTTGGAGAAGGACCAGGGGGACAGTACCACAATATGCCTTGTGCTTGTAGACGTTCTTGGTGCTCGACAGAGTCGAGTCGATTTCAGGGTGCTTTGCAGCTTCTACAACAGAGTTCAAGACAGGAGACAGCTGCCGGTATGAGGCGGCAGGCAGTTCGGCGAGCGAGGCTGGATGGACGGCTGCAGGCTGGCCTTCGCGATGGCTCAGTGTCAAGAATCATTGTCTCAGAGCTGGTTGGCGGGACTGAAACACTGTTCGATGGCGCCTCAGATGCGTTAGGGACTGCAGCATAATAACAGTCAGCGGTGCAGTAGGTTTGCAGCTCGAGGGACCGAACTGGCTCGAAAATGTCCTTTAAGGCGAAAGCCGGTAGATGCTTGTCGATGCACTCCTAGCTTCTTCACTGAGTTCATGCTGTCCTTTAAGGCAGACAGCCCAAAGCTGAGGAGAGTGTTGCAGGCAACTGCATTGTCCTTAGTTTGGTTCATAGACTCTCTGGCACTTCCCAACTAGGAAGCTTGCTGCAGAACCTAGCAGGGCAAGTTGTGTGCTGGCTGGGTACCAGTCCTGGAGCTGCTGGAGTGTCCCCCGGATTCTGTATCTCCCTCTATTCCCTGAGAGATGTTTAGGGGAGGGATCTTGCTTTCCTCTTGGAGGTCCTGGACTTCCTTCACTGGTGGAAGATGTGATGCAGACTGTACCTTCAGCCAGGGTCCAATGATCAGCACTTCTTGCTACTCATTGCAAAGTCTTCAGATAATCTGCCCAAACGAGGGGCTCAACCCTCTTTTAAAGCCAAATGGGCCACAGTGATGGCTGTAGGCTAAGCCTGCCTTAATGAACCAATTCTGGGTCCCCATCAACAATCTCCTGGATGCATAAGGTCATAACCAGAGTGCTTTGCAACAGAAAAGGTAAAGGGGTGAAAACATGTAATACTAAGTCCCATCCATCTTCCTGTCTGTTGTGGATCAAAGGGTCTCTCTAGTTAATGGAGCTCTCTGTGGTTCCTGATTAAAGCATCAGGCCTCCATTGAAGTTGTGGCGAGAACAGACTTTCTGTCTCCATCAATCCACGTACTCATACCTTCTGAATGGGGTCCCCCAACGGGAATGCCTACTGTAAACACATAGTTCCAGCCATGACAGGTAACCGCTCTTGATACTGAGAGGGTGGGAGCTGGCTTCTGGTTGACACAGTGCATATTAAAGGTTTTTTGGGGATTTCCTGTCTTTTGTTAGTCCTGTGGTACTGATTGAATTAACTCTGATTAGTATGCAGAGCTGCCACCAGCAGCCAACAAAGAACAGGGTGGATGCATGGAGCCTTTGTTAGTTAATTAGACTGGCTATGGCAAGAGGAAGGTTTTGCCCTCCCCTTCTGATATGTACTTGATGTACTCCTGGCGGTCATATGCCAACCCACCCAGAGTACACAGGTCTACGTGTATGCCGTGCGGTGAGCATAGGAAAATGTGTGCGGAATAGCCCCACACATTTTTCAGAGGTTGATCTACCATCATTCACTTTCATTTAAAATTTCTGAAAAAGCCCAGGTGAGCGCGCACCCACCAGGTGCATGGTCAAATTCCCCACAGTACTGGTAATTATATAGTAGCGTCATTGGGGTAATGGTTGTGTTATTGAGTTCCTGTTCTGGAGGTATAGAGAAGGACACCCGTGAGGTAGTTGGCGTTGTCTTATGTGTGCACTTGTGGTGGAAGAACCAACACAAGGAGGTACTTCATGTAAAATAGTGCGCTTGGCATTGTAGCGGCGTGTGTGTGCAGACAGTGCGCAGGAGCACGGTGCATATTTGCTTTAACACAGGGAACAGTGAGCCCATGGAGAGGGATGTTGGATACTAACACTGAGTGAGTGGTTGGGCCTGTGGAGAGGGCCAGCATGACGAGTGGAGTGTTTGGTTGGGCCTGTAGAGAGGGCCAGAGTGAACGCTGAGCTAGATGAGATTGGGAGTGAGTGCGTTTATAACGGGAGAAAGGGGGGCAAGGAAATACAGGGTAGCTGGGATAAAAAAACTAAAGGAGGTAGGGGAATAATGTCTGGGAGGATAGCTCAGGGGTAACGCACTCGCCTTTGAAGCAAGACGACGTGGAGCAACATAGGTTCGATCCCCAGGTCCTTACTTAGAAACCTCTGGGTATTAAGCGTGTTATAAATAACCAATTACAATTACAAATTACAATTACAATGAACTATCTTGATAGCCCCCTGGATCATATGTGCCGAAAATTGCTCCAGTATCCCAAAATAATATTAAAGTACAATGTTCAATGGGCTTGGGAAACTGCAGGTCAGTGTGTCCATGCATGGCCCGGAGGGGGAACGTTAGACGGCAAAACAATAGAAAATACATTCTCGTACTTATTAACAAAATACAAGGGCTCTAAGTTGAAAAGCAGACAGATGATATTGGGGCTCTAGAAATAATTGTAAGAAGAGACCACAGGGGAAAAAGTGAAAAAAGAGACTGAGGAGACTATGGGAGGGAGCGGACCGAGCTCTTCGCCCACCCTATGGTTTCTACCCCTCCTTATGGCCCAGATCGGGGTATACCAACAACCAGCGACGAACCTTAGGAGGGGATCACGTAAACACAACCAGGGAAAAAGACAGTGAGGCACAAAGGGAGGAGTTGCAGACAAGGGGAGAGAGGAAATACCTAGCGGACATAGAAAAGAATATGGAACAGCAGGTGGATGCGTTATTTAGTGAGTAAGCGAGAGTGATAGAAGAGGAGGTATGAAGGAAAAATAAGGGAGACAAGGGGGAATGGCTATCAGCGAGAATAAAATTCAAATTAGACTAAGCGGAGGAAGACAGGAAGAAGAAAGAAGCAGAAGTAGGGGACAAGAGGCCTCATTACGACCCAGGCGCTAATGGGTTAACGGCGCCGTAAAAGGCTTCGGCGCCGTTAACCTATTAGCGCCTAATTACGAGGTGCCTTTGCGGGACCCGACCTTACCGGCTGGTTTCACCAGCCGTTAAAGTAGGGACCCGCAAAGGGACCTTGGTGCTAAGTACGGTGCCGCAATTTGCGGCACCGTACTTAGCGCCTTCCCCATTCCCATTGAGCCCTATGGGGCAAAAATGGGAATAGGGAAGGGCCATGGCGGCATGGGGAATTACAGCCCCGCCAACCTCGGAATGGGGTGGTAATTCCCCATTCCGCCATGGCGGACACCGGCATGGACCATGGTGCTAATAGCACCATGGTCCTCCGCCTGGGTCGTAATGAGGCCCAAGGTGTCAAGCCCACGGGCTTCATCCTCCCCGGACCCCCAACTCTCCTCTGTCTCTTCACCTAAAAGGCTTGATTCCGTGCTGGAATGTAGAGGTAGACATGCTCTGTAGTCCTTCTTTTTTTGGTAGAGAGCGCCTACCTTGGAGGGAAGCCACAGTGAATGATTTCCCAACTGCAATCCTGTGGCTTCTCCTCCGGAATAGACTCCAATGGGAAAAAGCCACTCAATGGCATAAAAAACCCCACAAGATGTTTCAGAGGTAGCAGTAAGAGGAACACCAGCTGGATAGAGTACACAGGAGGATCCGCTAGAAGGTAGGCTCCAATAGGGTTGACGAATCAGGAGAGTACCGCAGAATGAAGATCTCTGACCCTCAGGCTCCGTGGAGAGGAGGAGCTCCCGCCGGAGGAAGACCAGCAAAACCAAGAGAAGAAACATAACGCAGCAACAGCCGCAAATGAAGAATACAACATGCGCTGGTGCGTACACAAGGTCCAAGAGGAGAAAAGGAAAGAAGAATCACTGACAAGTAAAAAGGCGAGGCGAGAGGAAGAGGTAGCAAGCAGTGTGCAGAGTCGTGGAAAACAGACAGCGAGGCTAGAGAGGAGTGCGAGAGCGCGTAAGGCAAGCGTTAAAGAGTGGTCCAAGGAACCACAAAAAGTAAGAAGGAAAGAGTTCCCACCGTGGAACGGGAAGGGAAAAACTCAGCGTGACAAAACCAAAGCAGCGGGGCTATGCGCAAAGGTTACAATGCACACTGGGTGCTTGGGGAGGGGGGCGTGGCTATAAGCACCAAAAATGGCCGTTGCAAATGACTAGACCGCAGCTACGGTTCAGTCCAGGCTAGGATGGAACCACTCAATGGCCGCCCAATCGTACTCTGTGCCACAGTCACCAAGGGGACTGGTGCATGACATAAGGGCAATGCTGCCTCAGATGCAGGACAGCTAGGTGAAGAATGGACTGATGGGACAGTGACGAAGGGATTCCCAACAAAAAGAGGAGGTGGGGAGAAAAGAGCAAAAGTGACAGGACAATGATGAAAGTGAGAGGGACTGGTCCACCTCCCTCCGCAGCAGGGTAGGGAAGGTGAAATTGGGAAGAACTCAAGCGACCACAGTGGGAGGAGGGATGGGTCTGAAAACGAGTAATGACATTACTACAAAAAGGGAGAGGAGACACACATTATGTACTGTGGTAAACGATGGACAGGGACAATGTAATATGCATCCTGCCCTCCCTCATGACAGGGGCCAGTAAATGGATACAGACACTTGAGAAAAAAAAGCAGGGGTGACATTAGAGATAGGGGACATGAAAGGTTTATTTGAAGTCATCATAGGAGAGTAGGCAGACAAAATATGGAAACAGGCACGATACAAAGGGGTGAAATTAAGCACAAATACTCATGTTGGTGCTCCATTGAATAACCGTCGAGCACACTTCTGGGAAGTTCTGAGAGGTAGGTCGTCCAACAGTTACGACGTAGGGACAGTAATGGCTCAGTAAAATGAAAAGTGACAATGACCCAGCAAATTATATAAAATGAGTGCAGGATCTGTGGACACAAGAGTTGTGAAGGTCCTGGGATGAATGCATACCCTTGTTCGATCACATATTGATAAAGGGACTTCCGACGGAAGTACAGGCATCATTAGATAAGATTGTGGGCATTGAAGCAAAGGGCTGCCCTGAAATGTAGGCAAGAAACTGAGAGACAGGCGGTAGAAAATACTGCTAAAACAGAAAACTAACTTGTGCAAAAGAAACGGGCAAAATACAAAATGGAAGGGGAAATGCTTGTGCCAGAAGCTGCAGCAGTGGTGCCCGCACCACAGGGAGGGTTTCCCACGGGGAACGTGCCGTAGCAAACAAGCTACATGCACCAGCACTACACGCCCCAATTAGGAACCCCACCACAAGGGAATTACATGCACAGGGGATTTTTTCCTATTGGAAGAGGGTACCCACAACGCAGAGGAGGGGTTTATAGAGGATCAGGGTACAGTGTCTTCAGACTGTTTCATATATGACAGAACATGGGGCATCTGGTGTGCACCTGCCCTTTCGTGCATCAAGCACAGGCACAGGCAAACCAGAGCAACAGGGGTGCAGCACAGTACAGCCGCAGCGACAGCAGATGCATCTTCTAGCTTAATCACAACAAGCACAGATGCCCACACAGCAGGGTGGGACGCAGATACAAGGAGGGACAACGGATGCCGGGATAGCAGCACCAGCTATGAGCAAGCCTCCAGCATTGGTGGCAGGGACTGCAGTGGTGCTAGGTCAGAATGAAGTGCCGCAATACAGCGGGGTCAGTGTTGTCAGAGGAAATCCTTTCCCCTTCCCACCAAGTAACACGCAACAATAGAGGGCTCACAGAAAGGCCGGGCATGCCCAGTCCTAGCAGTAACTGATGACCTCGAAGAGGAACCCGAGGTAGCATTGAAAATAGGACCAAGAGATTTTTCGATTATTATAGGTGCCGGAGCAACCAAATCTTGCATCAGGGAGGTGGAATTCAAACAAGACAATGGATTCGCAGGGCTTCTCTGGGGCGGTGGTCACGTTTCAAGTTACAAAAGATTTACCGCTAACAATAGGCACGCAACACATTGTAGTGCCACTACTATATTCCAAAGACACTCGTAGTGTAGAGGAGGAGCCAAGTACCCCATCAAAAGCTCCGCTCCTATAATGCCTATATGTTGGGAACCAGAAATGGCAATACGTGCAGTACCAGCAAGGATGCTTGTACCGCAAAGAATTCTTGAGACAAGGTACCCATTAAGAAAATCCTGTATGCCTGCACGAAGAAACAGTGTTCTTTTGGATGGGGTTCCGGAAGAAGTATGCAACTGACACACCTTGAAAAGACACACATGATAAGAAGATATAGGGGTTCATTATGACCCAGAGGTTCTCGTAATGAAGGGTCCGGTACGGGACCGGCACCATTCATTACGGGACGCCCTATTACGAGCTTCCCTTGCAGGGCCCGGTAAGGACACCTGGTAGAACCAGACGTCCTTAGCGGGTCCCGCAAGGGGACCAGGGAGCTAATAACGGGCCCGTTATTAACAGGCCCGTTATTAGCTCCCTCCCCATTCCCATTGAGCCTTATGGGGGGTCAAATGGGAATGGGGATGTGTTTTTTCAATGAGGAATTACTGGGTCCTCCAAAGCCGGAATGACCCGGTAATTCCTCATTGAAGGAACCCGATACTGGAACCCAGTATGGAGGCAGCATGGCTGCCTCGATACTCGTAATGAGGCCCTTAGACATCCTATAAAAACTGATGACAAAGCACAGAAGTTGAAGCAACATTTCGGGATCAAAATGAAGATGCTCGTGCAAAGAAGCACCGAAGAAAATGCAAAGTCATTTTACACCTGTACATATGCTGAAACGCAAGTAGGGAAAGAATTCATAAGGCTGGCTATGTAGTGAATAGATTGCGGCGATCTGCCAATGTATATTTATATAAATAGGAATGTATAGAACCCGGATATTCCACAATGAACTTTCAGCATGGCGCAGTTGGAAAAAGACTGATGGCTAAGGAGAAATTCGAGAAAGGCTTGGCTGTCCCAGCACCAAGAAGTCAAGGCCACAGTGAGTTGGGCACCTGTTAAAAAGGCTACAAAGAACGTGAGAAAAGAACAAACTTCTGTTTGAAGCAGAATAAAAAAACACTGGAGGCGCCAAGAGTTCACAATTTAATAGAATTAAATGCAGCAAAAGGCTTGAAAGAGTGGTCTCCAGTCACATGGTCGAGACTGAAAAAGCTTGGGTCAAGCTACACTGAAACCAGAAGACAAGACATTGCCACACTCCCTATTATTCCGAGGCACAGACAGCTTCTGCAAGGCCAAGTTCAAAGCCTTAATTGACTGGCAAACTGTACGAGTGATGATAGATGTTGGGCTAATTGGTGGGGAGGCAAGACCATACCAACCCTGCATGCACCTGGGATGCTAGCCTGCTTGATGCTAGCGTGGGGAATATTCCACAAAGGGTACAAGTGTGCGAACTAATTGTAGAGGGCCATGTATTAAGGAGCCCTATAGTTTTTGTAACCAATTAATCATTGTGTATTTAGTGACGATGAAGATGACCATTCACTTGGGATGGGCTTAGTTGCCCAATCACAACCTCTGGTTATATAAAACATATACTTAGATGTTCACTGAGAGCCTATCACCTTCCAAGATAGGTTTTCTTAGTTTGCCATATAGTATGATGTCAGTGATGACAAATGTTTGCTATAAAAGATATGTTTTTCCTAAAATGTATTGCGATTGTTCTGTGCGACGTTGGAAGATTTCCATTGTACTCCCTGTTTTAGATAATTGATATTAAAACAGAACCAAGTTTTGCCAACTTCTTGAGTCGTTTTGATTATTGATGTTTGAGTATCTTTTGCATCCCCATACACCTCTAAGTATTGCTACCTCATCTTAAAGAAGTCGGGTCTCTGAGTTCATGTGGTAGCAGAGGTGATGGTTAAAGTCCCCATCGGCCCAGTAAGCTTTTAAGGGTCTCGGATTATCCAGTGTCCTCTGTCCTTTAGCTGAAGGACCGCAAGGCTCCCTGTGGATAGCGGCCAGTAGTAAAAACCTTTCAAGTCACTAAAAATAGGTGGGATGGGTCTCTCTTTCAGGGAATTCCCCGCCCGGTTTCTACAGGCAGCTGAGCGAACTGAAGGCTACAGTGGATGATTAAGGAGGAGATGATCCTGAGGGTCAGGAGCTGAAAAACGAATGGTGAGTAGATTGAGAAATATGGCAAAAAAGAAACATATTGCACAGAGAAAGTGATAACGGGGGGAAAATAACAGTGGGTTGGTTGGGTATTAAGTTAATGATGACGAGCGTTGAAGTAGAGTATATGGATGAGGACCGATCTATATGACAGCCCGAAATCCTGCGTTCAGGAACGTCAGAAGGAGCTGTTTCGAAATCCAAGGGGATATACTAGGCTACGAACAGATATATCTGTTAAGAGACACAATTCAAACCCTACTCATTTTAGGGGCAAGTGGTCACGAGGAGCATTGGCTGAAAGATATATGTGGGCCGGCCAGTTCATCTATGTGTATTGTGTATTGTTTGTTATGTATTTTATGTGTGAAGGAAACGGTGAAATGTCAGAGAGCGACAAGTAACAGATCGTGTTTAGAAGGTGAGAGAAAAAAAATGATTTATTTATTTAGTCATTAATAGTAGTGACAGAGTAGGTAGATTAAAGTAAAGTGAGTGTTACGCTCACCTGGTCTCTGCGGAGGTGTTGGGGCATGATTGCAGCCCTCCCGGGGGTGAGGTCGCTCGGGTCCAACTTCGCCCTCTGCGCTTATGTGGTGACTGGTGGTAATCGGTGATGCTACTCTGTACTGGTCCTGCGTGGAGAATAGGGGGCGTGAGTATGCCAGCTTGTTCGCTTGATCCCCTTCCAGTTGTTAACTAGGGGGTGCGCAGGGTTCAAATGCGGCACGGCCCTAGGACGGATGTTCTTACCTTGTCTTTCTTTTTCTTCACAGGGTACGAGTTGATGGATGCGTAGTGTGGCGCTGTGGCGTCTGGATCAAGAACACTGGATGTCAGGAGATGAGTCTGCAAATGAAGCGATGAAGCACTGGTTTCCTGGAGGTGAATATGCAGGAGAACGCCTGGTTTCAAAGGTAAGTAAACTGGTCCAAGCAGCGGTGAGCGTTACGTTGCACGCGAGTGCACAGTAACGCGAAGCACCGGCCTTAAGGATGGAGCAGCTTATATCGCTGAGCTTCTGAAGCCACGCCCACCAGGTTCAGCCTGCCTGACACACCCTGCCACACCTTTTGAGTCAGAACTTGAAGTCCAGTCCTAGGGAGCCACACCCGAGGAGTCAGCACATGAGGATGTTCTCTGGAATAAAGGCTTTTAGCTCCTGGAAAGTTCTTGTAAAATAAAAACACTCCTGCATTGAAATAAAGTAAAAGCACTCCTGCACTGAAATAAAGTGTTCCTGCTCACATCTCTATATGAGCCTGGTGCCAAAGGCGCCAGGACTAAGTCCAGCCAGGGCCCCCTGTGTTTATAGGTCCCAAAGGGACATAAGTGAGTCAAGTGACCCATTGCCCCCATCACTAGATGGTGTGGGTTCTGTGTTCTGGGGCTTGCGGTCATGACAGCACTCACCCTCAAGTCCCCTCTCATGGGTTGTTTCCCCCCTGGGCCTGGTTTAGTGGGGTATTGCGGTGGAACTGCCTGATTAATCGTGGAGCATGGAAGGTCCGATCTTGGTGTCCATAACCTTTCCAGTCTATGAAGTAGTATAACTTGGACCGGACCATTTTAGAGTCTAGGATCCTTTTACTTTGTATTCTAGTTCTCCTTCAACTATTTCGGGATCCGGTGGAGTATCGATCCACGTACCTGGTTTCAATGGTTTAGGAGGGAGACATGAAACACTGGGTGGATCCACATGTGGGCCGGTAATTCTAATTTCATGGCCGCAGGGTTGATCACAGCCTTGATAGTGTAGGGTCCCAGATATCTGGGACGGAACACCCGTAGTCCTTTCAGGGTGATGTTTTTGGATGCTAACCAAACCTTGTCTCCGACTTGGGAGTTGGGAGCTTCCCTTCGGTGTCGATCTGCAAACTGCTTCTGTTTCTCTTTGGTTCTGGCAAGATGCTCTGCTGCTTCCTTAAAAACCTGGGTGATGGTTTTGTGTAAGGTCGTTATAGCGGTCATTTCTAATGATTCGAGTGGGTCGAAAACGGATGTCCGTGGATGTCGACCGTACACTATGTAGAATGGGCTTTGTCCCGTACTGGTGTGAATGGAGTTGTTATATGCGTATTCTGCTAACCAGAAGTATGTCCTTCCAGGTATCCTCGGTTTGTTGCAGCATACACCTTATGTATTGCTCTAGGGTCTGGTTAGTCGGTTTGGGGGTGATGGCTTGTAGATAACCGGAGGTCGATTTTGGCAATTTTACAACACCTTTTCCAGAATGCAGAGACAAACTGAGTTCCTCGGTCTGAAATAAATATTGATGGGAACCCGTGTAGCCGGACAATCTGTTCCAAAAACACAGTATCCAGAGTAGAAGCAGTTGGGAGACCTTTCAGGGGAATAAAGAGGGCCATTTTGAAAACAGATCTACGACGACTAAGATGGTATTGTATCCATTACAGGAGGGAAGGTCTGTAATAAAATCCATTGATAGCATATGCCAAGGTGCTGGGGGTACTTCTAAAGGACATAGCAGACCTGCAGGACTTTGGTTTTGGGACTTGTGTTGTGCACAGGTGCCACAGGTTGCGATGAACTGGACAATGTCCTTTCACCCAGTTGGCCACCAGTAATTTTTCTTTATTTTAGCTTGGGTTTTGGCTGTTCCCAGATGCCCTTCTACTAATGAATCGTGATAGTTTGCAATGATTTGAATCTGTAATTTCTAATCCGGGATATACAATCATCCTTGGTAGTATGGTAGGTTGTCCACGATCGTATACCGGTCTCCCTTCTCTAACCATTCCTGTTGCGCTGGTGAACTCATCAAGTGTTGCAGGTCAGATTTTAAGTTGTCTAGAGTGGTGGTGCAGCAATCATGCCTTGGATTTGTCCTTCAGGGATGATGGCCACGGGGTCTGGTGTAGTGAATGCCTTTTCTCCCTCACTCATGCAAGACAGGTTGTCTGCTTTTCCATTGCGTACTCTGGGTCTATAGGTGATGACGAAGTCGTATTCCGCAAAGAAGAGAGGCCAGCTGAGTTGGCATGATGATTGCGCTTTAGCGCTCTTCAGATATTGTAGATTGCGATAATCCGTGACGACGGTGACTGTATGTCTAGCTCCTAGAAGATAATATCTCCAGGCTTTGAACGCTGCCTTAATTGCGAGCAGTTCTTTATCAGTGATTGCATAATTCAATTCAGGGGCTGAAAACTAGCAAGACCAGAATGCCACGGGATGCAACTGACCTGTTTCGGCGTCTTGTTGTGACAGGACTGCTCCCATTGCTATGTTGGAAGCATCAGTTTTGACCACGTATGGTAGTTCTGGTCGAGGATGCCGTAGAATTGGTGCTGTGGTAAATGCTTGTTTTAGCTCCTGGGAGGCTTTCTCTGCCTCTGCAGACCAATTAAATAGTTTATTTTTCCATAGTAAAGAGGTGATTGGGTGGACGATCTGGGAGAACCCGGGAATGAACCGGCGATAAAAGTTGGAGAACCCGAGTACACTCTGCACTCCCTTTATGGATGTCAGTGAGGGCCAGTTTAGGATAGCGTCTACCTTGCGTGTGTCCATGCGTACTCCCCGTGGTGTGAGAATAAAGCCAAGGAATTCTACCTCTGTTACAAGAAAGAACCATTTCTCCAATTTGGCATATAGCTGGTGTTGCCGCAGTATCTCCAAAACTGCCCGGACATGGTTGACGTGGTTCTCCTCAGTGGTCGAATAGGTTAGAATGTCATCAATATAGACAAGTGCGCAGGCGTCCAACAGTTTGTGGAGCACGTAATTCATGAAAAATTGGAACGCTGCTGGGGCATTACATAGTCCAAAGGGCATAACCTGATATTCATAAAGGCCATATTTTGTGCGAAAGGGCGTCTTCCACTCGTCTCCTTTTTTTACTCTTACTAGATGGTAGGCCCCTCGTAAGTCTAGTTTTGTATGTATCTGAGCGTTTTTGACTTGTTCCAAGAGCTCAGGGATAAGCAGTAACGGGTGCCGTTTTTTTTACCATGATCTGGTTAAGTGCTCTGTAGTCAATGCAAGTTCTCAGGTCTCCCTCCTTTTTAGGCACAAAAAAGAGGGGCGAGGATGCAGGGGACTTGGACGGACGAATGAAGCCATTTTCCAGATACTGATCGAAGTAGATTTTTAGATGCTGGTTTTTCTGTTCTGTTAGGGCGTAAATCTGGCTGCAGGGAACTTGAGCTCCAGGTACCAGATCAATTTGGCAGTCATATGGTCTGTGTGGAGGTAGGATGTTCGCTTGCTCTTTTTGAAAGACATCTTGGTTTCCAGGTATTCAGGTGGTAGTGAACAGGTGAGGCCCAGTATGGTTTCTTTCTTTAACAAACCTGGGTTGGTAAGACCTTTTAATGAAAATCCCTTGCAACAGGTGTTGGCACAGTCTTGGGGAAAGATTAGAACTCGTTTACGCCAGTCAATCCTGGCATTGTGGGTCTCCAGCCAGGGCATTCCCAATATCATCTGGAAACAGAGGAACGCCAATGAGATTGAAGGTGATGTCCTCTTGGTGACCGTCCTGACACAGAAGCATGACCTTCTCGGTGTATTGCGTCACTGGGCCGGATAATAGCTGAGATACATCAACTGCTGTGACGTTTTCTGAAACCTGCTTCGGTCGGAGAGGATGGCCTATCCAGGTAGCCAGATCTTGGTCCATGTAATTTCCCACAGCCCCACTGTCAATGTATGCCTCCAAGGCATGTATTTTCGACGGTTGCTTGTGGTTTACCAGGAGCACAGGGATGACTAGATGTGAGGTCTGTATAGGTTCCTTTTCACCGCTCGACAAGTGGACCCCTAGGCTTGCCGGGCGTTGGAGTTTCCCGAGTCCTGTTCTTCTTCTTCACCCTTGTCAGTTGCTCCAACTGCTTTCCTGGGTGGTTTCACTGGGCATTCTCGGAGATAGTGACCTGCCTTACCACAGTACAAACAAAGCTGCTGATGTCTCCTTTTCTTCCTTTCTGCCTTGATGAGTAGGCTCCCCAAGCCTCTGATTTGCATTGGCTCAGACTGATCATGTGATTTGGTTTGATTCTCACGGGATCGCACGTAGACCGACCACCCCTCAGCCTTGACCCGATCCATCTTCCGATCCTGCAATCTGTGATCGAGCTGCACTGTCAGGTCGATGTATTCAGCACATCTTTCTGGGTAATTTACTACTTGGGATAATACGTCCTTAAGTTCCCCTCGCAAGCCTCAGTAAAAGAGCGTAGTTCTTTTCTCCTCTGGCCAGTTAGTTTGTGCTATCAGACGATTGAAGGAAGCAATATATGTTAGTAGGTCTTCATTACCCTGCCATAGTGATAACAGTTAATTGTCCAGAGCCCGCCCTTGAGTATGCCGTGCAAATAGTTTCTCCATTTCACGCTGGAAACCGCCGAAGTCTAGAAGCAAAGGATCATCCTGGTTTACCAAGGGTATTGACCAGTCCACTGCACTCCCTCCCAAATATGAGAGTAAAAATGCCACTCTCGCTTGATCATTGGGGAATGCCCCAGGTCTGCACAAGAAATGTAGGAAACATTGATTCATATAGATGGTGTACTTATTCAGATCGCCTGTGAAGCGTTCTGGTGGGGCCAGAGGAACCCCCCCCTTGGAAGAACCACCTGTACTGGCATGGGCTGTGGAGGCGCGGCAGGAGGGGCATACCCCGGCAGTGGGACCTGGCCTGCCTGTGCCTGGAGTATTTACCTTGCTAGTTCATCTGTCCGCTCCCGGTTACCAATTAGATCCCTCCTTAGGGCATTGGTTTCCTGTCTTGAGGCATGACCTTCAGCCCGTAACTCTACCAGTAATCGGGCCAACTGGTCAGTTTCAGAAATTTCCATAATGGCAATTTTCCATAAGGCAGATATTCGAAGAGGCTTCGTCTTCTGTTACGCTCACTGTTCTCTGCGGAGGAGTTGGGGCACGGTTGCAGCCCTCCCAGAGGTGAGGTCGTACGGGTCCAACTTTGGCCTCTGCGCTTATGTGGTGACTGGTGGTAATAGGTGATGCTGCTCGGGACTGCTTCTGCGTGGAGAATAGGGGGCGTGCGTATGCCAGCTTGTGCGCCTTATCCCCTTCCAGACCCCTTCTCCCAAACCGTGGTACCCATGGGATGCGCTGTCCCTGGAAAGCTCACCTGTTGATTAGTTTTGGCAAGCACTCCATCCTGGTGCTTCTGGCAGGAGCACTTGTATGATCTGGACTGTGTTCCTTCGCTGGTCTCTTGCACGTGGTAGTCCAGTCCTGCTGCGACTAAGCCACAATACTTCAGGTAAGTGTTCCTGTTTGCCTTTGTCTTTCCTCGTCTGTTTTTGTTGTATTGTAAAATTCATTGTCTTGTATTGCTGTCCGTTCTACTTTTGATCTTTGCTCTTTTGCTTTGTTCCCTTGCAGTTGATGTTTCCGGCCTGACAGAATCTGCGGAGCTCGAGGTGACAGCCGGAGGGAATGAGGAACGAAGCTACAGCGGTACAGTAGCTATTAAGTTGTTAACTAGGGGGCGCGTGGGGTTCTAATGCGGCACAGCCCTAGGACGGACTTTCTAACCTTGTCTTTCTTCTTCTTCAGAGGGTCCGAGTTCGTGGATGCAGAGTACGGTGCTGCGGCAGCGGGATCAAGATCACTGGATGTCAGGAGATGAGTCTGCAGATGAAGTGATGAAGCACCGGTTTTCAGGAGGTGAGAATGCAGGAGAACGCCTGGTTTCAAAGGTAAGTAAACTGGTCCAAGCGGCGGTGAACATCAAGTTGCATGCAAGTGCACAGTAATTCAAAGCACCGGCCTTAAGGATGGAGCTGCTTATATAGCTGAGCTTCTGAAGCCACGCCCTCAAGGTTCAGCCCGCCTGCCACATCCTGCCACACCCGATGAGTGAGCACATGAAGAAAAGGCCTAGGGAGCCAGACCCAATGAGTCTGCACATGAGGATGTTCTCTGGAATAAAGGCATTGAGCTCCTGGAAAGTTCTTGTAAAATAAAAGCACTCCTGCACTGAAATAAAGTAAAAGCCCTCCTGCACTGAAATAAAGTGTTCCTGCTCACATCTCTATATGAGCCTGGCGCCAAAGGCGCCAGGACTAAGTCCAGCCAGGGCCCCTGTGTTTATAGGTCCCAAAGGGACATGAGTGAGTCAAGTGACCCATTGCCCCATCACTAGATGGTGTGGTGTTTGTATTCTGGGGCCTGTGGCCATGACAGTGAGACATAAAGGTTTGGAGCTACAAGCTCATATTGTATTGTTATTCTAAAAAGTGTTGTCTGTGTAAAGCATGGTACGTATCGACAGTCGATTGAGACTTGTCGCAATGTAGGATATTACTCTGCTTATACAGCTGTGCAAACAGCTGCCAAAACACACACCCAAGCTTAAACAGTATAGTGCAGAATGGGTTAAGGGTACGGCAGATAAAATATTCATGCCATGGCCACAAGGGGGATCGCTGTCAAATGCAGTTTTGCAACACATGACCACATACTTGCACGCTGCGTATACAGGGAAGAAATTGGAAAAGAGATTAGCTAGCTTATAGTTTTGGAAGATGTACCAGGAGCAAAGGGAAGACCCGACTTCTGAAGACTGGATGCTTAACCAGTATAAATAGGGGCGTGTTCTGCTCCCCCTACCCCGCCTGAGGTAAATGGCGATAGTGCAAAAGATGAAGGAGTATATCCGTTGAGAGAGCTTAAAGCAGCGGCAGGATATAGTAATCCGACATATGAACCGCCTGCTTATAGCAGCGACGAGAGTCTAGAGAGAGCTCCATAAAAAGATGTGATCTCTAAAGTCCCACGGGACAAAGAGAAAAGGGAACGACCAGGTGTGACCTTGGACATAGAAAGAGAAATTAAGAGATGGAAAGGAGAGAAAGACAAAACTGACGAGATAGGGCTTATACAGAATGAGTGGATGGGTGGCCAGATAGTGCTCAAACTTGATGTAAAGTGCAGAGACGAATTACGGCAAAGGGAAGATCAGGACGAGCAAGGTAAAAAAGACAGGGAATGAGAGAAACGATTGATCGAGGATGAATCTAAATGAAAGAGTAGACAAAGGTGAGAACAAATGTATCAGGAAGAGCCGTTAAGAAAGGAAGAAAGGAAGAAAGGGCAGAGAAGCAAAAAAAATACGATAACAGGTAGAGAGCGATCGACAAAGGAGAAAAGAAAAGAAGAGAAGAACTGAAATTGAACAAGAAAACAAAGCAAAGGAGCAGAGATGAAGAAGTGCGTAGGGAAAATGAGAGAAGGGAAATGAAGAGACAAGAAGAAGAAAGGGTTAGAGAAGAAGCAAAGAACTGAAGGGCATTTGATGAGGAAATGGAATGCGAAAGAAAACAGAGAGCACGCAACATTGATCGCGTTGAAAAAGGGCTAATGGAACCAAATCCAGTAGTAGCATGGGAGGACATAGAGGAGTTCTTCCCAATGCAAGAGCCGATGCCAGGACCCTCTAGGATAAACCTAGAAGAGATCTTTGAGGTAAGAAATATATGAGATAGAATCGCAAAAGCATATCATGAGATGAGAACAAAAAGTGAATTGAAAACCAAAGGGAAAGATTATCAATTTGAGATTTCCCAGTCACAAGGCAAGGAGGGAAGTCCAGAACAAGGTCAGAGACAGCTGCTTAAGAAGCTGGTGGGTATGGAAGCAAAGCCATGGCCAGAGATACAGCTGACCATCGCACACAAAAATCGAAAGAAGGAGGACTCTAGAAAGGTTGAGGAAGCTAAGCTAGTACATAAGAAATTGTCCAAATATACTTTAGAAGGGGCAATGTTAACTAGCGGAGAAGGGCCAGGATCTCAACAGACAGTGGGTATGCTGCAGGTGAATAACCAACGGCAGTCGGATCAAGGAGGAAACGGGTTTGTGCCGAGAGGCAGAAGAGCAGGTTTTAGAGGAAGGGAAGTCTTCCAGAATAACCAGGGAGGCTTCCAGAATAATAACCAGGGAGGCTTTCAAAATGTACAGAATGATAACTAAGGCATGCAGGGACGACAGGTTAGGAGATTCCCCCCTATATGTTGGACATGTGGAATGACAGGACATATAGCGTGAACATGTAGGAGTCAAGGATATGTACAGAATGGGAAATTCTCAAGAGGGGAGACAGCTTATCCGCCAGCATATAGCCCAAAAATTAGGGATGGGTTTGCCCAAGATCAGACAGTGTATCAAACACAAGCGCTGCAAACACAACAGGCTTTGCAATCACAGCAAGCACCATTGAATCCACTGCAAGGGCTATCGCAGCACGCACCCATGCAGATACAGCAGCGTGAAAACACAGGACAGCTATTGACACCTAGAATAGGAGGTGTCACAGTTGAGGGTGGGAATACTTTTACAGGTACGTGAATAAGTATGTAGCCACAAAAGGACAGCTCCCAGGGTGACTTGATGTGTTCAGTACTGTCTGTGATGCCAAATCCTCAAGAGGAACCAAGGGTTGACGTTACGATAGGAGGCAAATCCTTTTCTTTTTAGTAGACACTTGGGCAGCTCACTCATGTATACGAGAAGGAAATGGTTCATTGTTGGGAAATGCCATGAATGCTCAAGGATTCTCTGGAGCTACAAGTAGAGTTCATTTTACTGAGAAATTGCCAGTCTCTGTAGGAGAAGTTATATGTCTGTTCCATTATTGTATTTCAAAGCAGATGCCAGTTAACATACTTGCTCGAGATTTAATGATGAAGTTAAATATGACAATTTCTTTTACTGATGAGGCATAGTGTGTTCTACTCCAGGAATACATTATTTAAATGTAAATGATTTTATCATGGAATTTACAGGGCAAACAGCTTCGAGAGGGATGCCGCTGGAGCCTGAGGTGTTCCATTATGGGACACGCTAACTGGGTTAGTGGGTAAAACTATGAGAGTACCTAATGAATTTCTGTTCAGACCACAGAAACACATGGACGAAGAGGGGGTACAGATACAGGCAGCCATAGTACGATACAAGGGGAGTTGGCCATGCTCGAAGCATTCGATGACGAGGGCAGACCATGGAGAACATTGATTGCCATTGGGGAAGGATACAGATTGACTGATGTCACTGATGAGGATATGTGTAGAGACGACCCGTCAGATGATGAAGTGGTGTTTGAAATGAGCACTACTTATTGGATCAGGACAGAAAGACGAGAGGTCCCACAGAGAATGGTGATAGTGCAGCAGCGCCCTGCATTTTTTGATGAGGACATGGAGAACATACCAATCTCCTTATTGACTAAAGGCCCTTATGACGTAGGCCTGTTGAAGGGGGTGGGAGAAGTTAAGATTAAGCTGAAGCCAGGAGCAATTTTACTTTGAGCAGGACAGTATCCCATGTCTCGAGAAGCAGATAAAGGGATTTTTAAGACTATATCAGCTATGAAGGGCCTGGGTATTTTAGTGATGTCAGAGTCACCATGCAATACCACAGTGTACCCTATCAAAAAATCAAAGGGGGGGGTCATGGTGTTTAATTCAAGATATGAGGCCGATTAACGAGTTTTAGAGGCAGAGTGTCCTCTGGTTCCAAATCCTTGAACAATCCTATGTACTATTCCCCCAGAAGCATGATATTTCACGGCGATTGACTTGAAAAATTAATTTTTCTCAGTCCCGTTGCATAAAGATTCCCAAGATCTTACGTCATTCATGTTCAGAGAGACTAAGCTGAAAAGCACATGTCTGCCTCAGGGGTACTGTGAGTCTCCATCGATCTTTAATAGGGTCCTACAGATGGATCTGAGCAATATTGATTTGCCAAGTGTTGTGTTGCAGTACATAGATCACATTTTAGTTTGCAGCACGACGGAAGAAGAGTGCAGACGACATTCGATTCAGTTAATGATTATCCTAGCAGACAAAGGATGTAAAGTGGATAAAGAGAAATTACAGTACTGTCAGGAAGAGGTACTATAAATAGGCCAGCTAATTTCACATAAAGGAAAGAAGGTTACTCCTGAAAGAGCTGAGACGATTCTAAAAACGCCACATGCAGCAGTTTCTGGGACTGTGTAATTATGAAAAAACATGGGTATTTGATTACATTTCATACACAAGAACCCTTGTTGCAGGCTCTGAAGAAAGCACAGGGGAATAGGGAATAGATTGAATGGACTGAGAAGATGAAGGAAGGGTTTGATGAGCTGAAGAAAGCAATATGTACAGCTCCAGTTTTAGGGATTCCCAATTATTCTGGGGAGTTCTTCTTGTTTTCACACACAAATGGCACAGTTATGACAGCAGTACTCACACAGAGAACTACATTGGGATACAAACCCTCAGCATATTACAGTGGGATTTTAGACCCCCAGCAATGAGGGGTCACTTCCCTTGCGAATAATCCCTGGCAGACGCAGCATTCTCCATTGAGAAATCTGCAAGAATAGTAATGGGGTGCTCTATGGTATTATTTGTTGAGCATGCATTGTTTGCTGTTTTGGAGAAACCTAAGGGTACGCTGACATCTCAAAGAGCCTCTGCTTATGAGGTGGTTATATCAAACCCTACAATCAAAATAATCAGGTGAGAATAGTGAACCCTGCCACATTTGCAGCTGAACCCGTGGCAGAAGGTGAGCATGTGCATGACTGCGCCAGATATGAAGAGTTATATGAAGACGTACCGCGTGCAAAGAAAAACACGTTACCTGGAGGAGAGACCCTCTTTATTGAGGGTTCTTCAAAAATTGATCAAAGTAATGGGGAAAAACGGACTGATTCAGCTGTACTGAGGTATAGAGAAAATGGAGAATTTGAAATGATGGCAGGCATGAGGCTGCCATCTCATTTTTCAGCACAGGCTGCAGAATTGGTAGCGCTTATTATCGCGCTCGTAAAATCCAAAGGAGAGGAAGTGACAGTGTATCGTGACTCTGCCTATGTGACTTCTACCGTGCACACAGGATTGCCACGTTGGAAAAGGAGGGACTACCTCTAAGAGGACGGCACTCCAGTGCAACACTCCACATTATTGGACAGACTTATAAAAGCACTACAGCTCCCAGCGGCCATAGCGATAGTTAAGTGCACAGTACATACTAAAAGAACTGATCTAATTTCACATGGAAACCAACCCGCAGACGAAGAAGCCAAAAGAGTTGTAACTTCTTCAGACATTTCAAGTTTTGATACTCCTTATGTGAACAAGGGAGAAATCATAGCTGTAATAATGAAAGAAGGCTTTAATCATTTGCCAGACTCTCGCCTTCTTTGCAACCTATGTACTTTCATTCTTTGAGCTTCCATCTCTTCCTGTTTCTGCTCTTCTAATCTATCCTTTTCTTTTCTTGCCTCATATGATCTTTGTTTTTCCCTTCACTTGCATTCTTTATTCATCTCTTCTTTGTGTCTCTCTTCTTCCTGTATCTCCATTTGTCTCTCTGGCCTGACCTTTTGCTGATCATGCTGTTTTCTTTCGTTGTTGCTCTATCCTTGCGTTCTCTGCTTTTGCTCTGGTCCCCATTATCCTCACTGTTATAAACAGGGGGCTCATACGTTGGATTAGCATAACCCACTGCTGTTTTTAATTCCTTTAAAGGATAAAATCCCTTCTCCTCCGTATTTATGCTCTTATCTTCAGGAGGGGAAAGAGGAGCCAAAGGCGTTTTATCCTCCCCTTTATGCTGTTGGAGCATCCACTGCCTCTCAGCTGGATCTTCTTTCTCACTCTGATACATTTTCCAAATTTTCAAAATAGCCAGCCTTTTCTGTAACTTTTTCCTCTTATATGTGAAATGCAAATAAGTTGTCATATACTGCAATACAGTTTTCGACTCTCGAACCCTCCTGAGGCCACGGCATACGCGTCTTATTATTCATGCCTCGGACCCATCACGAATGATACTTCCTTATCTTCGCTGTGTATCTCGGCAATGTCCTACACAGATGTAAAAGAGGAGTATCCCCTATGATGACGGGTCGATTCCGACCATCAATAGTTACCACTTCTTTAATTTGATTCTTTATTTTATCAAATATAACACGTCGATCATTTGGCGCAGGCACCATCAATCACTGTTTATAATTACAAAAGTAAATATTTTAACTGCTCACTTTTTTATTTAAAAATCTATGCAATAGCATTCTATTTGTTTCTTCGTTTTTCACTTTGTATCAAGTTTTATTATCTTGTTCTTTCAATGTTAGTATTTTAGAGTCTCTTTTTTACTTATATATTAATTTCCTTAAATTTTTACCCTCCTGATTGACGTCAATATTTTGGTCCAAATGTTCACCAATCTCTTTCAGTTTTAAATATCGTTTTATATTTATTAGTCTAAACACAACAAATGCTTTATATTGACATTTTTATAACCCCCACACATGCACTTTTTCAATGTATTACTCCGTACCACTTCCCTTACTAATTTTAGTAAATATATACCTTCTCTGTTTGACTCCATTTCGGAGTTTGATTCGTACTCTTCTGAGGGCCTTGTCTCACGAATCCTTAATACTTCCATGCGTACCTTTCTGTCCCCTTGTAACCAGGTATCGGGGTATCTACTTTTTCTCTTTATAATCTCCCCCAACATCATGTTACTTTTTATACATATTATTTACAACCCCAATCCCTCCACCTATTTTCTGCCACCTTTCTTGTTCTACTTACGTCCGTGACTCAGCTCGAGCCCCTTGTCATCGACTCTCTCTCAACCGATCAGCCGTTCAACCGATCAGTTCACATTCCATCCACATGGTGCCTGCAGGGACAAGACAGGAATTTCATCAAAGGGGAACCTGCTAACCTGTTAAGGATTTCAATCAGGCAATGCACCCGGGTCTCAGCCTAGAATTCAGTGCACAAATGAAATACTTCTTTATTGTGTCTATAGGTTCAATATTCTGAGTGATATACCACTCATATCACACCCCTTCTCAAAATACCCCCAGGTCACAATGGACGAGGAATCAGGCTGGTTGGTAAAGGTAATATTTATTTATTTATTTAAAATTCAAATCGAACACAAGTTTTATTATATGGGGCAGCAATCAACAATGTGGTGAAAATACAAATAAGAAAGTAGGTAAGGCAATTGAATTCACTTTTCAGCAGCACAAAAGATAAAACACAGAGAAAAGAACACTTTTGGCTTGTTGAAAAGATAGCGCTTAGGTTAATATTTCCCCCTGCAAATTTCTCAACTCACAAAGAAGCAATTCTACACAGATGTAAGTAAGCAGCAGGTATTCAGGTATAAAGAATAGTGTAAAGGGTTTCAATACAATCTTCCCTCCCCAAACAAGAGAGAAAACGTTTTCGGAATTTTTACACCTTTAAAATGACAGTTGAAAATGGCTGAGAAAAACAATGAAAAGTGTGCAAAAATCCTTAAATTGATATAAATTCCTACGGGAGCAACACTAAAAAGATCCTTACAAACATAAGCTATAATATGAGCAACAGTACACACTTTGAATCAGAATGGAAGTTTAGAAATACTTTGAATGGGAAAACACATGCGTAAAACTTTTGCAAAATTGCGAATTCCCCCCTAATTTCACTATGCGATGTTTAATAAAAATGGGTCAAATACACTATTTCTGGATGCGTTTTAGGGTAGGGATGTAGCTAAAGGTCTTAGGTTTAACTCAGAGTTGAAATTAAGTCCCTAGCTATAAAATTGAGGAAATTATACAAGTTTGAATGAGAGGTGTTTTTGAAAATAAAGGAGCGAAAATGAAAATAGAAATCGGTTTTTACAATGACAATTATGCTCTAACTAGGGTTTTCAGGCTGGTTACCAGTTTGAAACACAGTAAGCTCCAGAGTGGTCCGTGGAAACCAACCCCAGCACCTCTGTGTCCGCCTTGGAGAACTCAGTCGGATTACCCGTGGTATGATATTAAGGGTTTGGGATTTCACAAGACCAAAGGATTTTAAAGAAATTATCACTAGCACAAGAAATGAAACCAAGATTTCAAGACTGTGTGACACTTTTACAAGTTCTTAAGTTAAAGAGAGGATGGGTTATAGATTGGGATAGAACAAGGCAAATATTCTATGGGTTACTATAATTCGTATTGATACTTACAGTCCACTGTAAATTAAGATTGGACCATCAGGGTTCTGGTCATCCGGATCAGGTCTACAGACAGCAGGGCACGTCTGGTGGGGTAAATCAGCTGGGCGGTTCTGGTCAAGGGACTGGCACCTCAAACTGGACTGGATTGGATTGGCCCTTCTGGTTGCTGGTAACTGTAGATCAGTGGGATGGCGACTTTCAGCAGGCTAGCCTTAATGGTAGCAAGCCGGACTGGCTCAAAATTGCTTGTCTGAAGTTTGGGATGGTTCAGGATTTGGGCTTAGCTGAAAAAGAGTTCAGCAAATGCTGAGGCCTTGGTTTTGCAAAGTAGTCTGGATCAGGATAAGATGGAGAATTCTGGAATAGGATGAAGAAGTCAGGAACAGAGCATTACGAGGAAATCAGGATGGAGTCAGGAATAAGTGTGTGTCTGTGTGTTGTGAGGTTCCCTTATTTATCCTGCCAAGTGACATCACTCAGTTTATGGTAGTGGCAGAATTACAAATCACACCCAAAAGGCTATGAGTGCTCAAAGGCACAGTTCCCTCCTTGCTTTTTGCTGGTTGGATGACAGAAAGAGTTGTCATATTTTATGATGTGACGTGGGAAACTCCCACAGTTATTTGGACCAAAATTTAACTTTCCCACAATTACATATTTATATACTTATGCCCGCTAATAAAATCAGACACATACATTACATATTTTGTAGGTTACATTTACATCTAACTCCCAAGTCGGTAGGACCTGGCATTGTCTTTCTATTGAATTTTAGCAATTTGAATCATAAAGGTTTGACCCAACAATTTCTAATTCGGTACATATATTTGCAATCACCCCTAGCACATAGGTAAACAATATTAGATTTGCAGCATTAATATTTTTGGGGCAATTAGTCTTTTTGCGTAACTTCAGTTCCTTACACAGTAGGAAATTCTACCAAGTCTTCACATGTCTATCATAAATTCAGATTTCAATGTATGTACTTTTCATTCCTTTACTTATTTTTGCCACCAAGTTAAATGCCATGAAGTTCTGTGGCAAAACAAGTGAATTAAATTCAAAATCCATGTCAGGTTTTTTTTTCTTGCTTCCTCAGTGAGCAAATGGCCAGTCCTTTGAAGTTCACTGAGAAGCCTCCTCCCAGAGAATGGAACATCCTGCCCCTCCCCTGTACGGATGAGTATTCAAGCCTGCCATTGTCTTTGCCTGGGGCCCAGACGAAAGTCTGATGAGTCCTTTGTCATGATTATGCGAGACCTCCCCACAACAATTAGGCCTTCCTGCCAGCAGTGAAGTGTCAAGCTGAAGTGAAACTTTCCCAGACTGAGAACTGTCAAAGCAGAATTGTAATAGTTAATTAACTCAAGACTGGGTTTTACTTTAAGATTCACCTAAATCTTTCATTTAAACATATAAAAATGAACACAGTTTACAGGTGGATTTTTACATTAGCAATCCTTTTGACATTCTGAAAGAATTAAACCTTTCAACAAACTGAGTTCTTTTAAATCCATTTTTCCTATGCAGTACATATACATTTGATTCAGTATTATTTCTTCCCTTGAGTGCTGGGATTGTTTGCAGTCTTTGTAGTACCCTTTTAATATCAGTAATTCAATGGAAATAAATGCATCTAGCGCCAAAAACAGCACTTTTGAAGGTTGCTGAGACAACATTTTGAAAGGCATGTTCGGTTTTTAGCATAATTCTGCTGCTTTGTTCCATGTTGAATTTGGCAAAGCCCACTGGCATGCTCCTGCAGTGATAACTCTGTTTTCACCCCCACTTTGACTGTGTGTGGCAGGGTTGCAGCCTTCCTTGGTTGTGACCGAAAGCGGTTTTGCAGGTTTTGGCGCGCACAGGAGTCAGCGCATCCATTTTAGGCTGTTTCTTTCCCCATTTGTAAAGTGATGCAGTGGGGCACATTGGAATGGGTCAAAATATCCCACAGAAGCCCCCTCCCCGACTTCGGCTTGACTTCCAGTCGTAGGGAAGTCGGCACGTGAGATTTTCATTTCTTTTCGAGGAGAACACAGGTTTCTTTTAGGTGTAGGTTCTTCTTCCTTCAGCGAATGATGCGACACACTCTCCTCACCGGCTCTGGTCGGAATAGGAATGATACACCCGTGTTCTCTCAGGCTTCTTTCAGGGGTGGAGCGACACTCCTGATCTCTTTAGTTTTTCCTCCCGGGTCCCTGAGGATGTTCTCCTTGGTTATTAGGTACAGTAATAGTAGTCAATAGTAGTCAATACTAGAAAACAGAACATAACCCAGTTATGAAAGTTTTCCCACCACACCCCTCCAATATGGATGACAGCCGTGGGATATACATATGAATTCAGTGATAAATTACAATATTCCCGGCATGTATTCAATGGCAATTTAACATTTTCCCATGTTTCCTCATTCTTTCCCTCTGGGTTTTCTGTAGGCTCTTCTATTTGCTGCAAAGTATACCTGGCAATTCTTTAGCTGGTTGATGTGGACCCGCTTTTTCATTCAGCAAGTCACATCTGGGGACGCAGATTCTGTAGGTGAGGCCTGGGATGGTGACCTCTCCTCCATTTCTGAACTTCTATTTCCTACCGTAGCACAAGGCTGACCGGAAGGCTTTCTTTAGGATTGCTAGGACCCTGAGATTTACTCTCTAGTTGGGACCGGGCTTGGCAATAACTGGGGTCCAAATTAATCTCAAGTTGGTTGAGGAGGTGACTGCCCATATAAAAGGCGTAAGGAACACCTCACACGACCCAACAACTATGTACTATTGTCATGATACAAACTCCCAAGCCTCTGGATCTTATGGGCCTACCCCAGTCACTGGCACCCTTAGGGGCTTATCAAGCCCCAAAAGTTTGTTCTAGGATTTCCTGGACTCAGTCCTGGCGCCGTTGGCACCAGGCTCATTACATGTGCTAATTGCATGGGATTACATTCACAGCCTAATAGGGCTCAGCCTTTCTGTATACCCTAGGTGTGGCTGAGGGACTACTTTACCTTAGATTGCAGGAAGTGGCTGAAGGACTATTTTACCTGGAACTACTTACAAGGCTATTTAAGCCACACCCTACAGGCAGAACACGCTTCGCGTTATTCTGCACTCCTGCAGCATAACGCTCACCGTGTCTGCTCAGTACTCGAACTTCTACAGCCACGCCCGTCCTGAGATCTCGATCCATCAGCACCTGAGAGAAGGAAAAGAAGAGAACAGGAGTTAGTACAGCAACAAAGGCCTTACCTGCATTATTACATCCAATCGGCCGTGCCTTCAGCTGCTCTCCGAACCGCCACACCTGCAGAGAAGAAGGTATCTGCACGGGCACCCAATACTCACCCGGAGTCTGCATTCTTCAAGAATTTCGTTGAATCGGTTCTTCCCATCGCCGTCCTGGAGCCGCGCTGCGCCTGCAGAAAAGGAAAAGAGATAGCAGGTTAGTCGTGCACGGAAAGGAAACAGCTATACAGACATTCAGCGCCACTCACTCGCGATAATACTCACCTGCAGGAAATCTGCTCAGCATTTTAGGAAGAGTCAAATCTTCATCCGAAAACTGCTCAAGACTGTGCCTGAAAGAAAAGAGAAACACAGGTTAAAACTTGGGCAATAAGGACATTAAGCACCTATACCAAGCATCCATTGCCATAGAGACTTACCTGCTTAATCCAGCTATTCAAGACTCTGCAACAGCCCCGCAGGATCAGTGAAGTAACTTGGTCCGAGGAAAGACTGTGCATACTGCGCCCCTGCTAGAGATTGCAGGACGGAGAGCCTACCATTAAAACTCCAAGGTGAGACTGTAGAGAAGGTCCCAAACATGGCCTGCACCCCAACCCCTCATTTCAAGGTACCAGGAGAGTACACACCAAGGTATGTGACGTATGAGGAACAAATTAACCAACAAAGAGCTGCACTGGGGCTCTGCCCAGTGTACATCAGAAGATACATACCTGTTGAAGCGCCCATAACCAGACAACCCTGGGTAGCACGGTACCCTATCAGAAAACCGTACCACCCGCTGATACGAAACGAAGAGTACCTACAGACGGTCCATGAAGATACCCAAAGGGCCTTAATGGCAGGCCAGTGGAAATGACACAAGGGCCTGAACAGACTTGTGAATGAACAAAAGCGGCTATCGAAGACAAGCACGCCAGTGCGAGTAGCTACGAAAATAAATGTAATGGACACAGAGAAGAGACAATGTTAAAACGTAAGGAAATGTTGCTACGAGACAAGATGGAATCAACTGACCAGTTAAACATGTGTAAATAGGCTTGGAACGCAAGAAGCTAAAAGAAAACGATACTGCTTGAAATGCTTAGTAGAAGAATAGAGCAGCAAGCGCCAACTATATCTACCTCAATAAGGCACGCTATACAAGTGCGGCTCCATTTTGTAAAGCAGAAATGTACCCAGGCTGCCAGAGGCCTAACAGGCCAAGTTTAATAAACCCAGCCAGAGTCAAGAGAAGGAGCGGAATCGAAACTCAACAAAGAGTGGCTCATGCCTAGGAACTCGAGGTCATACAGAGAAAGGGAGGAGAGCGTCAGCTAACAAGACTTAAACTTCACAGCATACCAGCCTGACCCGTGAAGGTCAAGATAAGGGAGGCCCATGCAGGTGGCGAGGCCGAAAACAGAATTAAATACGCTAAAAGCTGGAAACTGAAGCAGATTCACTGTGAACGGACATGTGACCAAGACAGGCGCTAAGAATTACCAACGTCTGATGTCACCCAGATCCAAGGGTGCCATAACTTCTCCAGATAAGAGGCTGCAGTTTCGGGACCATGCCCAGCCAACTAATTGACACATAGTCCCAAGATAATGATTGATGGAAGGGGAGGCAGGGTGAAACTTGGAACACCAGGCACCTGGGTGTCCATTCTGCATGCTGCTAATTAAAAGTGAAAATGTATGTCTAGGGGTGTAACAATGGACCGAGTTATCTAGGGTCCTATATATCGCAGAACCAATGAGGCGTCTATCACGTGTGATATAGAGGGAGGGGCGTAGACGCCCACCCGATAAGAATTATCCAATCCGCATGCTCTATTATCATATACATATACAGATATAGCACCTATACTTAAGTTACCTTTCTTAACCAATTATATTGCATGTCGAGTTTTTTGTAGAATTAGACATCAATGATGACGTGTTTTATGCATAAAGGTTGCTGTTCAACTGAAGTTCGAGGAAGTCAGAGAAAATCGGAGCGAGACCGGTGGTCGCAACAATGCCGATTCCTAACTGCTTCCCTGTTTGATGTACTTGTCATTAAATGGACTTCCCTTTGCCAAACTACTGAGTCCTCATTATTGAGTCGTGTTGGAGTAAGTGAATCCTGCACCACCATCCCTCACATGGTGCACATATCTTGTCTTACAAGTACTAGATAGTGAGCACCGACCTATGGGCCCGTTGGTGGTCATCTCGCCCTCCTGTACAAGACAGAAGAGGAGAAGGGCATCAGAAGGTTATAGGAGGTGGAACCAATCCGGCTCCACTCAGTTAGCTAATATCTTGTTTTTGTCATTGCAGGCAAACGCCTCCTGGGGTGATAACGAGGGAGAAGATGCGGGCAAGCATCATCACTCAAGCTGTGCAACACCAGTGCAGACATTATTCGTGCGGCTACGTGCAGCGCCCCTGTGGAGACCAGGTGAGCGTGACAACTATGCTTTTCTCATCTCTAGAAATCTTGATCATACAACTGCTAAGCAGAAGATGTTTGGAACAGGGGATTTCCAGGCCCCATATCCATTGATACACTGACTCTACAGCGGGTAATTGATGAAGCTTTCTTTGCTATTCAAGTCAACTCAGGCAAGGACAGACTCCTTCCCGTCATTTAACTGAATCAGGAGGAAGAGCTGTTCGCCCTTCTTCAGAATGCCAGCTAAGCTTTGTGTTGGTTTGATATCAATTTTGGCTACGGAATTGGGATTTTATGATTGTGAATTAGTAAAGAATTTCAGAGTATTTCCTTCCAGTGTGGAATGCCACTTGAGACTGGAGGAAAGGTTGATTTGAAGAAATGGGGAGGAGTTCCCATCACCAGTTTGTTGTCATCACACCAATTATGGTAACATTGGGTATGTCATTGTTTTGAAGGTAGAACTTAATTTGGTATGGTTTTTGTTCAACCATGTGGCATGTGCCATTTAGACTAACATAGTTGACACTCTGTTTTAATTTGATTGGCCTGTGAATCTGGGTCTAGAGTACTTTATTCACACAGTCTATTAGGGGAGACAACCTACGGACGATGTCATTCCCTAATAGACAGGGGGTTCACTCTGGCGCCACGACTACGACCGGGTGCTTCATCTTGTGTCGCCCAATTTTAATTTTGAGCTCTGCAGACCCTTTGACAGGAATTTCCTCTCCATCGAAGTTCTGGAGTAGTCCAGGAAGAGGGGTGAGAGGGATCTGGTATCTCTCCCCCCTTCCTGAATTTAGCTGCTCAAAGATCCTCTTTGACAGCAGAGTTGCTTGGGATCCAGTATCCACCAGTGCTGGAATTGCACATTGCCCTTACACTTGGATGGAGGTGTAGAATCTACCTTCTTTCTCCTCCAATGGGCAAAGGTAATGGGCGTTCTTGGTAAGATGGGTGGTCAATTTACTTATTTCTGACTCTGACACCGGGATAGTTGGGTCAAAAGTCGGTGTTGGAGTTGGGGAATCTGACAAAGAATTTTGACACATGGCTATTTGGGGAGTTTTGGGCTCCCCTTTTTCTGATTCTGTGCTGCCCCCCCCCTTTTCTGGAGGCAGTCAACAGAAGTGGTTGGTGAGTTTTGGGGTTCCTCTTGTGCTGGTTCTGCCCCCCCCCCTTCTAGGAGGCGGTCCCCAGAATGGAGTTGGGTAGTTTGGGAATCCGAGCAGGAAATTTCACACTCAGTGATTCCAGGAGTCTCGCACTCTTTTTTTTCTGATTCGGGGCTGTCCCCCCTTTTTTGAGACAGTCCCCAGAATGGCTTTGGGGATCTAGGGAATCTTCTTTCGCTGGTTCTGGGCCGCTCCCCCTTTCTGGAGGCAGTCCTCAGAATAGGTTTGGGCATGATTCTGTGGGGGAGCTGCAAAAGAATAGGACAGTTGGATATTGGGGGAGTTTTGGGCTCCCCTGGTTCTGATTCTGGGCTACCCCCCCCCTTTTTGGAGGCAGTCCCCAGAATAAGTTTAGGCAAGGTGGTTTTCTGGCTTATCATTCTGGGGTTCAATGGTGGGCGATCCTAACTCAGTCCCCACATTCACCCAGTCTTCATTAGGATCTCTCAGGACCCATTTTTCTTTGGGAGGAGTTCCCCCATCCCTGAAGGAGAAGATCTTTTTACCAGAGTCCTCTGAGGACCCCTCTCCTTCAAATTGTAGGACACTATAACCTCCTCCATAAAATGGGTCTTTTTCGGTCCTTTATTTCTTCTACCCGCCCTCTGTTGCTTGGGGTGCAGACTTTCAGGGACAGGAGATTTGGGTCCCGGTTCCTGGGTTTCCAGTTGCTTTTCACAAGTGGGGAAGGAAGCTTCCTCTAAGGCTTTACACCCCCTTACCCCTGTGCCTCCTCCTTTGGAACCGGTGAGTTATCGGGGTTCTCTCCCTGTCATTGCTCTGGAGTACCAGACCCTTGGTTTGTGGAGTTCTGAGCCGTCAAGTTCATCTGAGGGTTCTGCTGAGCCCTCAACATGCGACCCAGATCCTGGGACAAGCTCTGGACCTGGCGCTCCAGTTGGGACACCCGCTCTGGCTGGTACGGGTGTCTCTGGTCCATCCTTGGTGACTCACGGGAAGGGTAGCTGTCCCTTCTCCCATAGTACCCCGGGTTTGGATAGTTTGGGTAACCCTCCACCCTTGGCCTTCCCTCTCCCGGATTGGGCTGTCTGTGCTCAGGAAAGTGGGGAAAGAAAGGAGGGTTGTTTTGTGGGTTGAAGTTTTGAGGGTACCGGGGGAAGAAGCTCAACCCGGCCTTTGGGGGATTACTGCCCTCCTGGGGAAAGTTAGAAGGGAAGTTTCCTGGGTTGGTACCTACCTGGTTGGATCCCCCCCTTTGTCTGGGGGAGTCCACACATACCCTAGGATGGGTTTGTTGCCCTTGTATCGGGGGCTAATGTAATCAGGAGAGTTGGGACTCCCATATGTGGAATTACCTCCCTGACTACCTGTTTGGGATTGGCCCGAGGCCTTCTGGTTCTTTGATTGGAAGGATTCTGTACCGGTATATTATTAGGCCCCCCCATCTCCAGATCTAAAGTGGGGGTAACCTTCACCTCCGCCACCTTAGCAGTGGCAGGGGTGTTGGTTGGTTTGGGATTTTTATTGGTGTTCTTACAATCTACAGGTTTCTGCACCTCATAAATACGGGTTGCCTGTTCTATGACCCAGTCCAGTGATCTCTTCTCGTGAAAGTTCCCTACCAGCTGGGTCATGATGTATTTGGGGAGTGTATGGAAAAAGGTGTTAATGAACTCCCTACTATCTGTGCGCAACCTCCTGGTGGTCTGCGCAAAGGCACGTTTAAGTTCTTGCACAAATTCTTGTGGGGCCTGGTCTTCCCCACACTGCAGATTGTAGGCCGCCTTGCGGGCCTCTTGGGGATTTCTATGGACAGAGAAGTGTTTTAAGATGGCCGCCTTGAAGATGTACCATCTTGAGTGGTTCTGAACCTCTAGCACCGCAAAGAAGCTGGAGTACTCAGGGAGAATGAAAAGTATCCATCATCTGTTTGTATAATTCAAGGTGTTCCCAGACTGAATACTTGTCAGTTTTGTGATAGAGAGTGATAACACTCCTAATGGCCTTGATCTGCTTCATGGGATCTTTTTGGATAGCCTTCTTGATTTTGTTGGCCTTTCTGGTCTTAGTCACCCGCGTCCACTCATCCTCTGACTCAGAGACACTACTACAGGAGGTGGCTATTTGATCCTCTAGGCTCTCCCTGATTCTGTGAGCTTGAGAAGGGCTTGCAGAATGTGGGGGCCTAGTTTCCCTATTCCTGTGGTGCTCAGAAGAGTCTTCTGACTCTCCCCTGCTCCCAGGATTGGCGGAGTACCCCAACCCCCCCGCACAGCCCTACCTGCGAAGAGGTATTGAGGATACTCTTTTGGGGTTTTATTTCCTGGAGTTCCCCACCAAATTTAACAAACAGATCTTTTGGTAGGCAGTATTTTTGAGGATCTAATTCCCTGATTCTCCCCTCACAGGAGTCCTCCTGATCAGAGAGGGTAGCCCTAACATTTGGGGATCTATACAGAGATGCCCATCCATCCATTTCTGGGAGGCGCTGATCTGTCAGCCCCATTTTACCCATTTTGTAGAGGTCTACCATCCCCATGGCCCCTGGGTCATATGAGTCAGTGGACATGAAGGTAGCAGAGTTCATTGCATTGAAGGGGTTAGCGTCCCGGATTACAGGGGTCCTGATGTGCTCAGGGGTTTCTCTGTCCCTCCCTACCTCTTCTCTTTAAGCCCCTATTCCCTGATGATATGCCAAAATCTGAATCTTTTGTTCCTCTATCAGGGCCTTAATGGTCTCAATGATTTTATCCTGCATGGTTATCTGTTGGTGGAGCCTATCATTCTTTTCACAGAGAGCCTCATTGTCTCTCTGTGCTTCTTGTCTGGTCTGAAAATACTGGGCCAATTTATGCTGCAGGAGACTCACCTCCGGAGTTTTAGCATCATTGGTCTGGGTGTTCTTTTCCAGAGCATCCTCCACCCGTCTGGTGTGCTCTAGTAGCTTCTAATATTCTGTTTTTAATTCACTGAGCTCCCGGAGGGCCAGCTTTCTTCCCTCTAGCTTAGTTTTTAATTGGCTTACTTCCTGGCCTAAGGCGTCCCTCTCCTGACTCAGGTTGGCCCGCTGTTCAGCCAGGTCATCCCTTTATTTTTTGAATGCATTCAATTTCTGGCGCTCCTCATCAAATTCTGTTTGAGATTCTAGATCTTTAATAATTAATTTATTGTTTTCATCTTTTAATTTGTCTATCCGGTCTTGTAAGATAACCACCTGTTCTGCGCCGACTCTGTTAAAAGTTAATTCCTGCTCCAGTTTCTGTTGACTCTGTTGCAGAGAGTCCACCCTTTCCTGGCATTCCTCTTTTAGTGCCTGTAATTGGGTGTCTTGCTCTGCCGTCTCTTGCTGTAGGAGAGCCAGATCTTCTTTTAATTTTATGACATTCTGTCTGGATTCTGTTTCTAATTCTTGGCTCTTCATTAGCCTTTGCTCTGCAGAGTCTAGGTCAGTCTGGATTCTTTCTAGTGTTTCCACTTGATTCTTTGCCAGAACTATGTTTTCTGCATGCTTTTCCTGCATTACTTCTATATGGAGGTATAGGTAGGCCACTATTTTGTCAATTTTACTCTGCTCCACTTTCACTTTTGGGGCAATATACAGTTCACTAAGAGTTTGGTGCAATGGGCCCTTGTCCTGCCATGTATCCAGGTCTATTTCAGTGACCTGTTCTTTGATTTCCTGCAACCAGACCTGCTCATTCTGTTCTGGCCACTCACCCCTGACAGACAGTTTGTGCATGAGGTGTTCCCTAGCCATATTGATTTCTACTGGGATCACCATTTTGGAACTATCAATTTCTTTATGAATTATTTCAGGGGTAATTTACTTTTACCTTTACAAACAGGCCTGATTTTGGAGTATTTATTTTGAGAGGTGCTTGTACAGTGTAGCAGAGTATACCAACCAAACAAGGTGTCTGTACCCTGCAGGTTAGTATGCTGTGCTAGACTATCACGGGTGGTAACTCAAACTCAAAATCAGAGCACGAGCCCCCAAATCTGTTAAGGATTTCAATCAGGCAATACACCCGGGTCTCATCCTAGCATGCAGTGCACAAATGAAATACTTCTTTATTATGTCTATAAGTTCAATATTCTGAGTGATATACCACTCATATCACACCCCTTCTCAAAATACCCCCAGGTTCACAAAACCCAGCATACTCTGAACACCCTTGATTGAACTTGGCGCTGGCCAGTTGAAGACAGCGTCGACCTTGTGAGCATCGATACGTATTCCCTTCGGTGAAAGGACAAAGCCCAGAAACTCCACTTCCGTAAAATGGAACAAGCATTTTTCCAGCTTGGCGTAGAGGTGATGTTGGCGGAGCTTGGTCAGAACTGCCCGTACATGCCTGACGTGTTCTTGCTCAGATGTTCAGTACACCAGAATGTCATCGATGTACACTAGGACGCAGACATCAATGAGTTCTCTAAGCACATCGTTCATGAAGTATTGGAATGCGGCTGGGGCATTACACAGGCCAAACGGCATTACCTGATATTCGTATAGGCTGTACTTGGTGTGGAATGCTGTTTTCCACTTGTCCCCTTCTTTAATGCGCACAAGATGATAGGCCCCTCTAAAATCCAATTTAGTATAAATCCGGGCTTCTTTAACCTGGTCTAGTAATTCCGGGATCAGCGGCAAAGGATAACGGTTTTTGACAGTGATTTGGTTCAGAGCACGGTAGTCGATGCACATTCTTAAGTCTCCTTCTTTCTTCGGTACGAAGAATAACAGAGCCGCGGCGACGACTTGGATGGGCGGATGAAACCGTTGGCTAGGTATTGTTTCAGATATGTCTTCAGGTGTTGGTTTTCAGGTTCTGTGAGCACATAGATACGTCCACACGGAATCCAGGCTCCAGGCAACAGATCGATATGGCAATCGTAAGTTCTGTGGGGTGTTTGCTTGCTCTTTTTGAAAAACATCTTGAAAGTCTTGATAGTGCGCTGGCAGCTTAGCAACCCCTCCCAGGACGCTCACTGCACCTTCACGCACAGGAGGACTGGCAGCAAGCTTCCCCTTCCGACCTTTTGGGTAGCAAGTGTGCATGCAACCATGGGCGAAAACCAATTCATGACCACGCCAGTTGATTTGTGGGTTATGTGCGACTAGCCATGGCATACCCAGGATTAGCTGAAACTGCGGTGCCTTGATCAGGTCGAAGGTGATGCTTTCGTGATGTCCATCCTCACACAAGAGGGTGAGTTCTGTGGTGCATTCGGACAAAGGACCTGAGGCGATCTCGGTGCTGTCAACAGTAGTGACCGTCTCGGTGGTTGGCTTAGAGCAGAGAGGTAGCCCCATCTTTGCTGCAACGTCCTGATCTATATAGTTCCCCACTGCTCCATTATCGATATAAGCTTCCGTGGAATGCATGACCGATGGCTGCTGGTGGGTGATTAATATCACAGGTAGAGCAAAATGGGAGGTCTGTAGTTGAATCTCCTTGCTCGACAATTGGACCCCTACAATTGCCGAGCTTGGCAGTTTTCCGACTCCTCTCCCGGGTTCTCTTTGTCTGTAGCTCCAACGCTCCTTCTGGCCGGCTTGACGGGACACTCTTTAAGGAAGTGGCCGGCCTTTCCACAGTACAAGCACAACTACAGTTCCCTCCTTTTTTCCCGTTCGGCTTTGGTTAAGGGAGGTCTGACTCCTCCTATTTGCATGGGTTCAATGGCACCTTCGAGCCCTCGAGGAGCTTGGCCTTTGGGTCGCACAAATACTGGGGGGCAACCAGCTTACCACGATCGCTTTTTTGATCTTGCAGTTGCTGATCAAGTTGTACCACTAGGCTAATGAACTCAGCACAGATCCGAGGTGGATCCACCATTTGAGCCAAAACGTCCTTCAGCTCCCCTCGTAGGCCCTGGTAGAACAGGGTGGTTTGTTTGTCCTCAGGCCAATCCGCCTCTATCACCAATCTATTGAAAGTGGCGATGTATGCCAGCAAGTCCTGGTTCCCTTGACGAAGGGACAAAAGTTCATTATCTAGAGCGTGGGAGCACAACATACGGCCCGCGGGCCAGTTGCGGCCCGCCATGCCATTTTGTGCAGCCCGCGAGGCACAAAGACTTTCCTAATGGAGGGCAGCCTGCAAGCAGCATCGGCAGCCCTCCATTAGGAAAGTCTTTGTTGTCTTCCGGGCCAGACAAAACACTGGCCCTCAAGCGGGGGTGGGAGGGTGTCGGGTGTGCATGAATGTTTTTTTGTATGTTTGTGTTATGTTTGTTGCGATGCGGGGGTGGGGGGTGTGTCAGGTCTGTATGGGTGTGTGTATTTGTATGTCTGCGCAGTGCATGTTGAGTTGGGGATGTGGGGGGTGTGTCAGGTCTGTATGGGTGTTTGTATTTGTATGTCTGCGCAGTGGATGTTGAGATGTGGGGCTGGGGGGTGTGTCGAGTCTGTATGTTTGTTTGTATTTGTATGTCTGTGCACTGTGCAGTGCATGTTGAGATGGGGGTGTAGGGGGGTGTCGGGTCTGTATGGGTGTTTGTATTTGTATGTCTGCACAGTGTATGTTGTGATGCGGGGCTGGGGGGTGTGTCGGGTCTGTATGGGTGTTTGTATTTGTATGTCTGTGCAGTGCATGTTGAGATGGGGGTATAGTGTTTGGTTGGGTGCCATGGGGTATAGTGTTTGGTTGGGGACCATGGGGCACAGTGTTTGGTGGGGGGGTGGGGGGCCATGGGGCATAGTGTTTGGTTGGTTAGTGGGGGCCATGGGGAATAGTGTTTGGTTGGTGAGTGGGGCCATGGGGGATAGTGTTTGCCTGAGGGGTGGGGGCCATGGGGCATAGTGTTTGGTTACGGGTAGGAGCCATGGGGCATAGTGTTTGGTTGGTGGGGGCCATGGGGCATAGTGTTTGGTTGGGGGTGGGAGCCATGGGGCATAGTGTTTGCTTGAGGGGTGGGGGCCATAGGGCATAGTGTTTGGTTGAGGGGTGGGGGCCATGAGGCATAGTGTTTGGTTGGGGGCCATGGGGCATAGTGTTTGGTTGGGGGTGGGAGCCATGGGGCATAGTGTTTGCTTGAGGGGTGGGGGCCATGAGGCATAGTGTTTGGTTGGGGGCCATGGGGCATAGTGTTTGGTTGGGGGGTGAGGGCCGTGGGGTATAGTGTTTGGTTGGGGGCGGGGCCATGGGGAATAGTGTTTGGTTGGTGAGTGGGGGCCATGGGGGATAGTGTTTGGTTGAGGGGTGGGTGCCATGGGGCATAGTGTTTGGTTGGAGGTGGGAGCCATCGGGCATAGTGTTTGTTTGAGGGGTGGGGGCCATGGGGCATAGTGGTTGCTTGAGGGTAGGGGGCCATGGGGCATAGTGTTTGCTTGAGGGGTGGGAGCCATGGGGCATAGTGTTTGCTTGAGGGGTGGGGGCCATGGGGCATAGTGTTTGCTTGAGGGGTGGGGGCCATGGGGCATAGTGTTTGGTTGGGGGTGGGAGCCATGGGGCATTGTGTCGGATCCCAAGCGAGAACCCAATAATAAAACTAAAACAGGCACAGTACATCCTTTGCTTTTTGTGGAAACCTGACTTGACGAATGTCCTACTCCTCTTGGGCAACCCAAACAGCAAAGTAGAGCAGTCCAAAATAACGGAATGTCCAATCAAGGGGCAATAAAATATATATAATTAAACTGACGATATGCAATAACTAAATAGAAATAAATGATAACAATGGAAAATGTGTAGTACAAAATGTAAGTTTGAAATACAAATAAAAATTGTTACACCTCAAAAAATAATTATTTTTCCATGTGTTTAATAAAAATGGAGGGTTGAAAAAGCCTCCTGTCATGCCACGCCCGCCCCGCCGCGCCTACCGCCCACCCACATTTACTTTTCGGCCCACTATAGCCATCATGTAAGGTAGTTTTGGCCCTCTGTCAAAATCAGTTGTGCACCCCTGATCTAGAGCCTGTCCGTGGTGGCGTCGGGCGAAGAACTTTTCCAGCTCCTGAAGAAACCCTCCAAAGTTCTGTAATAGGGGGTCATCCCGACTGATGAGTGGCACCGACCAATCCGCTGCACTTCCACTCAGGTAGGATAGGACGAAGGCCACACGTGACTGGTCGGTGGGAAATGCCCCAGGTCTGCACAGAAAATGGAGGCGACACTGGTTCATGAAAGTCACAAATCGTCGGGTATCTCCCGAGAATCGCTCCGGAGGGGCTAATGGTACTGTTCCAGGTAGGTTGATCTGGACTGGATTACTTGCTGGAGTTGGCGTGGAAGGGGCGACCCCTGGCAACGGGGCTTGCCCGGCTTGTGACTGAAGAAGTTGCCTGCTAAGGTCGTCCGTTCTTTCTCTGGTCACAATTAGCTCTCTCCGCAAGGCGTTCGTTTCCTGCCGCGATGAGTGAACCTGTGCGTGCAACTGCCCCAACAATTGGGCCAACTGATCAGTTTCTGAGGTTTCCATACTGGGCGTCCGGGTAGATTATTAAGTACGGCTTTGCATTCTGTAACGCTCACTTTGCATCCACAGGGGCGCCTCTCGACTGGTATGGACGCTTCTGGGTACACTGCAACTTCCCCGGGTTTCGTTCTGTCAGGAATCAGTTCTTGATTTTCGGAATGCTGCGCTCTCCATCCTGCTGCGCTGGGCAGGGGTGCGTCGATGTTGTCTTGGTCTGCCGAGTTACTTCACTGGCGACTGCGACTCCACTTTTCAGGTAAATCTTTTAGAGATTTTAGAATAATGTCTGTATTGATGAATTCTCTAAACCTTCTTCTTTTGTCTTGCAGAGGCTGATGGAGAGAGCCGAGGCTGACGGCAGAGTTCGAGAAGGTAAGGATGCGCTAGATGCGGCACTGAAAGCGTCCTTGTAAGTGGTCTGACCTGCGCTGTTGTTCTTTACAGGTCGAGGAGGATTCCTGGAAGCAGCGATAGATGGGACCAAACGCAGAGGATTATGTGAGGAGTGGCGGAGGCCTTCCAGGAGAGCTTGGAAGTAGCTTCTGATTCTTGCCTCTATGTTCCTAGGAATGTAGCAGGAGGACAATGGAGAAGTCCCCAAAGGCCCCGACTGGATGGAGGAGCTGGAGCTGAACAGGTAAGGATGGCGGTGTCTTGAAGTCTCTAGCCCGTGCAGGCCAGGATGCACAGCAGGACCCGGTGAACATCACGCTGCAAGAGCAGAATAACGCAAAGAACGTGCCTCAGGTTGGGTGTGGTTTAAATACCCGGCAGGTATCCCAGGTGCCTTTGGTGCAGACCCCGCCCTAATGCTAGGCTGCTTGTTGCAGTTCCTCGATGATCCTGGTGGGGGCAGCCGTGTTCACCCATTGTCCATTGGAACTCATGCTTGCCAAGTGAGTCTGATGCCAACGGCGCCAGGATTGCGTCCAAGGCACCCGCAAAGGGCCGAAGTGGGCCTTTCTTGCCTTGTTAAAGTACTGTGGCTGGGGGCCATGGTGCCTGAGTCCCACAGTCTGGGGATAAGGTTTTGACAAATATCCACACTTCTTTATTGATTTAGAGTCCTATTTAGTCTATACTGATAACTACACTACAAACAATGGAAAATATTGCAAATGGTAAATTGACCAGCATGAGCTTAAAGGCTCTCCAGAGTGCTTGTGAAGTGTAAAAAATAGATTTTGAAGATTAGCCTAGGGCAGAGTTTATAGCTGCCCTTATGGATTACCAGGCAGATTGTGACACACATGATGTAAATTCGGTAGGCTCTGTTGGGGTCCTTGGCCCTGGTAAAGTCACAGATGTTGCCAATGGGATTGCAACCTCTCCTGTCACTTCTATTTCAAAACCCAGCATTGTTTCCAGAGGGAATGCCTTGGAACTCGAGTTATTAAGGATGAAGCTAGCCTTTGAATACAAAAAGTTAGAGACTGAAGCTGAGTTGAAGAAAGAGGAGTTAGCACAAGTAATACTCAAAAACAGGAATCTTGAACTCGAAGACCGAGACATTGAATGTCAGAGAAACCAGCTAGAGAAAACTAGAGTGGAGACTTCAGCCAAACCAGTTGAGAGTATTAGGTCCCCGGCCACCAAGTTTATGAAAGATTTGGCTGGCATGTATGTGGAGGGTTCTGATATCCTCGCAATGATCGATGCATTTGAAATGGCTTGTGTTATCCAGGATGTTGATAAGAGAGATTGGGCTAAGTGTTTGTTAAGTAGAGCACCTTAGACTGGTTATGACTGTATTCTGAAACTGAGTGTGGTAGAAAGATGCCAGTATGAGTGCATGAAAGCTGCTTTGATTGCCAAGTTTGGCAAGACACCTGCCCAGTACCTTAAGAGGTTCAGGGATTATAAGAAGAGAGAGAACATGTCTTGGGTTGATTCAGTCCACATTCGAATAAACCAAAACATTCTGCCTCTAAGGTCCAAAAACCCAGTGGGGATACTAATCATGGTGATGGGAGTACGGGTCATGGTGATCCAGCTGCAAAATCAGGCTTCCAGTGGATCCAGTTCAGTCCCTCGCATTCCTGGCACCTGTTGGGACTGTGGGGCCTTGGACCACAGGAATGGTGACCCCAAGTATAAAGGTAAGGCACTTGGTGCCCAGGCTGTCAGCTTGACCTACTCTTACTCTATACCTGAGGTGGAGGCCACTGTCCTCCCCTCCTCTCCATGAATCACCTTTGGTGCTCCTGTAGAGAGGGCCTTACTGTCCCTTGGGGCCTGGGACCAGTACTCAAAAGTACTGGCTACTATTCCACAAAATACTAGAAGAATTTTGAGAAGTATCCTCATTAATGGCCAGCCTTCCACTGGTTTGAGAGACACTGGGGCTAGCATGACAGTGGTAGACAGGACCCTGCTCAGGCCAGAGGACTATGTAGGTGCTCCTCTGAGAACCACTAGGTTAGTTGGTGGGCCTCCCAAACATTCTCCTGTAGCCCTAGTCACCGTTCAGATTGATGACAAGACAGCAAAGCTTCCTGTCCTGATTCAGAAAAATGTACCTGCCACCATTTTGTTGGGGAATGACTTAGTCGAGATGAGGTTAATTTGAGATGGGCTACCCCTGACTGCTGCTGCAGTCACCAAGTCACAGGTATAACAGGGTCTGACTGATAGTCAGTTACCCGAGGCAAAGGGGAAACCCAAGGCTAAGAGGAAGAAGATTACCTCTTTGAAGGGGGCTCCTTCTCTTCCAGCTGTTCCTACAGCTCCCACTGTGATCCCAGCTCCTGAGGGACCAGTCTTAATGGTGACACTTGACTCAACTCCAGAGGGAGAAGAGCCAGATTACCCTCCTCAGGGAGAGCTACTCAGCCCAGTAGATCCCCCTGACCTTCAATGTCTGCTGGCCGAAGGTGGGCCCTCTAGGGGGGATTTCTATAAGGGTCAAAGAGAGTACCACTCTCTAGAGGGTCTAAGAAAACCGCCCCATACCCAGGCACAGGTGAAGTGCCTAGGACTTTTAAGATGTATTGGGAGGGTAAGCTTCTTTACAGTGAGCCCACTCAGCCTGAACGTGGTGCAGTCAAGAGGTTGGTTGTACCCCAGGTATACAGGCCCTTCCTGTTGCAGTTGGCACTTGAGGTGCCCTTAGCTGGTTATCTTGGCACCAAGAAGACCAAGAAATGGCTCTCAGCCTACCTTTATTGACCCAAGATGGGAGTAGAAGTGGAAGCTCACTGAAAGACCTGTCCCAGTTGCCTGTTGCCTGGCAAGACTGGAGGCAGTGTCATTGCCCCACTGCAGCTTTTGCCAGTGGTTGGCACACCATGTGAGAGGAGAGGGTGGGCATTGACATAGTTGGTCCCCTTTACCCTCCCACATCAGGTGGACACAGGTTCATCCTGGTACTGGTAGATCATGTCACCAGGTACCCTGAGGCTATACCCCTTCGGACCATAACAGCCAAGGTGGTTGCCAGGGCTCTCCTGGGCATCTTTACCAGAGTTGGATTTCCTAAAAGGTGATATCTGACAGAGGAAGCGACTTCATGTACAGTTACATGCAAGCTATGTGGAAGGAATGTGGTGTAACCTATAGATGCTCCACCTCCTGCCATCCTCAGACCAATGGTCTGGTCTAGTTGAGGAATTTCACAAGGGCATGTGGGGTGATTTGGAAGAGCCCCTAATGAGGAAATGGGATCTCCTCCTACCATGCCTGCTGTTTACTTATGGAGAGGTGCCTCAAGAGGGTTTTGGTTTCAGCTCCTTTGAGCTCCTCTTTGGACATCCAGCGAGGAGGCCCCTGGCCTTAGTATGAGAAGGTTTGGAAGCCACCCTTCCAGGTCCTGCCAAACAAGTGCCAAGCAAGTGGGTGACTATGTGTTAGGCCCCAGAAGGAGGACTACACAGAGGTCTTAAGGGAAGCCAATAATTTAATAAAGTACTGGCCTGACCTTAAGGCCTCACAAGTGGATTGGACTCCTGGCCAGAAGATCATTGTGATGAAGCCTACTAAGCCTTGAGCATTGGCAGATAAGTGGATTGGACCCTTAAGGATAATCTCTAAAATGGGTTAAGTCAACTATCTGGTTGACATGGGTGTTCCCGGGGTAGCTCCTCATGTATTCCATGTCAATAGGCTCAAGCCATTCCCCAGGAGAGGAGAAATCTCATGCCTCTTACTAGTTTCAAAGCAAGAAGAGGATGAGAATGAGCCCCTTCCCGATTTGCTGCATAGCGACCCTCAGGATGACTCAGTGGGGGGAGTGCAACTCTCTCCAGATCTGACACCAGAGCAGCAGAGGGCCTGCAGGGCTTTGCTCCAGCAATATGCCCCTCTGTTCTCACTGACACCATGCCTCACCCCATGGTGTAGGCATAATATCGACACTGGTGACAGTGTGCCTGTCAAAAACCGATGCTACACAATGTCAGATACTGTTAAGAACCACATCCAGGCAGAGGTCACCAAGATGGTGGACTAGGTTGTTATCGATCCCTCAACCAGCCCATGGTCCAGCCCAGTGGTCCTTGTACCCAAGGCAAGTTCCCAGGTAGGTACCAAGGATTGGAAGTTCTGTGTGGACTACAGAGGAGTCAATGCAGTCACCAAGACTGATGCACACCCATTGCCCAGGGTTGGTGAGCTTGTGGACAAGGTAGGTGCTGCCAAGTTTGTGAGCACCTTTAACCTCACATCATGCTATTGGCAAATAGCTCTGACTAACCAGGCCAAGGAGGAACCGCCTGTCTCCACACCAGAAGGACTCTACCAGTTTAAGATTCCACCTTCCAAAGGTTAGTCAATCATGCTCTCAGTGGGCTGGAGGCCTTTCTGTGGCCCACCCAGATGACATTGCTGTATACAGTTCCACCTGGAAAGAGCATTTGACACACTTGTATAAGGTGTTGCAGGCCATGAAAAGGGACAACCTCACTATTAAAGGCAACTAAGTGACAGACAACACAGGGGAAGTTTACCTACCTTGGTCATGAGGTAGGTGGGGGTCACATCCAACCTCTCCCTAGTAATGTATCAGCTGTACAGGGCTGGGAGACGCTCTCTACTCAAACCAAGGTTAGAGCTTTTCTGGGGTTCACTGTGTGCTAGAGAAACATCATGGCAGACTATGGCACCACAGCTGCCCCTCTGAAAGCTCTGGCTTCACCCAAGCCACCTAAGAAGGTACATTGGAGTGAAAACTGTCAAAGGGTCTTTGATGGCTTGAAGGAAAGTCTGGGCAGGGCACCTGTCTTGTGTGCCCCTGACTACACCAAACTCTTTATTGTGCAACTGATGCCTGTGACACTGGAATTGGAGCTGACCTGTCTCAGTTAGATGACAAAGGGTGAGACCACCCCATAATTTTCATCAGTAGACAACTCAAGGGTAGGGAACATAGATGGGCCACTGTTGAAAATTAGTGTTTTAGCATAATTCGGGCACTTAGGCATGTTAGGCCTTACCTTACAGGGTCTGCCTTTAAGCTCCAAACTGACCATAAACCCTTAAGGTGGCTTATGCAGATGAAGGGTGAAACCCCCAAACTGCTCAGGTGGTCCATGAGACTGAAAAGGCTAGTCTTCACAAATGAGCACAGGCCAGGGAAGAGTCATGATAATGCAGATGGCCTTTCCAGAAGGTATGTTGATAAAGCAGGGGCAGAAACAAGGTAAGTTAAATGGATATTTATTAATGACTTCATATATATATATCTTTATATGTAAATGCACTTTATATTTGTATAGTAAGTAGGACTAGTATAAGGGGACATGAATGTTGCATATCTTGATGCTCTCTCTCTTTCTCCTCTCCAACTGTCGTCTCCACCCACGTTCTCCTGTTCAAGCTCGTTCTTGTTGGCTCACGCCTTCCATCATATGCAGCGTCCCTTGGTACACGGGACACTACACATCCCCTTTCCTTAATGACAAACTAATTCAAAATATGAGTTCACATAGTCCACTAAATGCCGTGGCTGTTTGTAGTTCTTCCAGCTCTTTTTTCAATACTTTTCTCCACACCATCCAAATTCACAGCTTTACCAGCCACAGAATTCATCCACCCTGGGAATAATTTAGTATTAGCCTTCCTTCCCCTGCTTAATTCGAACGGAGAAACCCCTGTAATGCAATGTGGTTTGAATCTGTGGGCTAAAATCGTTTCTCTTACAACAGTCTTCCATTCTTTCTCATTTGCCCAGGCCCATTTAATGGCATCCTTGATTACCTGATTGTACCTCTCAACAATGCCATTAGACTGTGGGTGATGAATCACACAACATTTGTGTGCTATAGATCTCTCCCTCAAATACTTTTTCATAATCTTGGACTTGAACTGCGAACCATTGTCTGTCAGCACTTCTTCTGGGTAAACCTCTCACTCACACAACTCCTCAATGAACTCAATTACTTTCTGAGTGGTGACTTGTGGCATGAAAGCAACTTCCACTCATCTAGTTAACATATCAAAGACTACTAAACAGAACGTGGAGGATCCCCCACTCCATATCGGGCCCAACACATCCATTGCAATCTTTCTCCATGGTGCTTCTGGTATATCTCTTAGCACCATTTGATAATTCACTCCCACACACACTTTATCACTCTTTGAACAAAGGATACAACTTCTAATCTTTTCTTCCACTTGTCGATCACATCCGGGCCACCAATACATATTTGTAATTCTTCTTTTCGTTTTTACAATGCCTTGATGGCCTTCATGACCTAGTTGTATTATTTTCTCTCTGAGCCCATCTGGGGGTATTAGCTTGTCTCCTCTCATCAAAAACCCACTTTGCATGTACAGTTCATCTCTGATGTTCCAGAACGCGCCAACTCCGGCTTCTATCATTTCACTTTTGCTCCATCTTCCTTTTTTCACATTTCTCATAACTTCTTTTAGTACTGCATCTTTGCTTACTTCTTCATCCCACTCTTGTCTAGATACTGATTGATCTGATAGTTCACAAATCTGTTCTTATTCTTCCATACCATCAAGAACCTTGCTGTGGTTGGTTAAACGTGACAAACAGTCCGCTGTATGTTTCCTGGAACCAGGAATATACACTACGCTGAAATAAAATTTCTTGAAGCCTGGATACTCATCTTCTAATTCTGCTGGAGATATTATCGAGACCCTTTGTCCTAAATACTTCCACCAATGGTCCGTGTGAATGTCAAACTTCACTCCCCACACAAAGCTTATAAACTTCTCTGTCACCCACTTTATTGGCAGCGCCTCCTTCTCTATGGTTGCATAATTCTTTTCCGCTCCTTTGAGCAGTCTTGAAGGGAATGCTATCACAAACTCTCTCCTGTCATGATATTGTGTTAGGGATGCCCCCAGCCCTACATCACTCGCATCCGTTGTGATTATGGTTTTCCTTCCTCTCACATAACTCTGAAGAGCTGGAGCCTTGGCGAGTGCTTCTTTGATGAAGAGGAATTAATTTTCACATTCCTCATTCCATGTAAATTTCTTGCTTGTTTTCAATAAGTCTCTCAAATTAACAGTGTGATCAGAGTAATTTTTTATGAATTTTGCATAGTATTCCGCCATGCCCAAGAATGTTCTGAGCTGCTCTTTATTTCTTGGCGTAATCATCAGTTTACTCGAGTCAGCTAGATCTTTTTTTGGTGTGATTCCATCACCCGAGATTACATGTCCTAAATACTCGATTTCTCTTCTATTGATTTTGGATTTCTCTTTACTGAGTACTATTCCAGCTAGATGTAGTTTTCTGAGCACTTTGTTTAGCCTTTATTATGTTCTTCCTCATCTTTAGCATGTATCAGAACATCATCTTGAAAGAATACAATGCCTTCTTCTCCTTCCAGAATTCTGTACATGCCTTTCTGAAAGACTGAAGCTGTGGATATCAGGCCATTGATAAAGACTTTCTGGCGTTATGAAAGCTGTTAGGTGTTTGGAATCTTCATGTAATTTCACCTGGTGGTAAGCAGCTGTGAGATCCAAAGTGGAAAATATTTTTGCAGGACACAGTGTTGATATAAGTTCCTGAATATTCGGCAGCAGATGCCTTTCTGGGATTATAGATATATTTAATTCCCTCATATCTATGCACAGTCTCACCTTCCCCGAACTTTTCCTCATCATCACCATGGGCGACACCCATTCAGCCGCATCTATCCTTTCAATTATGCACTGGTCTTCTAACTTCTTTAGTTCTTTCCTGACTTCATCTCTGAGAGCTAACGGTGCCTTGCACAGCTTTTGAGCAACAGGTCTGGAACTTGATTTGAGTAAGATACGATGGGAGAAGCCCTTTAAACATCCTATTGTATTCTCTTTGAAGACTTCATCTTTAATTTTCTGTATATTGCCATTTCTTGCTCCTTCCACTTGATATATGGTGTCTTTAGCATTAGGATCCAAATGAACTTTCAAAAGTTTCTGGTGAGTCCAACTAAGCAGTAAGGTCTCCCCATTCTTTGAGATATATAGATGCGACCTACTGCTTCTCTGTCTTTGAACTTGATGGTGGCCATGAACCACCCAATGAGCTCAATCTTAGCTCCTCCATAAGCTTTTGGTCTGACATCTACTTCACATAAGTACTGCGGCCCACATGTTTTCCATACATCTTCTGGGATAAGAGTGTACGTGGCACCTGAATCCACCATCATGACAATGGGGAACCCATTCACTGTTATCTTTGTTTTAGGGCTATCGATTTGTGCGCCTTCATCAGAATCCATGAATACGCATTCTTCTCTTTCGTCATCATCAGAAATCCAATTCAGATTAGGATCATCACGCCGATTGCTCCTACAGCACTTGGCTAAATGTCCTCTTCCACTGCATCTCCTACAAATTATCTTCAATGCAGGACAAGTATTACTGTTCGCCCAGTGCGATGGACTACCACACCTGTAACATCCTCTCTGTCTGGTTCTTCATATTCCTCTCTGAACACTGCGTCCTCTGTATTGATGTTCCCCATCAGGTGTCATCATTCTATAGGACTCATATTGAGTTCTTCTCCTGTCAGATTCATGCTTCTCATGCTTCTCATCCACTTTTATTTTCGCATCTCTTTGATGACCAGTATTCATTCTGGAGGAAATGTTCTTGTTGACACCTCTTATTGCTCCTATAATTTCATCTTGATCAGACTGTGTAGTGCTGACTGATGGTTTGATTGATACTTCTTTCATTCTATTCTCCAACGTCAACACACATGTTTCAGTATGTTCAACTTCTTTGGCTAGTCTCAGTATAACATACAGCGAAGGATCATCCTCTCACCAGAGCTTCTCTCTGACTTTCCCACTCCTGCAGTCTATCATAAATTGGTCTCTGATCCTCTCTTCAAGTTGTTGATCAAATTTGCAGTTGCGTGCCAGCTTTCTCAGAGCAGTGACATACTGTTCCACTGTTTCATCTTGTTCTTGAATTCTCTTTCCAAACGTTTACCTCTCTAGAATGGTACTGACTTTCTTCTCGTAATGTTTGTCAAGTTTTTTGATTGCTATCTCATATTCATTGATGTCCCCACTTTCCTCTTCTTGGAGGTCTAGCAGATCCTCATATTTTTCTTGCCTCGCTGGCCCTAGGCAGTGTAAAAGTAATGATTTCTTCCTTTCAATACTGTAGGTCATCCCACAAACTACATGTGCATAGTGCTCAAAGGACTTGAGCCATCGCTTCCAGGGTAGTGTCGGCTCCACTACCTCTGGTAAGAACATTTGAGGAGGTGGACCCCCTTGCATTGCCATGATACTGGTTTGATATTTTGCTTGTTTCAACTATACAATGGCCAAATGATGACCCAACTTATCAATGTAATTCTCCAATGTCTTAGCTCTATAATGGGTTGTAGCACCCCTTAGTTACTCCTTCCTCTGTTTCCAGTACGTGTTTTCTCTTCGAGCATGATGGATGTATGAGGAGTATGAGGATTAGGAGTGATGAGGATTACTACTGTAGTAAACCAGTACTGATACGATGATATCAGAGACTAATGATGATTGGATTCATTAACATTAAGTGCGATCGGTAACTATCGATCCTTTACAGAGTTATGTTTGGCTCTGTTTGCAGAGCTCAAGCGTGGGTATGGTCCTCTGCCATGAATTGCTCGAAATTAATATCTTAGCGTGATGTGTGCATGCGTTTGGTTTCATACATAAAGCGTATCGATAAAGCGGTGCATGTAGGTGAGCACACTGTAACTAACTTTTCTTAGAAAGAGACTTCCCCTTTATCTCACGTCACTGGGGAGGGGCTGCCCTCTCCTGCATTTACTCAGAGGAAGTACGATGAATGCAGGGCTGGGTAGGTGGCCAATCGCAGTGAAACGGCTTCAATAATTGAGAACGATGGCTCCGCCCCGATCAACCAGCTCCAACCCTCTGCCGGCCTCCACCAATCCACTTTCACACAGGAAGTGAGACACCCTCCGATGTGTCATGGTCTGGATTTGCTTTACTTGGTACGCGCGGGGTAAACAGTGGCAGCCGCTCCGCTCCTACCTGCTTACCGGCCGGAGATCCTTCTCAACGGCTGTATGGATTTTGAAGATCCTTGTCGCCATTGAAGCAGGGGCTGAAACAAGGTAAGTTAAATGGATATTTATTAATGACTATATATATGATATATATAGATATATATCTTTAAATGTAAATACACTTTATATTTGTATAGTAAGTAGGAATAGTATAAGGGGACATGAATGTTGCATATCTTGATGCTCTCTCTCTTTCCTCTCCAACCGTCGTCTCCACCCACTTTCTCCTGCTCGAGCTTGTTCTTGTTTGCTCGCGCCTTCCATCATATGCAGCGTCCCCCTTTGGTACACGGGACACTACAGTTGACCATCTGGATGAGGGTAAAAATCTTGTGGGAGATCAGTTGCCCTAACCTCATTCTGGGGGGTGGGGTGCATCTGATGCTGGAAATGCCTTATGGAGGGACAGGGCCCCCCAGTCCTACAAATTCTCTGTGCATGTTTTCTCTGTTTTCTGCCACTGAGGTCCAGCCTGGACCTCTGGCAGTGCAACTCTTAATTGCATCTTTTGGTGAACAACAACCATGGGATACCCTTATGGCACCCAGGGGTGGGGATACTCCCTTGTACCCCTTATGTGTTTTTTTAATTATTTTTTTTATTGTGATTTAGTTTATTCAACTTTACACAAACCAATTAATTACCTCCAGAACATCACTTCAGACTATACAGACAGTTTAAAACAGTTAAAATCTCATATATCTCAGGACCATAGAGAAGCTGTTGGAGAACAATAGTAATCCCCCTCACCCCCCTTCCTCGTGGCAAGTCCTTCAGAATATTGGCATTTTTTCTCCAAAACAAACAGAAAAAAACAATACAAGCATGATTGCTTTTCTCCATAAATACTTCCCACACCCAGTCCCCAGGGCTGTTCTCTCCTCATCCCAGACCTGCTCTAGCAACCGTCCTCAGTCCTGCTAGTGCTTCACATTGGCACAGAAGATGTCTAGCTGATTCTAAGGTTCCCTGCCCACAGATACGGCACTGCCTATTTGCTCTGGGGACCTGATGCCAAGCTCCCTCGTTTGTCCAAGTTTTGACTATATTACATTTTAACTTTAGATACTCCCAAACCAAATGATTACCCAGGCACTGCTGAATATATGTAGGGGTACTCATCCCTCTTGTATGTATTGAACATACTCCACAGCCTGATTTCTGCACCCCAAGTTAACCAATGCCTGATCGAGACCATGCTCTAGTAATATGGGCTTCACAATTAGTTTAAAGAGCCACATGGAACAACTCAAGATATTTGCTGGTGTGTACTTTAGCCATTGATTGGCCGCCTTGCATACTCGGATGAGATTACTGCCCACCATGAGGGATGCTCGTGATTTATATACCTCCAAGATTGAATTCAGTAGGGATCCTTCAGGGGCATGAATCCATTTTCAGAATAGATTTAGGCTGCCTTGCTCCATCCTAAATTGAATGGCCATAAGGTCAAACTCCAGCAAGATCATTTCAAATGCAGTGTGATTTGGTAACCAAAACAGGCTCTTTAGTAGTGTTCTTTCGAGCCTGCCAAGCTTCTCAATTCTTGATGCGGCCCTTGATTCCACCCTACAGGGCATTATGGGTACAACTTTAGCTTGGTAGAGCTGTAGCACAGAGCCAAATGAAAACCCTACGCCCCTTAGAGCGAGTGCCATATCCCTTCTGACACTGCACTAGACTTTAGTTTGACACGTTCCAAATGTGCGGAACCACTTAATCTGGAGTCCTAGTGGATCCACAGATATTTGCTGGTCGTCAGCTACTCCAATTTGGTTCCTGCCAATTCCCAAGTGAATTTTATGTTTACCCTCCTCCTTGCCGGTTTGAAGACCATTATCTTGGATTTGGCAATATTAATAGTCAAATAATTGTCATCAGCATATTTTTTTAAGTTGTTCAATGAGCGTTGTAGACATTCAGGGGTCAGGTCGAGAATAGCCAGATCATCGTCGTAACCTAGCCATTGAAGTGGCACGGACCCAAACTTCGGCGGAACAGCAGCTGGATTGAGTAGAGCCACTGCCAGGTTGGCCAGGTATAGGTTTAACAGCATGGGGGCCAGAGTACAACCCTGTTTCAAGCCCTTAGCAGTTGTCACCCAGGCAGTGAAACCCCCATGCTTGTCAACCCTGACCTTGACCCTAGTGTTGGAGTACAATAAGACCAGCATCTTAAGCAGCCCTGACGGGATGTTGAGCTTCTGCAGTTTTCCCCACATCCTCTAATAGTCCACGGTAACAAACGTGGCACTTAAATCAATAAACGCCACGTATACCGTAATATTTCTCACCATTCATTAAGATGTTAATACTGGTGCTAGAATTCTTGCGGAACCCATTTGGAGTCGGGCAATGATGTTAACAGATCCTTCCCAAATCTCCAGTTCTTTCAGGAGGATCCTCGCAAAAACTTTGGCCGATACATCCATGCAGTAATTATTTTGCAACATCATGCTTACCCTTTTATGTGTTTTTTTGGGCACCTGTGTGTTGCCCACAGAGCAGGGTATGGGCTGGTGGCAGCTACATGCTGTCTTGGTAGTGGCTCTGAGTAGGCTCCATTTCTGGGATACCCAGGCCCTGCCATACAAATGGATTCCTACACAAAGGCAAGATGTCCACTGTGTCCTCTTGGTTTCTATTGCCTTTTACCTTGTTTCCCAAAGACCTGGGAAGCCCTGTCTCTGTTCCCTTCCTCCCGAGTGGCTGTTGGGTGCAAAGACCATAGATGTGCCTGTTCCCTTTCGCCCTGACTGGCTGTTGGGTGGAAATACCATATATGGCTCTGGGACTGCCTCCTGTCAGACTGACTGGAGCCTTCCCAAGGGCTGTGTGTTGTGGGTTGTGGATACACCCTAGGGGTGGGAACTGTGTGAATGGAGTTGGGAGTCAACACACATTCTCTGTTGAGGGTGTCTGGTTTCTGTGTGTGTGACACAATTAAGGTCATTATGACCTTGGAGGTAGCCCATGCCACTATTTGCGGCATGGCAATCCCCATTCCGGGTACCGGGTCCGGGTTCCTGTAATGGGGAAATACTGGGCCATTCTGACCTTGGAGGGCCCGGTATTTCCCCATTCCAGGAACCCATCCACATTCCCATTTGAGCCCCCATAGGGCTCAATGGGAATGGGGAGCATGCTAACAATGGGCCCGTTAATGACGGGCCCGTTGTTAGCATGCTAGTCTGCTTGCGGGACCCGCTAAGGACGCCGGTAAAACCAGGCGTCCTTAGCGGGTCCCGCAAGGAGAACTCATAATGAGGCGGTAGGGGGTTAACTGGGCCGGCAGCTCTACCGGCCCTGTTAACCCCCTAATGCGATACTCGTAAATACCCCCAATGAATGAGACAGCCTTGACTGAAATTGACATGAATGCAGTGTAGTGTGCCTGTGAGCCTGATTGGCTGCCTGCATGAATGCCCTTCTGCATGATTGGCTGACTGAGCCTGGCTCAGCCTGAGTGAATGATGGACAGATGTGTATGTATGGGGACCTCTCACTTACCAAATTGTTCAGAAGCTGATGTCAAAGCCTAGCAAGAAGTATCTGTTCCTTGAAGCCCAGCTGGAGGAGAAGTCTGGTGATGCAATTTCTTCAATGTAATCCGATTGCTGATGTGTCTCCCAAGGACTAATCCAGAGAGGACCTGCGAAGAAGACCTCTCCCCGAGCTATGAGGAACCAACATGCAAAACTGATGCTCTTCATCCGAAGTGCCCTAGAAGTCAGTCCTGCTTGCCTGCTGTCCGGAGAAGGGGTGTTCATGAGTCCTGAAGAGGAGTGCTCAGACATCTCGAGTCAGAGACGTCCATTGGGGTCGTCTAGGGTCCGGAGGTGCGTTTCATGACCGCTGGAAGCCATTGCAGTCTACTGCCCAGAAGAGGGGGCACCCTGGCAAAGTGCTGCTGGACACCAAAAGTTCCAAACTGACTAAGAACAATTTGAAGGACATCTTTGCTATCATAACTGACCACTTTTTCCTGCCAGATTGAGCCCAGAGTCGTTGGGTGCAGAGGAAGGTCTGCCGGTGGGTTTCCTGCCACCAGAAGCTAACAAAGGCATCCTGAGGGTCCAGACCTGGTGAGGGTCTGAGGTCCACTCCAGTGGTCGAGTCCAGGTTGCCAGAAGCCATCCAGAAGTTTGTGTTGCGGCTGCAGCACCAAAGAAACGAAGGTTGGGCTAATAGTGTAAATCCGAAACCCAACACCAAAAGTGACCTATCCACCCATCAACGCTAGAAGTCATCGAAGGGTCACATGGGTCTTACTCTCATCTGCCAAGCCTTTGAAGAGCCCACAGAAAGTTTCATCTTCACAGGACTTCTACAATCAGAGTAATCGTCGACCACAGCACAGCACTGCAAAGAGTAGAACTGCTGCACTTCAGAAAGACTTTCGTTCCATTTTTCTTCTTGGTCTAAACTCCCAGTGGCTCCTTCTTCCAAGGGAAGTCCATCCTCGGAGGGAATCGTCGAGTGAAACCAACAAACTCTGCCACTTCACCTGCCAAGGCACCAGAGGTACTGTGACGGGGAAGATCATCTTCTAGCCTTAGGAGTCATCCAGACGTCCACGAGTTGTCTTGGATCCTGTTCTCCTGTGGCCTCTCAGGTACTTTGGGGCGGCAGAACCTTTTAAAGAAAGCAGAAGCTTATTGAACATTATTGAACTGGGCTGTAAACTACAAGATAAGTTACTCCCTAATGATTCCATTACAGGTTGCCCAGTTGGGGGATCCTCACACAGAATTGTGTATCTACTCTAAAGAAAACATTTTGCCACTGTTCACAACTAACCTGCCTTTCTTCCCTATTCTATGCTGTTACACCTCACTTAAGAATTCATATGCCATTTTAAAAGTATCTACAGTTTAGTGCATTTATTATTGAATTTAAGTATTGTGTGGTACCACATAGAGTGTATATATTTGCCATTGTTCGAGTAAGCATTCCCATGTACAATGTGTTCTTTTTTATATGTATATACTTGTAGGGGTAGAAAACTTTATTTTACATAAAGAAGCTGTGTTATCACCCAACATAGTGGGTGGACATTCCTTTCTGGGTTTTTTGGGGGCAACACTGTACGTAAGAACCAACCTTCTTCATTTCATGAAAGCATACACCTTGTTGCTCGTCAATTGCTATGAAATTTAGAACCCTGTCTTGGGTGTTCTGTCCCTTTACCCTACCATGTAGAGGGCAGAAGTGCAGGTACCTCCTCCAGTCGTTACAGCAAGTGTCAGTAACAGTAAATGAGTATGGGTGCCTTTCTGTGGGAATAAATCAAGACACTTGTAATGACCCTCTATATTTCCTCCCATTCCTTCTTTAGTTTTACATCAATGTTGAATGATTTCTGGATTGTTGTCTTTTGAAAGCTACACTAGTACTATATGTTCAATGAAGGTGATTTTCAAAGCACCAAATCACATGATATCTCAACCTGTCAATAAAAAAAGTATGATTCCCTCTGATATTGTATATAGGAAAAACAGAGAATGAGTAGCTTCAAAATAATTATAGGGCAAAACAGCAATTTAGCTGTATTGAAATGTATCTGTCAGTCTCCATGCTACAATTAAAGGAAGCAAAACAACTATGTATGAATTAAAAATGGGCAACCTTCACTGATTTGCCTCAAGTAACGGTTTGAGAACTTGACAAACTTGGTGAAAAAATATAGATCTACACGTCTTTCAGAAACATGCAATATAAATCGGAGCAAGTGAGGAGATGATGGCAACATAGCCATGTAGGTTGAGGTCCTGCTGCAGAGAGTGTGTGTATGTGTGAGAAAGAGATAAGATCTGGATCTTGGTAGGAAAGACGTGCTTCATGCTCCTGGAGTCAATAAAATCATCATGTCAATCATAGCACCCATTAATGGCATGCAGAGAGAACAGAAACTGTGAGCCTGGTCATAAATTCGACCACTATACCCCTGCGAAAGGTTTACATACCTCAAATTACAATCTCCTATCTCCTAAATCCTGGAGAATCCTGCTCTATTGGGTTACACTAACAGGGGCATATTTTAGCCAGAAAAGATAGGGGTGTACTTACAGCGATATGTCCCATTAGCACTGTGGGGAAGTCCTATGACTTGGATTGTTTAGCCACATATCAGTCGTCCACAAGAAAAGTAACTTTTAAGTAAGAACATTTCGAAGGCCAGAAATGCTGACAAACTAATGGCCACTTTTTGTAATTTAACTTCATTCTTCATTCATTTGCATTCGTTTTAAAACATTGTGCAGTTCCAGAGCTACTGTATTGTCCAATGGACGATATGGGATTTTCTGGCGGTCTTGTTTTTTTTAAAGCTCCTGCTATTTTGCTCCCTTACACAGCACAGAAGTATAATCTTCCCCAATATAAAGGCTGACTCACAAGTCGCAAACATAAAGGGTGAAGCAGGCCTGGGAGGGGTGGTGCAGAACAGGTAGAGAACCTAATGATTGGGAAAGCCTGACAGAGGTCAGAACTATAAACTCACCTGCATTATGCCGGTATTGACTACTGTTGGGATGGAAATGAGTATATCCCACCCCCCTAAGCGCTTTTAGGCGAGGCGACTCCCCTATGAGGTAATGTAGTGTATAAGGGGTGGATAGAACCGCGCTATGAAACTCGGTGCAAAAGCAATATAGTAGGACCAGCAGATGCATGGCATTCGGAAACAAATAGAGAGGAACGCCATTTTACAGTTATGGCAAAAACACAGGCTTGCATGACAGTGCTGCACCAGCCAAGCTCCGTGGAAAGATTACACTAGGCCCAACATCATTATGGCAGAATGAACGCACACTACTAGTTCCCACCGAAGTCCGCTTCCCCCATCTCCCTTCACTGTTGCAAACATTTTGTATCTTTTAGAAGAATGCGCCCTTCCAGAATGTGAGACAACACCAGTCTCCGTACAGCGCCCATTCATCACCACTAAGCTGCCAGTAGGCCACTAACCCCCACCGTGCCAGCCCAAAACCAGCCCCACACCACTGACCCGACCCTCACACCCCTGCATTCCATGATAAGAAAGTAACACCTCTGTTCTAGCACAAATCATGTGTCCATAAAAAATCTAAGCATGCGTGCCTGTTTCACCCCCCAGCATAAAATACATCCGTTGTAACACAAGGTACAGGGACGGATAAATTAAAGATCAAACCCAGCGTGTAGACTTTGAGTGCGAGAGGTGCGGCACCATTTACCACTGGGAACCTACAAATGGACCACGCCCACACCCAACCCACCTCCCAACACAACCATGCTGGCAGTGGGTCTAGCAGCAATTGGGCTGGGGACTGTGCAAACAGCTATGGAGTTAGAAGCAACTCTGAGGGAGAGGAGGAGGCGTAGGCGCAGGAGGCAACTGAGGAACCAGGTGGCCATCCCAAACATCATTCTGCAGCAGGTACCACCCCGCAGGCAGCCACCAATACCCTGCATCAGGGCCTCGCCCTGGAACCTAATCCCAAGCCAAATCCACACTGTATATCGGCTTGACAGGGACTGTTAGGCAGAAACCTGTGCAGTTCCCTCTGGGACCACTGCAAAAGATTTAAGACTACAGGTGTTTGGCAGTAAACCCACTTGGTAGCAGTCTGTACCACACAGACTCACTTGGTAGCTGTGGCTGAGCAGTCAGACTTCCCTCAAGAAGTGTTAGGCAGTAGACAGAGTATTCACAATAGGTCAAAAGAACACAGTAGAACAAGTAAACACTGACCAAAGCTTGGTGTAAAAGAGAGATAATTATTTATTTAAAACCACATTTAGAAAAACACACAGGCACTAATAGTAAGCAATTCAAAAACATGGTCACTAAAAGATATACACTCCTTTAGAAGAATATTAGACAAGTCTTAAGTAAAGCCCCACTTATTTTCAGACAGTGGTGAGCGCTTAACGCAGATGGCACTCTAATAATTCGTTTTAAAAGGGAGAGAAAAACAGAGAATAAATTGAAACAGGTCCCAATACTTTTACAAGAACACAACAAGAGAGGAAGGCATAGTAAAACCGTGAAGTTAGAGTTCAATAGGCTGGATCCACTTTAAGAGGATCAAACGAAATGTGTCCAAGGTCACACGGTTGCAGTGCACAAAACTCTTGAAAAGGTTCAAAAAGAGTTGGACCAAAGAAAGGGACCAGTTAGAAGGTCAAGGCGGCCAGCCCAGTCCAGAAGGTTAAGGGGTTATTATTACCTTGTAGCAATCTTTAGAAAGGGCGGCCTGGCGGACACGGTACCTTAAAGTAGTGAGAATACTCCAGCGGGGCAGTTGTTCCTGGCAGCGGATGCAAGTCAGTGCTTCGTCCGGGGGAAGAGAGGATCTCGTCGGGGAGGAAGACAGGAGTCCGTTGCACTGCCAGGGAAGAAACCAGCCGCTGAGTTTCTCAGGTAAAAGGAGCGATCCTTTGATTCGCGGTCCAGTGGTAAGTGGCTATCTGGTTGCCGGGGTGCTTGGCACGGGCAATTCGACCACAAGCCGATCTGGGGTGCGAAGAGAAGAAGGTAAACTGGTTGTGCCCACCAGTCAGGGGAAGAAGCCTCTCCAGCCGGGAGATCTTCTCTGTCGTCGGGAAGTGGTGAGTCGGTTCCGCAGGGCTCCACCGGTGGTGTCGTCATGGTAGGTCGGCTCAGCTTCTCCCTCGTCGGATTCTCAGGTCCTGTGGTGACTTCTGAAGTTCCAGTCCCCAAAGCCCTGCTTTTATGCAGCACACCCCCATTCACTCAGCCTAGCTGTCAATCAAACATGCTAAGTGGTGAGCCGGCCGGCTCACCACTTGGGCCAATCACACAAGAGTGCGACTTGAGTTACCAAGGTAACTCAGTCCAGGGTGCCTAAACCCCCTCCCACACCCCCTGTGGTACCCAGACAGAGTGGCACCACTTTTGGAGGCTTCTGTGGAGAAGTCCGCCCAAAAAGAGGAACAAAGGGCTCGACTTGGGTTGGAGTCACAGAAGAGAACACAAACACCTTTTTAGAATCGAGTCCTGGCAAAAAATATCAACCGGCAAATAAATATTAAATAAATAAACCGGCGGTATGTTCAAGGCTATGAGAATTAAATAATTAAAGTTGGTAGCCTCGAACAATGGGAAAATCCAATAGGGATATATTCGCGGTCGAATATAAAAAGTAGTATCCACTGCCACCAGCCAAAACTCAATCAGGGGGGACGGAGACGTGTCCCCTCGACTAACAGCCCCCTGGGCAATCGAATTGCCCTGACCAGTACGTCCACAATACGATGGTTTGTACTGATTCTGTTAATAATTTGGGACTAGTAAAGCCAATGGTGACTTTACATGCCCTGGGAGACAGTAGTCAGTCCCAGGGTATGGAGTTTATGGTGGGGTGTCACTATGACACCCCTGTGTCACTGCACGGAGGGTGCTGTGTAACACACATAGTAAAAACACTTGAGACCCTATGGAGTAAAGGACCCCATAGCCCATAAAACACATTAGCAGTCAAAGGAACACCATAAATCATGTCCAAGAGTGGGAGAAAAAGAGTCTCACTCTTGGCAGGAGGAAAAAAACAAACTCCAGAAATCCAGCAAAGCTGCTGGGGGAATCACTAGGTTAGGAAATTCAGCCTAAAGAGAGAATTCTCCCTAACACTCGCCCCTCCCCCCAGACTAAGGGACAGGAGGATTTAATCCACTCCTGGATGAATCTCATACCTCTAGTCGATGACATACATCCTAGAGAGACCATCAGCATTTTGGTGGTGACACCCTGACCTGTGCTCAATGGTGAAATCAAACTCTTGCAGGCAGATTGACGATCTCAATAGTTTTGGGTTTTCCCCTTTCATTTGCATTAACCATCTCAAGGGTTGGTGGTCAGTCTGAATAACAAAAGTAGAACCATACAAGTATGGCCTAAACTTCTTCAGAGCCCACACAATAGCAAAACACTCTCGTTCAATGGTTTCCCACCTTGTTTCAGGATCCTTCAGTTTTCTACTGATGAAGCAAATGGGGTGCTCCCTACCTTTCCCATCCAGTTCACTGAGGACTGCACCTATTCCTACATTTGAAGCATCTGTTTGCACAATGAAGGATTGGTGATAGTCAGGAGCTCTGAGTACTGGGGCTTGGCAAAGAGCCTTTTTCAGGGTTCCAAAGGCCTGATTGCATTCCTCATCCCACCTAACCTTTTTAGGGAATTTAGGAGAGGAGATGACATTCAGTGGAGAAGCTATGGACCCATAGTTCTCAATGAAATTCCTGTAACCAGTGAGACCTAAGAAGGCTCTCACCTGGGTCTGAGTAGTAGGTGTTGTCCAATTTTGCACAGCTGCAATCTTACTGGGCAAAGGACTTATTTCGCCACCTCCTACCTCATGTCCAAGGTAGACCACTTTACTCTGTCCAATCTGGCATTTACTTGCTTTTATGGTCAGATTGGCCTTTCCAAGAGCCTGCAAAACATATCTCAGGTGGTCCACATGTTCTTCCCAGGAATTGCTGAACACTGCTATGTCATCCAAGTATGCCATGCAGAAGTCCCCCATCCCATTCGGAACCTGGTTTACCATCCTTTGAAAAGTAGCAGGTGCATTTTTCAATCCGAAAGGCATAACCTTAAACTGGCATAAGCCAACTGGGGTAGAAAATGCAGTTTTCTCCTTGGCATGGTCTGTCAGGGCTATTTGCCAATAGCCTGACGTCAAGTCAAATGTGCTGAGGAACTTGGCTGCACCAAGTCTATCCACCAACTCATCTGTCCTTGGCAAAGGGTGGGAATCAGTCTTAGAGACTGCATTAAGAGCTCTGTAATCCACACAGAATCTAAGTTCTTTAGATCCTGCCTTGGGTACTAACACAACTCGGCTAGACCATGGACTAGTAGAGGGCTCTATTACCCCGAGATCAAGCATCTTGTTGACCTCACCTTTGATGTGGGTTCTTACATTTTCTGGCATTCGATATCCTCTGCTTTTGACTGGCAGACAGTCACCAGTGAGTATGTCATGCTGTCCCCAAGTGGTCAAGCCTGGTGAAAGTGAGAACAGAGAGGCAAACTGATTTAACATAGATTTGCACTCTTCCTGTTGCTCAGGTGTCAGATTTGAAGAGAGATTTACTCCTTCAATATTTTCGTCTAAAGGGAAGCCTCTGAGGAGATCAGGAAGAGCTTCACTCTCTTCTTCTTCCTCTGATGATGCTAGAAGCAAAGCTCCTACATCAGGTCTGGAGACATACGCTTTTAGTCTGTTGGTGTGGAAGACTGTTGGAGCCTCCTTGGGGTTGCCCAAGTCCACCAGATAGTTGACCTCTCCAAGTTTACCCACAACTTTGAAGGGTCCCATCCATTTGTCTTGCAAGGTGCTCTGCCTTGTTGGCATCATAACGAGAACTAGCTGGTCCTGAGTAAACTCGACCATGTCAGCCTTTTGGTCATGCCAGTGCTTGACCAATGCTTGTCCAGCTTTCAAGTTATCACTTGCTTCTGCCATCATTTGTGACATTCTCCTTCGGAGACCTATCACATAGTCAGTCACTCTGACTGGCTTGGGGGAAGGAGCACTCTCCAACCCCTCCTTGATCAGGGCCAATGGACCTCTGACCGGATGACCATAAAGATGTTCAAAGGGAGAATAACCTACTCCCTCCTGAGGTACTTCTCTATAAGCAAAGAGAAGGCATGGCAGTAGAAGGTCCCACTTTCTTTTAAGGGGTTCCTCTAAAGCACCTATCATGCTCTTCATGGTTCTGTTGAACCTTTCAACCAGTCCATTTGTCTGAGAGTGGTATGTGGTTGAGAACTTGTAAGTAACTCTGCAGTTTTTTCACATGGCTTTCATGTAGTGGGACATAAAATTCGACGCCCTGTCAGAGATTACTTCCTTAGAAAACCCAACCCTGGTAGAAATACCAAGGAGGGCCTTAGCCACAGCCAGAGCTGTAACCGTCCTCATAGGAATTGCCTCAGGGTATCTAGCAGCATGGTCTACTACAACAAGTATAAACCTGTTGCCTGAGGAAGTTGGAGGATCAAGGGGACCAACAATGTCAATCCCTACTCTCTCAAATGGGACTCCCACTACAGGGAGAGGCACTAAAGGTGCCACATTCTTGGAGCCAACCTTACCAGAAGTCTGGCAGGTGTGGCAGCTCCTGCAGTATTTGTCTACTTCAGCCCCCATCTTTGGCCAATAAAAGTAGAGTGAGAGCCTTTCCTTAGTCTTCTTGAAACTCAACTGACCAGCCAAAGGAATCTCATTGGCTAACTGCAAGAACTGTGGTCTGTTCTCTTGGGGCACTACAAGTCGTTTGTTGTCCCCAGGTGCAGACTCTGTTGGTTCACTGTAGAAGAGGCCATCTTCCCAGTGTAACCTATATTTCAGCCTGAGAATCTGCCTGGTGGCGAAGACCTTCCAGAGTTGGACATTCTCTCTGTCCCTTACTGAAGTCTGCCCTGTTGGGTCCACCTTCTGCCAGTAAAGACTGCAGCTCAGGATGGTCAACAGGATCCAGATCTCCAATGAGTTCCTGGCCTTCCACTAGCTCTTCTTCAGAGTCTAGTTCAACCACACAGGGTTGTACCTCCCTCTCAGCCTCAGCTGGAAGGGGAGTTACTGGTGTAACTTCTGACAACCTAGGGGAAGTCATTGTTGGCTGCACTGGAGTGCTGGCTGTGAGGTTCTTTTTAGAAGTTTTAGGTTTCCTTTTTTCTTCTAGTTTCTTAGAGACAGCAGCTGACATCTCCAGTGGAGCAGGAGTGATCTCTTTCTTCATCATCTGCTTGGGAGTACCTCTCATGGTTCTCTCCCTTGCAGGTCTGGTGAGCTCCTGTAACCTTTTACTAGGAGGTCTGGGGGTATGTGACACTACTCCAAGAGTTTTCAAGTCATTACCCAGCAGAACCCTTCCTGGCACCTCACTTTGTATGCTGGCAGGTATCTTCACAGTCATGTCATTACACTGGATGAGAACTGGTAATTGGGTAAGCATCTGCACAGGCCCTCCAGCTAACTTGGTGAGGAGTTTGGGTGCCTTAGCAACACCCTCAGCCTGAAAAAACGATTTGTCCACCACAGTTATGCTGGCCCCAGTACCCCTAATGGCAGGAGTCTTCTGACCATTCACCTGGACACTGTCCTTATAATACTCTTTAGTATTATCTGGGATAGAATTATAGACATCTAAGTTCTGTTGTTCCCACAAACCCAGAGACACTAAAGAAACACTGGCTGAGACTCCAATGGGTTCATCAGCCAGTAATAGAAAGTTTCCACTTGCCATTTGTACTTCCTCCTCTGGAGCGAAGGCTAAGGAGACAAGCTGGACCCCTGGAGGTTTACCCTTACATCTGGGATCTCCTTTCACATGGTCAGTAGAGCCACAAACAAAGCATTTACCAAATGCCTTCTGGAATGGTGGCTTGTTCCGACCTCCTTCTGGTTTGGCACCAGGAGGTACACTAGCCTGATTTGGTTTCCCTTGTGGCTTACCCTTTTGGTTTTGTTTGGGGCCCTCTTTGGAATTGGAATTATTAGAATACTCTTTGGAGTCCTTTTTTGGCTGTTTTCCCTCATCCTTTTTCTGAGTAGCCCTAGAATCCTTGTGAGTGGCCCTGTTGGCAACCCACAAGTCACCAGCCTCAGCTAACTTCCTGGAATCTAATTCCTTTGAATCAGCCAAGTGCTGTCTGAGCTCAGGAGAGCAGGCATCATAAATTGACTCCAACATTACAAGATTCTTCATTCCTTCATAAGTGTTAACTCTGTAACCCTTAATCCATCCCTCTAAGTTTTTCAAACTTTCACTCACCCAGGTAGCCCAAGGGGTACCATCATGCCTTTTGAGGGTCCTAAACCTCTTAAGGTACTGGGAAGGGGTCCTCCCAAATCTATCTATCAAAGCTAACTTCACACATTCATAATCCTTCTTATCCACCTCCCCCAACTCCATTACTACATCAGTTGCAACAGGGGGAAGCCTAGAGAACAACCAGGGAAGTAAAAGTGGGAGAAAAAGAGTCTCACTATTGGCAGGAGGAAAAATCAAACTCCAGAAATCCAGCAAAGCTGCTGGGGGACTCACTAGGTTAGGAAATTCAGCCTAAAGAGAGAATTCTCCCTAACAGGGACAAATGCCAGTTTGCCATGTCACGGGAATCCATATAATGGCTAATGGAAACTCCTCCGAACATACAATGGTGACATGTGAATGTGAGTATTGGGACCGGCATGAAAGTAACAGGTGCTCCCATGTGCACAATACTTATTTCTCCCGCTCCATGCAGCAGTGTCTTCACTCCTGCTGCTGGTGCATGCCGCTAATTTCAACAGCACCTTACAAGACATGAGGCACCTAGTACGTACACAAACAGCGTTGTGCAAATTGTAAGGAATAAGACAGGTAGTTGCCTAGAAGGTATCATGAATGCAAACATTGAGCATGGCAAACAGTCTCAGTAGGAATGAGTGAGATAAGTGTGTAATATTGAAGAGTATATCCTAGACAATTTAACATGTTGCATTCTGAAATCTGTGCCATGTACTATGTTGTGTGCTAACAATATACTAGAGAATGTGTACATGCTATCATCACCAACACCAAATTCCCACCATAAACAACAGATCACCTTTCTGTCACTCCCATGCAGGTGATGCCGGATACCCCATTACGCCATTGCTCATGACACCCGTCAGACGACCACGGAACAGGCATGAGGAGGCCTACAACTGGGCACACATACGTACACGGTGCATCATAGAGCTGACTTTTGGACTGCTGAAGGTCAAGTTCTGCTGCCTCAGCAGATCCGGTGGGGCATTGATGTATAGCCCTGTAAAGGTTGGCAAAATTGTGCTGGCATGTGCCAAGCTGCACAATATGTGTATACGCCGGAACATTGCACTGCCCCCTGTACATGGACCCAGCAGATGAGCATGAAGAGGAAGACAACGATGAAGATGGGATAGCTGTGCAACCAGGCCGGGGTGCAATGGATGGACAACATGCACGGCAAGCACTTATTCAAATTTTCTTCTGAGCAATCATCCCAAGCACATTGAGCACATTATCACACGTGTCATTTTGCACATTAAATCATTCATTCACACACAGAAGAAGATTGTCCACTCGTTATTCTGATTAACAACCGAGTGTATTATCATGGAAATATGAAACAGGTGCTACTACAATACATGCCCAACACCTCCCAGGCCCCAACTACCTATCCCAACTATGGACCCCACCTCTACCACCCAAACATACCCACCCACCTCCCAGGCCCCAACCCCAACTACCTATCCCAACTATGACCCCCCTCCACCTCCAAAACATATCCACCCACCTCCCAGTCCCCAACTACCTATCCCAACTATGGACCCTCCCCCTCCACTACCCAAACGTACCCACCCACCTCCCAGGCCCCAACTACCTATCCCAATTATGGACCCCCCCTCCACCTCCCAAATGTACCCACCCACCTCCCAGGCCCCAACGACCTATCCCAAATGTACCCACCCACCACCCAGACCCCAATTACCTATCCCAACTATGGACTCCCCTCCACCATAAAAAACGTACCCACCCACCTCCCAGGTCCCAAATACCTATCCAAACTATGCCCCCATCCACCTCCCAAAACATACCCACCTACCTACCACCTACCTCCCAGGTCCCAACTACCTATCCCAACTATGGACTCCAACTTCATATCCCTCTGTTTAGGCTGGATTTCCTAACCTAGTGAGTCCCCCAGCAGCTTTGCTGGATTTCTGGAGTTTGTTTTTTCCATCCTGCCAAGAGTGAGACTCTTTTTCTCCCACTCTTGGACATGAATGTGTGTAATTCCTTTAAATGTCAATGTGTTCTATGTGTTCTATGGGCTATGGGGTCCTTTACTCCATAGGGTCTCATATGTTTTGCTATGTGTGTTACACCGCACCCTCCGTGCTTTAACACTGGGGCGTCCTAGCGGACCTCCATCATAGACTCCATATCCGGGGACTGACTACTGTCTCCCCGGGCATGTAAAGTCACCATTGGCTTTACCAGACCTAAATTTACTAACAGAACTAGTACAACCCATCCTATTGTGGACGTACTAGTAGGGGTAATTCGATTACTCCTGGGTGTGTTATTCGAGGGGGCACTGTCCCGTCCCCCCTCGTCGAGTTTTGGCTGGTGGCAGTGGAAACTACTTGTTATATTCGACACCGAATATAACCCTATGGGATTCTTCCCATTGTTAGAGATTGATACTTTTTCTCGTTAGTCTCTAACATACCACCGGTCTACTTATCTTAAATAAGTCTATCGGATGGTATTTTCTGCCAGAACTCGGTTTTTAAAATGGCGTCTGTGTTCGTCTCTGTGACTCCTAAACCAAAGGTTGAGCCCTTTGTTCCACTTTTGGCGGGCTTCTGTACAGAGACCCTCCAAAGTGGTGCCATTCTGTCTGGGTTACCACAGGGGTATGGGAGGGGGTTTAGGCACCCTGGACCGAGTTGCCTTGCCAACTCCGGTCGCACTCTGGTGTGATTGGCCCAAGTGGTGAGCCTCCCCGCTCACCACTTAGCATGTGTTGATTGACAGCTAGGCTGAATGAATGGGGGTTTCTGCATAAAAGCAGGGCTTTTGGGACTGGATCTTCAGAAGTCGCCACAGGACCTAAGAATCCGACGAGGGTAAAGCTGAGCCGACCTGCAATGACGACACCTCTGGTGGAGCCCTGCTGAACCGACTGACCACTTCCCGACGACAGAGATCTCCCTGCCGGAGAGTTTCTTCCCCTGACTGGTGGGAACACCCAGTCCCCTTTTGCTTTTTCTTCGCCTCAGGACGCAGTGGTCGAATTGCCCGTGCAGAGCACCTCAGCAACCGGATAGCCACTACCTCTGTACCGTGACCAAAAGGTGGTGCCTTGTGACGGAGCACTCCGCGGCTGGTCTCTTCCCTGGTGGTGCAACGATCTTCAACTTTCCTTCGACGACGAGATCATCTCTTCTCTTGGCAAAGACCGGACGTGTTCCCACCACCAGGAACAACTGCCCCTGCCGGAGCTGTCTCTCCACAATCAAGGTACTGTGTCCGCCTGGCTTCCCTTGTTGCCGGATAGAGTGAGGTGTCTTAATCCTCGCCTCTCCATAGGGTCGCCTCCAAGCTTTCTCTAGCGTGTTGTTCTGAACTGGTCCAATCTGCCGATAACAATTTGCTACAAAGACTCGAACGCATTTCCACTAAGATACTTTTTGGGACATATCGCCTCACCTCTCTCCGAGTGGGCCTGGCCTCTGAACTTTATGATCTATGGTGGTTCTTGTCTTCTTGCCTTGCATTTGTCCGTTAAGTATTGGAACCGTGTTGATTTTGTAACCTGCTTATTTTTCTCTCCCATCCTAACGAATACTAGAGTGCCATCTAGGTTGAAGCATACACCTCTGTCTGCAAATAAGTGATGCTGGTAAAACCTAGACTTGTCGAACTATTGTTAGGGGGATTGATGTTTTTCTTCGTAGAGTAATTGTAATTGAAGTGTTTGCCGTAATAGTCCCAGAGTGTTTTCTATAGATGTGTCGTTATAAATAAATACCTTTATCTCTTTACACTGAAGCCTTGTTGCGTGTTTGCTTGTCTTACTGTGAAGAATTGCCCTATGTTGTATACTCCACATACTGCCTAACTCTTCTTGAGGGAAGTCTGACTGCTCAGCCACAGCTACTAAGTGAATCTGTGCGGTACAGACTGCTACCAAGTGGGTTTACTGCCAAACACCTGTAGTCCTAAATCTTTTGCAGTGGTCCCAGAGGGAACTGCACAGGTTTCCGCCTAACACTGGTGTACAGCGGTGGGATTTGTATCGAGTATACAGTTTAGAGTGCTTTTCGACACTTTAGGATAACTAACTGCAAAGCTTAGCACTAAAAAAAGCAACTTTCAAAAAACATGTCTACTATGGAAACTTACAGTCAAGAGTCCTTGTCAGGTGAAAATACTGAGAGTTTGCGAGTTCTCTGTAGGCAAGAGAATCTTTCTGTAAGAGGCAAGAAGTTAGAACTAATAGAGAGATTGCTGGCGAACCAAAGTCTGGGTACTGGTTCAGAGGAACCAATTTCTCCAGCAAATGTAGATAACAGTGATGGTGTTGATCTGAATCGTAATTCTGATGATAGCGATGAAGAGGCTGAAGAGGAAGGCGAGGCTAACGAAACTGTCTCCCATGCTCCTCTACCTGCCTTACCAGCTGTACCTACAGGGCCCAGACCAGGTCCCACATGTAACCCCGCTTATTTTGAACTCAAAAAAATGAAGCTCGAATTAGAATACAAACGGTTCTTGGCTCAATCTGAACGAAACCAAGAGCTCGAGTTCAGACGGATGAATGCCCAGGCTGAGCAGAAGCAAGCTGAGTTAAGACTCAGGGAAATAGAACTTAATCACGAGTTAGAGATGAAAAAGTTGTCTATGGAAAATGCTTCTCTCTCCTCTGGTTCCTCTAGGAGCTCCAGTCCCAAAAGACCCCGGATGCCGAAGGAATTACTGGGTATGTATGAACCGAGATTGGATGTGTTGGATTGGTTAAAACTGTTTGAATACAATCATGGGCTCCAGGACATCACCGGGAACGATTTACATCCCTGGTTGTTCTCTAGGCTCCCTCCTGTTGTGACTGATGTGGTAATGGAGTTGGGGGAGGCGGATAAGACGGATTACGAAAGTGTGAAACTAGCTTTGATAGCTAGATTCGGGAAGACCCCTTCCCAGTATCTTAAGAGGTTTAGAACCCTCAAAAAGCATGATGGTACCCCTTGGGCTACCTGGGTGAGTGAAGGGTTGAAAAACTTAGAGGGATGGATTAAGGGTTACAAAGTGAACACTTATGAGGGTATGAAGAATCTTTTTATGTTGGAGTCTATTTATGATGCCTGTTCTCCTGAGCTCAGACAGCACTTGGCTGATTCGAAGGAATTGGATTCCCGGAAGCTAGCTAAGGCTGCTGACTTATGAGTTGCCAACAGGGCTACTCATAAGGATTCTGGGGCAACTCAGAAAAAGGATGAGGGAAAACAGCCTAAAAAAGACTCAAAAGAGAATTCTAATAACTCAAATTCCAAAGAGGGTCCCAAACAAAACCAGAAGGGTAAGCCACAAGGAAAACCACAGCAGAATAGTGTGTCTTCTGGTGCCAAACCGGAATGAGGCCAGAACAAGCCACCATTCCAGAAAGCATTCGGTAAATGCTTTGTTTATGGCTCGACTGACCACGTGAAAGGAGATCCCAGATGTAAGGGTAAACCTTCAGGGGTCCAGGTTGTCTCCTTAGCCTTCGCTCCAGAGGAGGAAGTCCAAATGGTAAGTGGAAACTTTCTACTGCTAGCTGACGAACCCATTGGAGTCTCAGCCAGCGTTTCTTTAGTATCTCTGGGGTTGTGGGAACAACAGAATTTAGATGTCTATAATTCTATCCCCGATAATACTAAAGAGTATTATAAGGACAGTGTCCAAGTAAATGGTCAGGAGACTCCTGCCAATCGGGACACTGGGGCCAGCATAACTGTGGTGGATAAATCGTTTTTTCAGGCTGAGGATGTTGCTAAGGCACCCAAACGCCTCACCAAGTTAGCTGGAGGGCCTGTGCAGATGCTTCCCCAATTACCAGTTCTCATCCAGTGTAACAACATGACTGTGAAGATACCTGTCAGCATACAGAGTGAGGTACCAGGACGCGTACTGTTGGGTAACGATTTGAAAACTCTCGGAGTTGTATCGCATACTCCCAGACCTCCTAGTAAACGGTTACAGGAGCTAACCAGACCCGCAAGAGAGAGGACCATGCGCGGTACTCTCCAGGAGATGATGAAGAAAGAAATCACTCCTGCTCCACTGGAATTATCGGCCGCTGTCTCGAAGAAAACAGAAGCGAAAGGGAAACCTAGGACTCCTACCCCGAAACCAGCCGCCGGCATTACAGTGCAGCCAACACGGACTTCCCCGCGGTTGTCCAAAGTTACACCCGTAACTCCACCTCCGGCTGAGGCTGAGAGGGAGGTACAACCCTGTGTGGTAGAATTAGACTCTGAGGAAGAGCTAATGGAAGGCCAAGAACTCATTGGAGATCTGGATCCTGTTGACCATCCTGAGCTGCAGTCTTTACTGGCAGAAGGTGGACCCAGCAGGGCAGACTTCAGTAAGGGACAGAGAGAATGTCCAACTCTGGAAGGTCTTCGCCACCAGGCAGAAGCTCAGGCTGAAGGGCAAGAGCCTGGGAAATACAGGTTGCACTGGGAAGATGGCCTCTTCTACAGTGAACCGACCGAGTCTGCACCTGGAGACTACAGACGACTTGTAGTACCCCAAGAGAACAGACCACAGTTCTTGCAGTTAGCCCACGAGATTCCTTTGGCTGGTCACTTGAGTTTCAAGAAGACTAAGGAAAGGCTCTCTCTCTACTTCTATTGGCGGAAGATGGGGGCCGAAGTGGAAAAACACTGCAGGAGCTGCCACACCTGGCAGACCTCTGGTAAGGTGGGCTCCAAGAATGTGGCACCTTTAGTGCCTCTCCCAGTTGTGGGAGTCCCATTTGAGAGAGTAGGGATTGACATTGTTGGTCCCCTTGATCCTCCAAACTCCTCAGGCAACAGGTTATACTTTTTGTAGTAGACCATGCTACTAGGTATCCTGAGGAAATTCCTATGAGGACTGTTACAGCTCCGGCTGTGGCTAAGGCCCTCCTTGGTATTTTTACTAGGGTCGGGTTTCCTAAGGAAGTAATCTCTGACAGGGGGTCAAACTTTATGTCCCACTACATGAAAGCCATGTGGAAAACCTGTGGAGTTACTTACAAGTTCTCAACAGCTTACCACCCACAAACCAAAGGGTTGGTAGAACGGTTCAACCGAACCATGAAGAGCATGATTGGTGCTTTAGAAGAACCCCTTAAGCTTAAGTGGGACCTTCTACTGCCATGCCTTCTCTTTGCTTATAGAGAAGTCCCTCAGGAGCTTCTCTATGGTCATCCCGTCAGAGGTCCATTGGCCCTGATTAAGGAGGGGTTGGAGAGTGCTCCTTCCCCCAAGCCAGTCAGAGTGACTGACTATGTGATAGGTCTCCGGAGGAGAATGTCGCACATGATGACGGAAACAAGCGATAACTTGAAAGCTGGACAAGCATTGGTCAAGCACTGGCACGATCAAAAGGCTAACATGGTTGAGTTCGCTCAAGACCAGCTCGTTCTCGTTATGATCCCAACAAGGCAGAGGGCCTTGCAAGACAAATGCATGGGACCCTTCAGAGTTGTGGGTAAACTCGGAGAGGTCAACTATCTGGTGGACTTGGGCAATCCCAAGGAGGCTCTGACAGTTTTTCACACCAACCGACTCAAAGCGTATGTCTCAAGACCCGATGTAGGAGCGTTGCTTCTAGCATCATCCGAGGAAGAAGAAGAGAGTGAAGCTCTTCCGGATCTCCTCAGAGGCTTACCTTTAGACGAAAAAATTGAAGGAGTAAATCTCTCCTCCAATCTGACACCCGAGCAACAAGAAGAGTGCAAATCTATGTTGAATCAATTTGCCTCTCTGTTCTCGGTTTCACCAGGCTTGACCCATTGGGGCCAGCACGACATACTCACTGGTGACTGTCTGCCGGTCAAAAGCAGAGGATACAGAATGTCAGAAAACGTACGAACCCACATCAAAGGTGAGGTCAGCAAGATGCTCGATCTCGGGGTAATAGAGCCCTCTACTAGTGCATGGTCTAGCTCAGTTGTGTTAGTACCAAAGGCCGGATCTAAAGAACTTAGATTCTGCGTGGATTATAGAGCTCTTAATGCAGTCACCAAGACTGATGCCCACCCTTTGCCAAGAACAGATGAGTTGGTGGATAAACTTGGCGCTGCCAAGTTCCTCAGCACATTTGACTTGACGTCAGGCTATTGGCAAATAGCCCTGACAGACCATGCCAAGGAGAAAACTGCATTTTCTACCCCCGTTGGCTTATACCAGTTTAAGGGAATGCCTTTCGGATTGAAGAATGCACCTGCTACGTTTCAACGGATGGTAAACCAGGTTCTGAATGGGATGGAGGACTTCTGCATGGCATACTTGGATGACATCGCAGTGTTCAGCAATTCCTGGGAAGAACATGTAACCCACCTGAGAGATGTTTTGCAGGCTCTTGGACGAGCCAATCTGACCATAAAGGCAAGTAAATGCCAAATTGGACAGAGTAAGGTAGTCTATCTTGGACATGAGGTAGGAGGTGGAGAAATAAGGCCTTTGCTCAGTAAGATTGAAGCTGTGCAAAATTGGACAACACCTACTACTCAAACCCAAGTGAGAGCCTTCCTAGGCCTCACTGGGTACTACAGGAATTTCATAGAGAACTATGGGACCATAGCTTCTCCACTGAATGTCATCTCCTCTCCCAAATACCCTAAAAAGGTTAGATGGAACGAGAAGTGCAATCAGGCTTTTGAAAACCTGAAAAAGGCTCTTTGCCAAGCCCCAGTACTCAGAGCTCCTGATTACCGCCAACACTTCATTGTGCAGACAGATGCTTCAAATGTAGGAATAGGTGCCGTACTCAGTCAACTGGATGGGAAAGGTAGGGAGCACCCCGTTTGCTTCATCAGCCGCAAGCTGAAGGATCCTGAAACAAGGTGGGCAACAATCGAAAGAGAGTGCTTTGCTATCGTGTGGGCTCTGAAGAAGTTTAGGCCGTACTTGTATGGTTCTACTTTTGTCATTCAGACTGACCACCAACCCTTGAGATGGTTAATGCAAATGAAAGGGGAAAACCCAAAACTATTGAGATGGTCGATCTGCCTGCAAGGGCTTGATTTCACCATTGAGCACAGGTCAGGATGTCACCACCAAAATGCTGATGGTCTCTCTAGGATGTATGTCATCGACTAGAGGTATGAGATTCATCCAGGAGGGGTTTAAATCCTCCTGTCCCTTAGTCTGGGGGGGGGGGCGAGTGTTAGGGAGAATTCTCTGTTTAGGCTGACTTTCCTAACCTAGTGAGTCCCCCAGCAGCTTTGCTGGATTTCTGGAGTTTGTTTTTTCCATCCTGCCAAGAGTGAGACTCTTTTTCTCCCACTCTTGGACATGAATGTGTGTAATTCCTTTAAATGTCAATGTGTTCTATGTGCTATGGGGTCCTTTACTCCATAGGGTCTCATATGTTTTGCTATGTGTGTTACACCGCACCCTCCGTGCCGTAACACTGGGACGTCCTAGCAGACCTCCATCATAGACTCCATACCCGGGGACTGACTACTGTCTCCCCGGGCATGTAAAGTCACCATTGGCTTTACTAGACCTAAATTTACTAACAGAACTAGTACAAACCATCCTATTGTGGACGTACTAGTAGGGGTAATTCGATTACTCCTGGGTTTGTTATTCGAGGGGGCACTGTCCCGTCCCCCCTCGTCGAGTTTTGGCTGGTGGCAGTGGAAACTACTTGTTATATTCGACCCTGAATATAACCCTATGGGATTCTTCCCATTGTTAGAGTTTGATACTTTTTCTCGTTAGTCTCTAACATACCACCGGTCTACTTATCTTAAATAAGTCTATCGGATGGTATTTTCTGCCAGAACTCGGTTTTTAAAATGGCGTCTGTGTTCGTCTCTGTGACTCCTAAACCAAAGGTTGAGCCCTTTGTTCTACTTTTGGCGGGCTTCTGTACAGAGATCCTCCAAAGTGGTGCCATTCTGTCTGGGTTACCACAGGGGTGTGGGAGGGATTTAGGCACCCTGGACCGAGTTGCCTTGCCAACTCCGGTCGCACTCTGGTGTGATTGGCCCAAGTGGTGAGCCTCCCCGCTCACCACTTAGCGTGTTTTGATTGACAGCTAGGCTGAATGAATGGGGGTTTTCTGCATAAAAGCAGGGCTTTTGGGACTGGATCTTCAGAAGTCGCCACAGGACCTAAGAATCCGACAAGGGTAAAGCTGAGCCGACCTGCAACGACGACACCTCCGGTGGAGCCCTGCTGAACCGACTGACCACTTCCCGACGACAGAGGAGATCTCCCTGCCGGAGAGTCTCTTCCCCTGACTGGTGGGAACAACCAGTCCCCTTTTGCTTTTTCTTCGCCTCAGGACGCAGTGGTCAAATTGCCCGTGCAGAGCACCTCGGCAACCGGATAGCCACTACCCCTGTACCGCGACCAAAAGGTGGTGCCTTGTGACGGAGCACTCCGCGGCTGGTCTCTTCCCTGGTGGTGCAACGATCTTCAACTTTCCTTCGACGACGAGATCATCTCTTCTCTTGGCAAAGACCGGACGTGTACCCACCACCAGGAACAACTGCCCCTGCCGGAGCTGTCTCCCCACAATCAAGGTACTGTGTCTGCCTGGCTTCCCTTGTTGCCAGATAGAGTGAGGTGTCTTAATCCTCGCCTCTCCATAGGGTCGCCTCCAAGCTTTCTCTAGCGTGTTGTTCTGAACTGGTCCAATCTGCCGATAATAATTTGCTACAAAGACTCAAACGCATTTCCACTAAGATACTTTTTGGCACATATCGCCTCGCCTCTCTCCGAGTGGGCCTGGCCTCTGAACTTTATGATCTACCGTGGTTCTTGTCTTCTTGCCTTGCATTTGTCCGTTAAGTATTGGAACCGTGTTGATTTTGTAACCTGCTTATTTTTCTCTCCCATCCTAACGAATACTAGAGTGCCATCTAGGTTGAAGCATACACCTCTGTCTGCAAATAAGTGATGCTGGTAAAACCTAGACTTGTCGAACTATTTTTAGGGGGATTGATCTTTTTCTTCGTAGAGTAATTGTAATTGAAGTGTTTGCCGTAATAGTGCCAGAGTGTTTTCTATAGATGTGTCGTTATAAATAAATACCTTTATATCTTTACACTGAAGCCTTGTTGCGTGTTTGCTTGTCTTACTGTGAAGAATTGCCCTATGTTGTATACTCCACATACTGCCTAACTCTTCTTGAGGGAAGTCTGACTGCTCAGCCACAGCTACTAAGTGAATCTGTGTGGTACAGACTGCTACCAAGTGGGTTTACTGCCAAACACCTGTAGTCCCAAATCTTTTGCAGTGGTCCCAGAGGGAACTGCACAGGTTTCCGCCTAATAGAGACGCTGCCAATCTCCTGCAAAGATGGGGTTGTGGAGCGCATGGGACTCCTGGGGCTGATAGGGCTAAATGTGCCCAGTGGTATCGAGGGGTTTGGGTACTTCTCAATGCCAATTCCGGCCGCCTCAATGGGCAGTTCCTCTGGACTGCTGTCCGTGCTCTGGGACTCAGCCTGATGGGGATGGTGGTGCAAGTCCCTGTGGGATTGCAGTGGCAGCAGGGTTGTCGGGGTGGGGTGCCTGCTATGTCCCAAGGTACAGCAGGGGTTTTTGGGCTGGCGTGCCTGCTGTGTCCCAGGGGCAGCGGGGTGTTGGTCTCCTGTCATAGTGTACCTTGGCTCGCATGACTTCCCGGATGGCCGAGGTGCCTGCAACAGATGTTGAGTGATGTTGTGCTGGCCGATGTGCACAACCCGTCTCCCTCAACGTCCCTGGTTGTCCGCCATCGGTCTCAGATGATGTTCCTGTGGGTGAATGTGGGTGAATGAAAGTCATGCTGTTAGTGTACTGACAAGATGTGTACAGTACAATTCCATGCAACACAATCATCGGGCAATTGTGGTCATGTGGGTGTGTATGGGTCATACTTGGTTGCAGGCCATCTTACTGGATTTGCATTGTATTCGGGGGGGGGCATGGGAGTACTGGGTGTGTTTGGGGTGATGTGGACTGTGATATGTGTATTTCTGTGCATTGATGGGTTGGGGGCAGTATTAGCTTGATTCAGGTTCATATTTGTGCACTTTCTGTACTCACCAGCATCGCCAGGTGTTCCAGCTCCTGCATCTGCTGCATCGACTCCCTCGATGCCCTCGAGGTGCAGTACACTGCTGCACTTTTCCTCCTAAGGGAGCAGCTTTAGGGGTGAGTGTGGTCCACCACCCGTTGCAATTCATTGAAGTCTTTGGGCTGACAGAAGGTTCTGCACCCTTATGCAGAGGTCATCCGATCTCTTATGGCAGTCATTGATGCTCCGGGCTGTGACACACACAGCTGACACCTTCTGGGCGACCTCAGTCCATATGGCCTTGCGACTCAGCTGCATGCTGTGCTGCTGGTCAACTGAGAAAAGCTCCCCTGCATTTTCCACAATGTGGTCAACCAGCAGGGTGAGTTCTGCTTCACTGAAGCGGGGCTTGCGCACACGGTTTTGTGGGACTCGTGATGCCATATCCCCCTGTATGTTTGGCCACTCACTGTTGCTGGATGCCTTCAGGTACAGGAGGATTGCAGTGGATTGTGATTTTTGTAATGGCCGCCGTTCTCTTTCCGGTTCTGGCGATCATGGTATTTCGGTTCCAGTGTTTCCGGCTCCACGTACGCGGTCCCGCTATGTCCGGCATGCACGTGGCAGAGGCGGATGCACGGCCAGCATTTGTGGTGGTACATCCATCTCCGCCGGTGTTTCCATGATGGCGGTGGCTCCGGTTCCACGCATTAATGATGTGTGCGTCCGCCAAGCTGTAATCCAACCTTGTTTCTGCCACCATGCGGTGGTAGAAACGGTAATCCTGCTATCTCGGTAACCCCAGATTTTTACCACCGGACCCGTAATGAGGGCTATTGTATTTAACGAGCGACTCGACCTTCACCAGAGAACAGGATGAGCCCAGCTGACCCACATGGAGCCTGATAGACGTTGAAGAAACCAAACAATAGTAGCCTAGCATCCCCTATGGAGCAGGCCCATGTGTATGGACCTGTCAATCAGTGGCACCAGTTTTTACTGTATGTGATGATGCTACACAGCTTTTTAAGTTTTTACTTGTTCTCAGATTAACCAGAACCTTCTCATGCAGTCGAGTCCTTTTCTGATATTTTTATTCTGTCATATTAAACCTTGTTATCCTTGCAAAGCTTTCTCCTGGATTATTTCCCTAGAGGGTTGTATTCACTCTGGAGTGTGTGTAAAAAGGGACTTGCCTTCACTAATCTGGACGGTTCCATGTGATAATGTCGCTGTGAAAAAGTCAGCAGGTAGGCGACTTTATTTTCCTGACTCCTAAAATTCTTTCTCCAAATATTCTTGGAGGGGTATTATGATAGAATATTTGGGGAAAGTGTTTGATTGTCTGGAGGTGCATTTTTAGGGCAATGTCACCACCTCATGGCCATTTCCACAGCAACATTATCACTGGATACGCTTTGGGCTCATTTTACTCTCCTGGCAAGCCCCATATCCTTCCATAGACTTGAATGGGCTCTCACCCGCCAAAAATAAAAACATTGTATTGCACCTGTGTTGAAGTCTCAATAGGCTCAGAAATATGAGATGTGCATGGAGGGGACTGCATTCCAACAAAGCTGTGATATTGCTGAGAGGCACCCTAGCTTGCCTGGCTCCTCCATCCAGCCCTGGATGTTCAAGCAAAAATAGTTCCCAGATTTGGAGTTACTTTCCCATCACTACTTACTTTTCATATAAGGTGGTTTTGGAGCAACAATATATATATGTCCATACACCATGTCCTTACCTTGTTTCATTCTTTACATGTACCCATACAGTGGGGCTCATTACAAATTTGGTGGTATTTCAGTGTTAAATCTGCCAAAATACCACCAAACAGATTTACTGTTACTGCCACTTCCGGTCTGGTGGAATTACTGCTGTATTACAAGTGGTGGTAGGCAGTGTTAGTCCCCATGTATTGGCATCCATAGGATTCCATGGGGATTTCGGATGAATTACCACTGGTGGTAATTCTGCGATTTGGCAGTTTTTGGCAGTAAGGCAGAGGAATGACCTGAAGTGTTCTGCTGGAGGTTTTTCCTCCACCTTACCTCCAAAACCATAGCTCAGCGGTGCGGTAATGCATCGGTAATGCAGTGGTAACTGTGTTACCACTGCATTGCCACTGTGTTTGGACACACCACCAAACTCATAATGAGGCCTGGTGCCAGAATGCAAACAAAGCACAAAATCAGGACTGGATGAACTAGTCACTTGTGAAATTGGGCAGCTTGAGTTGTCTGTAATTGTTGAGCATTTGCTCCGGAGCGACTAGAGTTCTAATGTGGTCTAACTATCCACCATGTCGCGTGTGAGTGGTGCATTCTCTGTTGTGTGTTTATCTGCATTCTGGTTCTCGTAGTTTTTTTAATTATAAATGAAGATCTGCAAGTGATAGAATGCAGGAAAAGGATGTCCTATTCACATACAACATTGGGACAACATTTTAGATGACAGTATATTCTGCTGTGAGTGGCTTATATTATCACTTGAGGTTGCTCGCTTTGTTTCATTATTTGGAACAGGCAGGCAACATGTTTTGCGTTATGTGGATAAAATGTGCAGCTTTTCAAAAACAGTCGTTTGTCTGCTTGTCAAACAATAGATAGCTTTGTACATTTTTAAGTATTAAATTGAGCTTTTCTTTTATAAATTAACCTCTCCCACTATACAGGTCTCTCAAATCTAGTTTTGTATCCATATTGCATTGTATGATGTTCAGATTGCATTGATAGGCCTCTCTCCCACTATACAGGTCTCTCAAGCGTAGCAGGGCTTCTGTCTCCAAATTACATGGCATGATATCTAGAATGCATCGATAGGCCTCTCCCGCACTATACAGGTCTCACAAATCTAGTTGGGTTTTTGTGTCCAGATTGCATTGTATGATATTTGGATTGCATTGATAGGCCTCTCTCCCACTATACAGGTCTCTCAAATTTAGCAGGGGTTCTGTATCCGATGTGCATTGTATGATATCTAGAATGCATTGATAGGCCTCTCTCCCACTATACAGGACTCTCAAGAGTAGCTGTGGTTCTGTGTCCAATTTGCATTGTATGATATCTAGAATGCATCAATAGGCCTCTCTTCCACTATACAGGTCTCTCAAGCGTAGCTGGAGTTCTGTGTCCAATTTGCATTGTATGATATCTAGAATGCATCGATAGGCCTCTCTCCCACTATAGAGGTCTCTCAAATCAAGTAGGGTTTTTGTGTCCAGATTAGGCCTCCCCCCACTATCTAGTAGTGATTGCATTGTATGATGTTTAGATTGCACTGATGGGCCTCTCTCTCACTATGCAGGTCTCTCGAGTTAGCGGGGGTTTTGTCTCCAAATTGCATTGTATGATATTTGAATGCATTGATAGGCCTCTCTCCCACTTTACAGGTCTCTCAAACGTAGCAGGGGTTCTGTCTCCAAATTGCATTGTATGATACTCAGACTGCATTGAGAGGCCTGTCTCTCAAATTCTAGCAGGACTTCTGTGTCCAGATTGCATTAAGGGAGTAAGTCATAGCTGCGCCCCTCAAACCCACTACTCAACTCCTCAACTAGCACATGTCCTTCCTAAACCTGCATGGCTAACTCACCGCAGTGAACCACGTTCAGGGAGACATCCACTGTGCAGGACTCCCAGATCTAGAAGTGTTTGGTATCGTGCTCCACTGCTTCAACTGACCCTCAGACCTAGCTGTGTTTGGGGTCATACAGCACTTTTTCAACTGACCCTCAAATCTAACTGTGTCTGGTTCAGCACTCTACTGCTCTCTTGGGCGTGGGTCTCTCTCCCACTGTGCGGGACTCTCAGGTCTAGCGGTGTTTGGTTTCATACTCTACTTACTGTCTCGACTGACCCTCAAATCTAGCTGTGTTTGGTCTGATACCCTGTTGCTCTCCTGGGCGTGGGCCTTTCTCCCACGGTGCAGGACTATCAAGTCTAGCTGTGCTCGATATCGTGCTCCACTGTTTCAGCTCACCCTCAGATCTAGCTGTGTTTGGTTAGGTACTCTGTCGCTCTCCTAGGCGTGGGCCTTTCTCCCACTATACGGGGCCCCTAATCTAGCTGTATTTAGTTTGGTACTCTATTACTCCCTGAAACCCATCACTACCAAGCTTAATTGAGTCCTATACCACCATACCACTGAACGCCCACAAGCCCTCCCCGCCATAACCCTTAGGAAACACACCCTACCCACCAACAGAAATGACAGACTGAGCCAGAGAGCATCCAAGCGTATCTAGAGAAGAAAAAAAACAATATTACTGCGCCTGCACAGCACAAAAATGGCCCGACCCAGAAAAGGACGCAGAGAAAGAGAGCAAGGTCGTGCAACAAGGGACGCGAACACACAACACCAACAGAACCCAGAAGAAGCAGCCTCAGTGGCAGGAAACACGCCTAACGCGGTAATAACCGGAACAAACTATGCAAGAGAAATATCCTTATACCTCGCACCTTACGTTGCGACAACCACGGAACACCGACACCTCAACACGGAAACCTCGAGACATGCTACCTTCAACCTAACAATCGGACTCAATGAAGAAGAAGCCATCGCTGATCTTCAACCAAGCATCATCACATCAGAAGCACCACGACTGATTAGCCCTGCTATCAACCTATTGGACCGCTTCAATGAAGAAGCAGCTGCCGCTGTTCTTCATCCTACCAAAATCAATACGGAAACACCATGACCGGACAACTACAAACTGGAACGAAGAATAACCACAAAACAAAATCACACCCGGAGAATCCACTGCAACTTGATAAATGCAAGGTCAATGTCCAAACATTCAACTGAAATATACGACCTTCTATCAGACGGAGGCATAGACATCCTATTTGTAACCGAAACGTGGCTAGACAACAACTACAAGATCACCCTCAACAACTGCCTGACTGAAAACTTGAAATGCCTCCAAGCAAACAGGAAATCCAAAAGGAGGGGGGGTTAGCGATCATTCACAAGGAGCAACTCGCCATCCAAATGGAAGACCCACTAAACATCGATAAATGTGAATCCTTAATACTACGGCTATCAGTAAACCCCAAAACAAACCTGAAATTCATACTGATATACAGACCGCAAACCTACGATGTAACTTTCATAGACACCTTCACGGAAGCAATCACCATCCTAGCCATCAAGTACAATCATCTGATCATCCTCAGAGATTTCAACATCTGGTTCGACGAAGAAACCACAACCACACAAAAATCCTTAACCGCCCAATTAGCAGCCATGAACCTACAACAACTAGTCAAAGGAGCAACACACTCGGCAGGGCACACACTTGATGCACTCTTTGCCAACAAGGATCTCATCACCACGGCACCCCCAATTCAAATACTCTGGAGCGACCACCTCATCATTCCATTCATAATCACAACTGCCGCTCCAACAAAGAAGCAACAAGAAAAACCACCGAGCATGATGAAAAGAAATTGGAGAACCATAAAAAACACCAACCTAACCGAGCTCCTGGAACTCAGCAAACCAAAAGCAACAACCATGGAAGAAGCTGACCTAGATAAAAAAGTTTCCCTGCTTCATATCTGTATCGCAACAACCCTAGATGACATCGCCAAAGAAAAGCCCTTCACCCATTCACGTAAGAAAACAACAGCAAAATGGTTCACCTCACTACTCAGCGCTATGAAAAGAAAAAAACAAAAACTAGAATCTGAATGGAGGACCAACAACACCACTGCAAACAAATTGAAATTCCTGCAACGGATCCGCTCATATAAAAAGGAAATACAAAAAGCAAAGAGGTGACACTACGACAACCGAATCTTCAGAGCACTAAACACCCAAAAAGAACTCTTCAAAATCATAAACGAAATAAAAAACCCACCAGGTTGCAACAATACACCAATTCCATCGATGAAACTATGCGATGACCTAGGAGACCACTTCAAAAACAAAATAACTTCCATCCAACACACCATACAAAACAGACCAAGCGATCACACCTCAAACCCCACCGACACCCACGAGGAACAACCAAACAAATTGCAAAGCTTCCCAGAAATATCAGTGGAGACTTTCGTCAAACTGGTATGCCAAAGCAACAAATCAGGCTCTCCTGAAGACCCCTGCCCCCCATACATATACAAAGCAATTCTCAAACAAGGAACCACCATGGAATACCACAGGAATCTCCTCAACCTCTCAATCTCAACAGGTAAAGTACCACAGGCCTTCAAATCGGCTTACATCAAGCCGCTACTTAAAGACACAACAGGAAACGTAGGGGACTTATCCAACTACAGACCCATTTCCAACATACCTTACATAGCCAAACTGCTAGAAACGTACGTCTACAAAATGACCCAAGAATTCCTAGAAGAGCACTGCCTACTAGACCAGGCACAAGTTGGATTCAGACCAATGAGAGGAACAGAATTAGCTCTCCTCTCAATATGGGATGACCTAAAAAGGAACGCAGACTCGGACTACAGTACTGCCCTGGTTCTCCTTGATCTATCCGCAGCTTTCGACACGGTCAACCACGACATCCTCATAAAGAGATTAGAAGGACTAGGAATAACAGACACCGCCCTACTATTGATCAAATCCTTCCTAACAAACAGAACCGAAACCATATGGATGAAACCAAACCTAGAGATTCTACGTGTGGAGTTCCACAAGGATCATTTTTCTCTCTGCTTCTATTCAAAATCTACATGTACCTATTAATCAAAATTCATCAAAAGACACGGCCTCACATGCTGTCATGATCTCTGCTTCCAAAAGGTCAGGGTTTTCCCAACTCCCTTGGAAGCAGATCCATAACCCAGGTTCCGAGTGCCAACCAGTCCCAATTGGGACCTTTTGGACCCAGTCCTGGCGCCAGTGGCACCAGGCTCATAAATATGCCCAGTCCCAGCGCTGGAAGCGCCGGGCTCATAATGCTTGGGTGGACTTACCTGCAGCAGAACATGCTGCTTACTTGCCTGCCAGTTGAGCCTCTGATCCTCTTCTGTTTGGAACTACTTTTCCTGTTGGGTGGGGCAGGAGCCACTCCCTAGATTCAGAACACTGGAACTCTTCTGGAAAGCAGGAACTCTTTTCTTACCTAGGCGTGGCTGTGGAAGGAGACACCTAAGCACTACAGGAGGCTATTTAAACCACACCCGATGGATGAATCTTGCTTTGCGTTATTCTGCATCCTCTGCAGCAGAACGCTCATCGTGTCTTCTGCATCTGATCCTGGGCCTAAGGAAAAAGGCTTACCATCCTGAATCCAGTCTTCAGCAACACCTATAAAGACAAGAAAGAACAGGTTAGCATTACGGTCTTCAGTGACAGCTCTTCACTTACCTGGTCCATCGGCTGTCACCAACGCCTCGCGCTGCATTCCGGCATCTGAAAGACAAAGGCTTACCTACTCTTCGTGCGCTCTGGAGGTCTTCACACTGCATTCCGGCATCTGAAAGACAAAAGCTTACCAACTCTTCGCACGCTCCGGAGGCCTTCGGCGCTGCATCCCGCATCTGAAAGACAAAACAAGGTGCGTTTAAAGACATTGGGGAACTTTAATACTCACGTGCCATTACTCCTTTCCACATCTAACCCAGTGGGTATTCCGACACCCTGCAGCCGCTCCGAACTTGTACCTGCAAAATAAAAAGACAGTTAGAGCGCATCGTGAAGCAGGCAACAAGCGCTTACTTACGTGCTTCCAGGCGCTTCTATTCATCACACGGGCTCCATCTTCAACTCACTTCAGCCCGTCATCCGCCATCGCCGGAACCCTGCAAAACAAGAAACATCATTACTAAAGACTTTAAAGACATTAGAATTACTCGAAACTTACCGTTCGTGCAGTTAACAACGGACAGCAGTCCTCTGAAGTCAAGAGGCCTGCTCCCCTTATCCAGTGAAGAAACTGGTTACAGCACCCTGCCCCGAGGCAGATGGAGAGCACGGCGTTCACTTACCTAAGGTGAGAGCGTTAACCTTTGGGGTTCTACAGGAGAAGAGAAAGGGAAGAAGAGAGAGACATTCAATAACCCAGTTCCTTAATCCCATATTTTCTATCTGCAGACATCTTACCCTTCGAGTCAGACATACAGTGCACAGAGGTCCAGCCCAAAGAGCCAGCCGTGTGTTACACATCACCTTTGAAGATACGGTATACGCCCAGTCAAGACCGGCGCCTCTACGGGAATCAGGTGAGCGTTACAGAACGCAAAGCCTACCACAAAACTCCCGTCCAGGTGCTATGGAAACCTCGGATACCGACCAGCTAGCCCAGTTACTTGGGGAACTAAGGGCAGAAGTGCATGCAGCCCGTCAGGAAACGAACGCTCTAAGAAGGGAACTGATTATTTCCAAGGAGCGAACAGATGATCTTGCTAGACAATTGCTACAGTCATAAGCCGGACAGACCCTGTTACCCGCATCTGGGGGAAATCTTCCTTCTACATCCTCTATGAATCCAGTGCAGATCAACCTACCTGGGAATGTACCTCTGGCTCCGCCCGAACGATTTTCTGGTGACCGAAAGAGGTTTGCAGTATTTATCAATCAGTGCCGGTTGCATTTCTTATGCCGGCCAGCAGCCTTTCCAACTGATCAAGCTAAAGTAGCTTTCGTGCTTTCGTACCTTAGTGGCAATGCGGCAGACTGGTCGATCCCTCTAGTAAATCAAGATGATCCGGTCCTCCATGATTTTCAAGCTTTTCAGCTCAGTATGGAAAAACTGTTCGCAAGACATTCACAGGGGCAGGCCTTGGACAATGAGCTTCTTTCGTTGCGACAAGGTAATCAAGACCTTTTGGCTTATATTGCGTCTTTCAACAGACTGATAGTGGAAACTCAATGGCCTGAGGACAAAAGGATTACGCTGTTTTATAGTGGTCTACGTGGAGAGCTCAAAGATGTGTTAGCCCAAGTAGTGGATCCCCCACAAGATTGTACGGACTATATAGACTTAGTCGTTCAAATAGATCACAGACTGCAGAACAGGAAGGCTGATCGTTCCAAGTTTGATGCTCGAGTATTTTCCAAACCGCCAACTCCTTCCAAAGGAGTAGACTCCGGGGAACCCATGCAAATAGGGGGTCTGAAAGGTCCTCTAACACAAAAGGAGCGGGAAAGGAGAAAACAGTTGCAATTATGCCTCTATTGCGGAAACTCAGGGCACTTTCTTCGAGACTGTCCGGTGAAACCTGCCAAGAAGGCAGTAGGAGCTGCAGTTACCAAAGTTACAAACTCTGAGCAGGGAAACGACCTCGCCCGACAAGAATAGAGGTCCTCTTGCCGAGCGTGAAAACCAGTTCCGTGACCTCGCATTTCGTGATACCTATGGTCCTCATTAGCCCTGATAATCCGGATCGATTACATGCAATTGAAGCTTACGTCGACAGCGGTGCCATCGGCAATTATGTGGATCATGAAATGGTTTTTGAGGATGAATCTAACTCTTTGTCCCAAGGCTGTAAAGGACGTCATTACTACGGTGGATGGTACGGAGATAGCCTCCGGGCCAGTAACGCATACCACTCAAGAGGTGACGCTAGTAAGTCAAGATGGACACCATGAGAAGATCGTGTTCGATGTGATCAAGGCCCCTCAGTTTCAGATTATTCTAGGAATACCTTGGTTAGAGAAACACAATCCTCTGATCGATTGGCGAGCAAGAACGGTCCAGAATGTGTCTCTACTTGTCACCCTCCACCTGGTGTTTAACTGGCAGCAATTTCTTCAGAGACTCCCCAGTTACCTCCCGAATACCTAGAATACCAAGATGTTTTCCGGAAGGATCAGGCTAACTCTCTACCTCCTCATAGGTCTTATGACTGCCAGATAGACCTGATACCTGGATCTACTCCTCCTTGTAGTAGAATTTATGCCCTCACCGAGCCTGAGAACCTTCACCTTCGACAATACCTGGATCAATACCTGGCAAATGGGTTTATTCGTCCTTCCAAGTCCCCTGCTTCTTCAGCTTTGTTCTTCGTTCCAAAAAAGGAAGGAGACCTTAGAACTTGTATAGATTATCGCTCCCTGAACCAGATCACCGTTAAGAATAGATATCCGTTACCTTTGATCCCTGAACTCCTGGACCAAGTCAGAAAAGCATGCATATATACAAAGCTGGATCTTAGAGGAGCTTACCACTTGGTACGAGTAAAAGAGGGCGATGAATGGAAGACGGCCTTCCGCACCAAGTATGGGCGATTTGAATATCAGGTCATGCCCTTCGGACTTTGCAATGCCCCGGCCGCCTTTCAATATTTTATGAACGATGTCCTCAGAGAGCTCATAGATGTGTGTGTTGTTGTTTACATTGACGACATCCTCGTTTATTCTTCATCGTTCTGAACATCGGAAACACGTGAAAATGGTCCTCGAAAGATTGCGTCAACACAAACTTTTCGCTAAGTTGGAAAAATGTGTTTTCAACGTGACTGAAGTTGAATTCTTGGGATTCATATTATCACCTGGCGGAGTGCGTATGGATTCAAAGAAGGTCGATGCAGTTCTCAAATGGCCATCACCATCCTCCGTAAAAGGTGTGCAAAGCATGTTAGGCTTCGCTAACTTTTACCGCAGGTTTATCCCCGAATTCTCTCGAATAGTCCAGCCCATCACTGCCTTGTTAAAGAAAAACAAACGTTTTGAATGGTCTACCGAGGCGGAACAAGCTTTCCAGGATTTGAAGACTAAATTTATCTCTGCAACAATCTTAAAACACCCTCGCCCCGTACTTCCCTACATCGTGGAAACTGATGCTTCAAGCCTTGCCATGGGGGCAGTTCTATCACAAAAGGACCCGGTAACCAATCAGTTGCATCCCGTGGCATTTTGGTCCCGCAAATTCTCGCCTCCTGAAATCAATTACACGATTACTGACAAGGAACTTCTGGCTATCAAGTCTGCCTTTAAGGCTTGGCGGCATTATCTGCTGGGGGCCCGACACACCGTTACTGTGATTACGGATCACCGAAACCTGCAATATTTGAAAACCGCAAAAGCCCAATCCTCTAGACAACTCCGTTGGGCATTATTCTTTGGCGAGTTTGACTTCATAATTACCTATCGACCTGGTACAAAGAACGGTAAAGCTGATGCCCTTTCTCGGATGGGAGTGGAAGAACACTTGATCAACCCTAAACCTGTACCCATCATTCCCGAACAAAGAATTCTGGGTGTAATCGCCACAGAATCCATAGAGGAAGTTAAGGATAAAGCCAGACAACTTGTAACTCCAGCAGACATACAGAATTGGCATCTGCAGGGAAAGGACTTTGCAGTAAAGGACAACTTATTGTATTTCCAAGAACGATTATACCTACCCAGCACAGATTTACAGAAAAAAGTAATCTCTTGTTATCACGATTCTTTAATGGAAGGACATCCCGGTATGGCCAAGACCTCAGAAAAGATCAAGCGTTACTTCTGGTGGCCGTCTTGGAAAAAAGATATCAGAGACTTTATAATGTCCTGTGGAGTATGCGCCCAAAACAAGAGTCAAAAGGAAAGACCAGCAGGCCTCTTACGCCCTATTGACATCCCACCTCGCCCTTGGCATACGCTTTCTATGGACTTCATCACCGATCTACCTCCATGCTCCGGATACAATACGATTCTAGTAATCGTGGACTTATTCTCCAAGATGGCGCATTTCATTCCGCTCAAAGGCTTGCCAACAGCAGAAACTCTGGCCCGAGAATTTCTCGAAAACATCGTCCGACTGCACGGTTTTCCTTCGGTTCTTATTTCGGATCGAGGTAGTCAATTTATTTCTCATTTTTGGCGAAGTTGCTGTCGGTCGGCTCAAATTGATGTGAGACTATCGACCAGTCACCACCCTCAGACCGACGGACAAACTGAGAGGACCAATCAAACTCTGGAACAGTATTTACGCTGCATGCTGCAACAAACTGAAAAAACTTGGAAAGACATCCTTTGGATAGCCGAATATGCCTACAATAACTCTGTCCATTCGGGAACTGGGAAAACCCCGTTTTTTCTTTTGTACGGCAGTCACCCTCGAACCTCGGAGTTGGATCCCCTCCAAGATCTTGAAACACCAGCTGTAGACTACCTGCATTCTACAATCACCCAAGCCTTTAAGGAAGCTGTTTCTCACCTTCAAAGGGCTAAAGAACAATACAAGAAAGGAGCAGATCAACATCGCAAGGAAGCCCCTCAATATCAAGTAGGGGATCAAGTCTTGTTATCCACCAAATATCTACCTCTAAAAGGGCCACGCACATTCAATCCAAGATACCTTGGTCTCTATTCCATCACTACCATAGTAAACCCAGTAGCGGTCAAGTTGGACTTGCCCCCGCACATGAAGATACATCCGGTCTTCCACGTCTCTCTATTAAAACCCGTGCAACCTCAAACCCGACTAACTAAATCTCCAAAACCTATCCTAGTTGATGGAGAACTCGAGTTTGAAGTCAAAAGCATTCTGGACTCCAAGATCTCCAAATCTAAACTATTTTACCTAATTGACTGGAAAGGCTATGGCCCCCAAGAGAGATCCTAGGAACCTGCTGAATATGTCCACGCTCCTCGCCTAATCAAAAGATTTCACCGAACATTTCCTGACAAGCCAAAACCCCCGGAGAAGCCCGGTTTGGGAGGGGCCTTGAGGGGGGGTACTGTCATGATCTCTACTTCCAAAAGGTCAGGGTTTTCCCAACTCCCTTGGAAGCAGATCCATAACCCAGGTTCCGAGTGCCAACCAGTCCCAATTGGGACCTTTTGGACCCAGTCCTGGCGCCAGTGGCACCAGGCTCATAAATATGCCCAGTCCCAGCGCTGGAAGCGCCGGGCTCATAATGCTTGGGTGGACTTACCTGCAGCAGACCATGCTGCTTACTTGCCTGCCAGTTGAGCCTCTGATCCTCTTCTGTTTGGAACTACTTTTCCTGTTGGGTGGGGCAGGAGCCACTCCCTAGATTCAGAACACTGGAACTCTTCTGGAAAGCAGGAACTCTTTTCTTACCTAGGCGTGGCTGTGGAAGGAGACACCTAAGCACTACAGGAGGCTATTTAAACCACACCCGATGGATGAATCTTGCTTTGCGTTATTCTGCATCCTCTGCAGCAGAACGCTCATCGTGTCTTCTGCATCTGATCCTGGGCCTAAGGAAAAAGGCTTACCATCCTGAATCCAGTCTTCAGCAACACCTATAAAGACAAGAAAGAACAGGTTAGCATTACGGTCTTCAGTGACAGCTCTTCACTTACCTGGTCCATCGGCTGTCACCAACGCCTCGCACTGCATTCCGGCATCTGAAAGACAAAGGCTTACCTACTCTTCGTGCGCTCTGGAGGTCTTCACACTGCATTCCGGCATCTGAAAGACAAAAGCTTACCAACTCTTCGCACGCTCCGGAGACCTTCGGCGCTGCATCCCGCATCTGAAAGACAAAACAAGGTGCGTTTAAAGACATTGGGGAACTTTAATACTCACGTGCCATTACTCCTTTCCACATCTAACCCAGTGGGTATTCCGGCACCCTGCAGCCGCTCCGAACTTGTACCTGGAAAATAAAAAGACAGTTAGAGCGCATCGTGAAGCAGGCAACAAGCGCTTACTTACGTGCTTCCAGGCGCTTCTATTCATCACACGGGCTCCATCTTCAACTCACTTCAGCCCATCATCCGCCATCGCCGGAACCCTGCAAAACAAGAAACATCATTACTAAAGACTTTAAAGACATTAGAATTACTCAAAACTTACCGTTCGTGCAGTAAACGACGGACAGCAGTCCTCTGAAGTCAAGAGGCCTGCTCCCCTTATCCAGTGAAGAAACTGGTTACAGCACCCTGCCCCGAGGCAGATGGAGAGCACGGCGTTCACTTACCTAAGGTGAGAGCGTTAACCTTTGGGGTTCTACAGGAGAAGAGAAAGGGAAGAAGAGAGAGACATTCAATAACCCAGTTCCTTAATCCCATATTTTCTATCTGCAGACATCTTACTCTTTGAGTCCGACATACAGTGCACAGAGGTCCAGCCCAAAGAGCTAGCCGTGTGTTACACATCACCTTTGAAGATACGGTATACGCCCAGTCAAGACCGGCGCCTCTACGGGAATCAGGTGAGCGTTACACATGCTACAACTACGCCGACAATACTCAAATAATTTTCAACATGCAAGACACCCGAGAAGGAAACACCATACTAGAGAATTGCCTTCGTCATATATTCTGGATGAATCTCAACCACCTCAAAATCAACCAAGGCAAAACAGAGATAATGATTGTTACAAAAAAAAGGAGGAGACATCAGCTACATCCCCTGGCCAAGAGAGCTTGACACCACACCAGCACCATCATCAATTGTAAAAAAACCTAGGGGTCCTGATGGATAACAACCTCACTCTAGAGCCACAAGTAAACACTCTACTCAAGAAATGTTTCTTCCTCCTGCGAGCAGCAAAAAGGATCCTACCGTTCCTGTCGTTTGCCAACAAAACACTTACCATCATCGCTCTGATCATGTCCAGAGTAGATTACGCCAATAGCCTATACCTGGGCATGCCCGCACGACTTCTAAAAAACTACAACGCATACAAAATGCGGCAGCCAGACTCCTCCTCAAGCTACCCAAAAGGGAACACATCACTCCCATGCTAAAAATACTACATTGGCTACCATTAAAAAGTGAATAAAGTTGAAATCCATGTGCATCACACACAGAGCAATAGACATACAAGGCGCAGAATTCCTAAGCGATAAACCACGCCTACATCAACCGACAAGAACACTGAGATCAAGCACCGACATCCGCATGGAACCAAAACCCTGTAACAGAAGAAAACTCGGAGGATCCTCTTTCTCTCACCAGGCACCGAAAACCTGGAATGATCTACCTAAGAATATACGGAACACAACAAACCACCTAGCATTCAGGAAACTCCTCAAATCATGGCTCTTCACAGCGTAACTACAGCAGCGACGCACAAGAATGCCCACCCGCTGAACAACGATGAATAAAGATACCAACCTCGGTCACTCCCAAAATGGACATACACAGAACCCAAAGAACGAACCCCACGACAGACCATAAGACATTATAGCCACAAAAGGATGACACTATAGACTGATCACATACTCAGACCTAGACAAAAGCCCTTAAATGACTCATCCACTGCCTCCAGGGGTACCATATCCAAACTCCCAGCAGACACATTTAGACAGAAAGTTTGTAAGAGGAGACCACAACACCTGCTCCAACAGCCAAGGAGGAGAATAGACACTCAACCCACATTAATCAATCCAATGGAATTAAAACACTTACAGAGCTCGCAAGAATAGAACGGTGAGCGCGTCGCACCAACCTAAAACCCAACCCACAACACTTACTCCATCACAATTAGAACACTTACAGAGCGCGTTAGAATAGCACAAGGAGCGCATCACACAAACCCAAAACACTGTCAGGCATAACCCCTTCGCCCATCCTGAAGAGATTGGGAGGATTAGCGAGCGCCACACTCGGACAGAGCGCTGAATGTTAGCATGTTAAACTTCATATAACCCCCTAACAAAAAACTCAGCATTTCTGCAGACTTGTCTCACTCAAAAATCTCACACAACCACCTCTCGCACAGGACTGACATCGATCCGATACTCGCACCAAGGCTCAGCACCCGGTGTATACCGAGTTGAAGATGCCAACAGGACACCACTCCTCTCACTATCCTACTCCCACTTCACCTACTAACCCATCCCACCTTCTCGTTTGCAGATCCGTCAGAGAGCCTTGGGACCAACTACGTTGGTGGCGGTGCGCGGTACAAATACCTTTAACATTTAACATTTAACATTTATCAACTACTGTAAACTGACGACTTTAAAGTACATATGGCCCGGCTGTGAGTGGCCAGTACCACTGTGGGCCGTGTGGTGGCACTGTGGCACTGTTAAAATGCAATTAGACGGGTCAGAGAGATTTCTGTAATGGAGATGATAATTGGAGACTGGTGGGATCAGTGCCCGGTTGCAAGTTATGTTCCATGACTCGGGGGTTTTCCTTTGTAAAGACATGAGGCTCCCTATCCTTAATTTGAGCCGGTCGGCCACCAACACACAGTGTAGAAATATGCTTTTCTGAATGATATGGCTTCCAGTGTTGCTGGTCTGACCTTTAGAGGGAGCATGCTTGGTGTTAGCCTGTGTACAGTGCTGTGCACATTTCTGGCGTCAGGTGACTGGGAGTATGACAGTACAGTACTGGCAGGTAAATTGACAGCTAAGGAGAGTAACTAGCAAGAGTGGGGGAATGTGGCTCAGAATCCCCCTATGCTTTAAAATTTTGAGAGGAAAGGATTGAGAGTTCCCAGGGAGTGTGGGTTTTAGAAGATCTCGTTTCACGGGTGATGTGGCTTTCCTGAGACCCCTTGTGATCCTCCGATTTTTATTTAGTCTCACCTATGTTCCACATTTTATCAAGACCCATAAAACCTTCCTTTTGGTGGGTTTATTTCTTTTAATCGCTTTGAGAGAAAAGCAACTCTATAACTTTCCCTGCACTTCATTATATTAGTTGCAGGATACATCTGGGATACTGGGGGTCCTTTTCCTGGAATGTTGATCAAACAGTGCCACACATATGCCAATTGCTATGGGTGGGAGAACCCCTGATGTCTGATATGAGAGATGAGTGAAATATTTTTCGACGGGCCAATCGGCGCTCCCGATTCCATGGGGATGTTTGGTGGTCTGATAAAAGGCCGGTTCACTTTCTGGTACTTAGTTTCGATTCCATAATAGATCCAAACACTTGGTGTGCAGGTTCTCTAATTTTTAGAATAGTTTGTTTGTCCCATTAAGTTGCTGTGGAATCATTTTGAGACAAGCACCCTACACACACAATGTCCTTTTCGAAAATCAATGCTCTCACTACTAAACATGCTAAAACACTAGCCTTCACGGAAGAAGAAGCAACCCGCATTCTGGCACTTAAAGAGAACACTGGCAAACTTACAACTCCAGGTAACCCAGACAGAATCATTAACAAACTTAGAAAAACTCATCAGAAAAGACATTTCTCAGACATTACATGCGTCAACACTAACAGAGTATTATAAGTCACAAAGGATCCTAAGAGGACTGAGGATCTACCTGAGACCCACACTATGCAGAGAAAACAATGACTTTGTAGCTAAATGGGAACGCATTCTCAACAAATGTTCACTAGATATCATCCTCCTAACTATCGAGGAATTAGCATCCTCCTTATCTAAGCTTGATTGTGAAATTACAGAATTGAAAGAGGAACTAGAACATTTAACATCGGCAGAAGAACTCAAGAACATACTAGCTCTAACCAACGCCAAATTAGATTCCTACAAACGTGACATTGAGCAAAGGAAAATCAGGAAATTCTGAAGAGATACCTTAGATTACTCCAGAGACATAGTATATTCTTGGCAGGAATTCTACCATCAGAATCAATCACAACCACAACCCAGCAAAACGTTCCCGCCAACGAAACACCCGAGGAGGGACAGCAGAAGCACAGAGCCATCAAGTGATGCATAACTGAAGAGAGGGAATTAGTCCCAGCATTACCATTGGTCGCAGGCATTATTACAGCAGTAGCTAGTTCTCAAGGAACAACACAAGTTTCCCCTCTTCCTTTTTTGGATGATGGAGGGTCCGAAGAGGGAATAAGAAATCTTTGCAGCAAGAAGAAAACTCAGACCTGATCATCAACATATTTAGCAAGACTTTCTCTAAACAACAACTTGATCTGTTAAGCCTAGGCTTATCCTTAGTATCGACAAACAACACAAATCTATCCAACGAAGAAATTAACTTGGCAAAACTTATCTGGAAAATGAAGAGAGAAGTTTTCTTTGATACAATATCTCTGCAACAGGAGAGATCTATATCATTTGACACACTTGAAATGAAAAACAAAAGCAATTTCGACCCGAATGTGAAGAACTCAGCCTTAGATCTTTTTGATACCAAAATGCACAGAGATTTGAAATCTATAAAATTCACAGACACACAACATCAAAACCTACGGAAACATCAACATAGGTTACTCAAACAACTATCAGAAGATAGATCGATAGAAATTAAACCAGCGGATAAAGGGGGACCGATGGTGAATATGGATGCAACAAAATACAATGAGGGCTGCCTAAGACTTCTTCAAGATCATGACACCTACATAATCCTAGAAGAGGATCCCACAAATACCACACAACGGATGATTGAAAATGTATTTAACAAAGCAGAAACAGAAGGTTGGATTTCTGAAAAGACGAAAGATTTCCTGATTGCCAAATTTCCAATCACACCAGTATTCTATGGCCTACCCAAAGCACACACAAACCTCAATAATTCACCTTTCAGAACTATTGACGCAGCAACAGAATTTATTTTGACCCACTATCAAGATATTTAGACAAATTGCTACAACACATCATCCAGAACACATCCACGTATCCCAGAGACACGACTCACTTTCTGAACACCATAAACAATTTACAAGAAATAGAACAAAATTGGACACTATTCACTTTGGATGTATACACCTCAATACCTCATGTAGAGGGTCTGGAAGAGCTGGAATGGCTATTACTTAAACAAGAACATTTTCCGTCTAACAAAGTATTTGCAATAGAACTAGCCAAAATTACACTATACAACAACTTCTTTAGGTTTCAAGGACAGTACTATTTACAAACCTCTGGCACATCCATTGGCTCAGCGATGGCTCCAGCATATGCCAACACATTCATGTTCTACTTTGAATCAATGTATATTTTGGATAATCCCACATGGTCACCCAAATTAACCATGTGGAAAAGATATATAGACGATATCTTTGGAATTTGGAAGGGACCACCATCAGAAATAAATGCATTCATGCAACATACTTGAATGACTGCAATCCTAAGATTAAATTTACTTTAGAAATTGGTACACCAGATGTGAACTTTCATGATGTTAAAGTGTTCCCAATGAATCACTGACTAGAGACCACCATTTTCAGGAAACCCACGGATGTCAATAACAGTTTATATTACTCCGGTCACCATCCTCAACATCTGAAAAATAATCTTCCGCTGAGTCAACTACTGAGGATCAGACGTATTGTGTCTGAAGAAGAATCTTATAAAAAAGCAGAGGAGGATCAAATTAAATGTTTCCAAGCAAGAGGCGTCCCAGAAGAGACCCTACTGCAAGCAGCCACAAAGGTCAGAGCAAAAACAAGAGCAGATCTACTACAACCACTTAATAAGGTCCAGAAAGAGGAATTTCCCCTGATACACTCAACACAGTTCTCACGACAAAACTCTCAAATTATAAGAATTAACATGAAAAACTGGAAAATCACCAGATTAGACTCATAACTGTGTAGACTATTCCCTAATCAACCATTGATGGCATACATTAGAGGCCGAAAAAATAGAAAAAAACAAACAACGCTTTCTTTCAAAACCTGTGAAAGGCACATTCCCATGCCTTAACTGTTGATATTGCAACAATGTACATAAAGGAAAATGAATCAGACATCCATAAACGGGACAGAAAATTGCACTCCATAACTATGCAACTTGCGACAGCAAATGGGCAATGTATGCATTGATCTACCCATGTGGATTATACTATGTAGGGCAGACCATGAGGAGAGTCAAAGACAGGATTTCAGAACATAAATCAAACAACGCTATACAATCTCACAACTAAGATTCATAATTTTGGAATTAGTAGCCAGACCAGCACGAGGGGGAAACTTGCAACAAATCCTATCTCGCAGAGAAATGTTTTGGATTCACAAGTTGGAATCCCTTGAACCACGAGGGATGAATGAGGAATTCTCATTAAATGCGTTTCTATAAAGGCCACAGATCGTCTTATGATTGGACTATTGTGCCCCTCACCAATGATAAATATGACACACTGATGGTCATTGAACCATCTTTCCCAATACATATTAGGGATCTCTTAACTGGTAACACACTCAAAGATGATTTTTTCACCTAGAGCACGAGTTGATACATAGAACTCACAATAGGGGAGATTGCTCTCCAATGGAGGAGACTTGCTCTCCATTTTCTCCAAGTTGTCTGCAACTTGATGTGAATACTGTGATGAATTAACCACTGAACACAAATGGGCTGGAATTTTAGACATTGTTTTATGTTTGGTATGATAATGACAAAACTGCCTGAATTCAATCGATTTGCACTCTTTTTTTGTTAATACTGTGATGACTTAACCATATGACACAAATGGGTTGCAAATACAGATATGTTCTCATGTTCTGTATGACCAAAATCAAGACTGTGGAATGATGGTCACCATTACAACACACAATGCCAACAAGTTGACACTATGAGCGATTTTTTCCCATGACACAACTCAAGATCAGTCTGCATGACGTTCTGTATCTCGCTACTATGCGGATTCCATATTCTGGCTATTCTCATGCCACAGTGACTCCTATTATTATAGCCACCACTGCAGTACCCAATTCTGGGGAAGTTAACTTATAACTACCATGAGAGAGCATTTTTACCATTATCTTACCACACCCATTCACAGACCCATCTGCACCATAGTCTCCATTTCATTTTTAAATGGAGTTTAGTGTATTGACAGCATATGGCTATGTCAGTTGTGCACATCGCGTAGGCACTTCAACTCCCATAAATCTCTGCTACCAACGTGAACACGTTTTCATAGCCGACAAGCTGTACATTAGACGGTGGTCTCCTAGCAACCTGTTTTTCAACACACAGGGCCGCGGTGACAACGCCGGATTCGTACACTTCAGAACACGCACGAAGGTGAGTTCCTTCAACCCTCCTTTACATCGCGTGAACGGCTAGATTTCCTACCTCACTTAGGGTAATATGATACTGAGAGATTGTTATTTTTACCAGATTACGAGTGCTAACCGTTCACCACCTCAACACAGCCGAATGAAAACGGCACCCTCCATACAAACTGAGCAGTGTGAGCACATAAGTTGAGCTAACTTTCTAAATGTTAATTTTAGAATGATAACCAGAACTCTAATTTAATAAAATAGAGCACACTAGACAGTGATGTCTCTAATGGGCAGACAGCACCACTAGAAAAGTCTTTTGCTGTATTGCAGGATCCTGTCTACACGCCAGAATGAGAAAAAACCGCACAGACCGCGTTTTGAAGCCACTTCTGATCCATATACGCTACAGGTAATACAACAAAAGTGCAGTTGAGATATTTATACAACATTAACACCAGAATTCTCATCACTAGAACCATCTAAATAACACTGTTATTTATATTTATTGCAGGCTTCCGCTTATGACATCTGGGCAACCATCATTCCGCAAGGTGATTACACATGATTTGAGAGGTCAAAAGCCAGCATTAAGTGGCTGAATGAATAATTGCTGAAGGTTATTTCAAACACGAAATCTGAACTTCTCATTTTTGAAGAGACTTAAGTTATATTGCTCCTGAAGAAGATAGTTTATCTATCCAAGCGCGTTGAGCTCCTCTCTTATGTTTACGTTGATTTTCTTTATCAATGAATATGTTGATTCTTTTTGATTTTTGGAACTTTTGAATTTTCGAACTTTGTGTTTTCTTGTTTAATTTTTGAATTCTGTATTGCGAATCATGCATTGTATGCCAGATATTACCACACAGGCACAAAATATTTGTATGAAACTAATACAACTATTATGAAAAAGTTATTGATATGTTTTCTTAAAAGTTCTCTGGAATGACTACATGAATGAAGCTATAGAAGTGACAACTAACAATATCAGTTACCACTGATTGCAATCTAGAAAAGATAAATACTTTAATTTTTGACTGGTATCTATCACCAGTACCAATAGGTGTGCAGGGGACAGGAGTACTCAGTTAACTTTTTTGGACTTTTGATACCAGAGTCTTTCTTTTCTCCCCCACGCCCTTTACCTACTATCACCACTAGAGAGCCTCACGAGCTCTGAATATTAGAACTTTGTTTCGATTCCATAATAGATCCAAACAATTGGTGTGCCTGCTCTCTAATTTTTAGAATAGTTCACTTTCTGGTACTTTACAGATTGTGCTGAGCCACACAGGGGGGAGCAGGAGAGATTGTGCTGTAGATGCTGAGAGACATTTTTGTTTCTTTTCGCAATTCATTCCCTGTTTGTGACATTTTATTGTATATTCTGCTTGTTTTTTTGTAAAGTTCCTTAAAGTTTGACTCCACCTCTCAGAAACCCTTTGTGAACTCTTTTGTGACTGTTCTTTGACTCCCTTTCCCTTCTATTTCCCTTCTATTTCTTCCATCCACCCCCCCCCCCCAAAAAAAAGAAACAAACCTTTTGTGAAAACCTTTGGTGATTGTTTGTTTTTCAAATCTCTTTCCCTTAACTTTCCTCCTTCTACCCCCCACAAAGGGGAAATGAGATAAAGATTGTGAAAAACCCTTTTGATAGTTGTTTGTGTAAATCCATTTTTCGAACACCCCACAAAAATAGAAAAAGGGAAACTTGCTGTGAAACTCTTAGTGTCGTCCACTCTTATGAAACAAATGGATCTCTCTGGGATCAGGCCCTCTTGGGGTGGGCTGGAGGGCCAGCAGGAGGAGGTGGAGCTGGAGGAGGATAACATTGATGGACAGCAGGAGAGCATAGCATGGAGAGGAGGATGTGCGATATCATATAGCACATATGGTGGTGGAACAGTTAGAGGCAGATGTAAGACAGGTGGAGGATGTGGATATTGGGCAAGAAGAATAGCGACAGGAGGAGACATGTCAGCTAGAAGACGGGGCAACGGAAGTGGCTGACAGAGTTGATGCTTGTGACTCCAGTTCTGTAGTCTGGGCGGGGTGGGCCAAAGGATGGGACAAACAAAAGGGTACTGCCCCAACACTTTCTAGTCAGTGGCCCCACTGGGTGCAGAAGACTTTCTCCTTGCCTGTGGGTAAGGAAATGACAGAGGCATGTGCTGTTTTGTGCAAGCTCTGAAATAAGGAGGTACAGCAGGGGAAGCATTGCACATTGGGCACAACTGCAATGCTTAAACACATTCGGGGGTGGCATAAACCAATGTTTCATAGGCATGTGCCATCATTTACACTGGCACTATCGCGACCTCCTCCAGTGGTGTAGAGGAAGGATTGTTCAGAACATCTGGAGATAAAGGTGTTTCCACATCGGGATGTAGAGCATGGCAGCATGAGAAATATCCCCACCCACAGCCAGCAGCACTGGCTCTACACACACCTGTGGTTGGAAGGTTGACTGTGGCTACCTTCAGGAGCACCCAGTTTAATTCTCTGTTCTGGCATGCAGACACACATTGCCGGGTGATGGTCAATCTGGGGATCAAGCTGCTCTGTAGGCTCAACTGTGTGCCCAGCAGCCTAACATCCCCTACTAAGTTGAGTGGGGGGGAGGGGGAGAGTGACAAGCAGAAATTGACTACCTTCTTCCACCTGAATGTTTCTATCTCTTTCCACTCCCCTCTTCCTGGAAGGTTAAGAACTAGCACCCTCCTCAATTTCTCCATTCCTTGCCCACACAGTGCATCCTTTCGTTTCCACACCTTCTCCCTCACCACACAAATAGAACTCATTAACTCCTGATATCAAAACTGCCACCAATATATTAGCATCCATTTCCGACACTAGCATGCAGTCCTCACTTTTCGAAGCACATTCTTGTCACCCTTGATCCGCTATGCCCGCCCACCACTGCCTATATGTTAGATGGTAACTCCCCGTAAATACTTCTCTTTCTTCCCATTCTCAGTCTCGAATACTTGTCCTACCCTTCACCCACCATCACCAGGGAGATATTGAGAACACTGTGTATCTCCTGCTTAGCATGGAGAAAATACAACAAATGTCATATTTTTGCATCAGGTCCAAAAAAATATAATTGGGCAGCTCTCAGATTGTGTGCGAGAACTACAAAACATCTCAAGTTACTCTCTCTTGGCACTGTTGAAAGGTCACTCTCCTCCCTTAGCTGGAGCTTGACCCATGAGCAGGACTTGTGTACAGTAGTACCACAAAACTCTAATAGAATCTCATTATATGATATAATATATGCCCCTAAAATGTTCCTCATTACAGAAGACATTATGGGAATATTCTATTGAAGCCCATACAGGTCGCTACTATGTTGAGGAGGACGCATAGTTAATGGTATCGTAGGAGGAATAGAGTTTAAGTAGCGTTGTTGATTTTTTGGAACGTGGCGAGCTCTATTCTGCATCTTGGTCACAATCCAGATTCATGTTCCTCTAGGCGAATGTGCCGCGTGATCCTTTCTTGCAGCTGGATGGCGATGGTCTCCTTGATTACTTTGCTGGTAAAGAAGGGATTCATGATGAGGCAAAAGTTGACCGGGTGTAGTGTGGGTTTCTTGAGCAGGGGGAAGGTTGTCCATTTTCCTATGCCTCTGGGAAGGTGTTTTGCACGAGGTATATATGGGTGACATTGAGAAGTGAGTCCACCCTGAAATGTTACAGTCTGGTATGGATGAGACATATGTTGTGTATTTGGAACTACTAATGTGTTGCCTTATCTTGTCACTCTGTCTGTGGGGAAGTTGTTGATGGCATTGCATTTTTTTGTGGGTGGATTGTGGTATTGCACTGGGTGGCAGAAGGCTGATAAAGCAAAACAAAGAGGTGATGGCTGGAAAGTTCAGAATTAAGATTAAACCTCTGGCAATTGCTCTCGGCAACATGCAAACCATCGTTCTCTGCCTTCTAAGCCATTACAGAAAGGGGAAAGACCATATGCAAATCAGACTTGGTCCCCAAATGGGCAGTTCAGTCCGAACTGCTAGGTCACATCCCTTCTGCACACGATCACGCGCAACCCCAGACATGTTTTGGCCTTGTACTGGGGAGACCCCCGGCCGGCCCATCAAGTCAGGGTTTGCTCCAGAGCACTTTAAGACAAGATAGCTGCACCTTGAGAAGGATAGGGGTGCAGGTTTTTTTTACTCCAACACCAATCAATAAGGACAACTCAATGGTTTGGCAAAGGGGAGTCCGTTTAATGACAAGTGCAAGAAACATGGAAATCAACAGTGATTCGATAGCCCGCCTCGCTTCAAAACCCTCAAACTTTATACAAACAGTAACATTTATACCCAAAACTCGTCATCATTGACGTGTAACACTCAAAAGTTAACATGAAATTCTATTGGTTAGGAAAAGGTAACTTTACTATAGGTACTACATCTGTATATGGTAACGGTGTAAGAGGATTGGATAAACACTATCAGGTGGGTGTCTAAGCCCTTGCATCTAACATTAATCTAGTAGACGTCACTATGAGTACGACGTCCCATTGGTTCTACTATCTATAGGACCCTAGATTATTTGGTCCATTGTGATTGAGTTGGCTTCAACCCCATACATAAATCTCCACTTTACTTAGCAGCACGCAGAATGGTCAGCCAGGTGCAGGGTGCCCTAAGATTCACCTTGCCTTCCCTCAATCCATCATTAATTTAGTGGCTATGTGTCAATTAGTTGGCTGTGGTCGGCCTCGAAACTGTATCTTTTTGTCAGAAAAAGTTATGATCTCTCTGTCTGTGTGACAGCCAGGCATAGGCGTGAACCCATGCTTCTTCTTGCTCGGATGGATATGTGCTGCTCACACCGTGAATTTGCCTAGTTTCCTTCAATTTGTGAATTTAATTCTTGTTCGGCTTGCCACCTGCGTGAGCCTCCTTATCTCGGTCTTCCTGAGATAGGCTTTTTTGTTCTTAAGTTTCGATTCCGCGAAGCTACTGTTCGTTCCTTCTATTGGTCTGATCTTGGCTGTTCCTGGTGCACGTTGCCTCTGCTGATTTTCGATTCAGCCATCTCCTCTCGTTTTAACTGGAATACGAATCCTGTCCTGTTTGACCTCTAGTAACCTGAGTTAATTCTGCTTTTGTGTAAAGTGGACTTAGCAGCACGCAGAATGGTCAACCAGGTGCAGGGTGCCTTGAGATTCACCTGGCCTTCCCTCAATCCATCATTACTTTAGTAGCTATGTGTCAATTAGTTGGCTGTGGTTGGCCTCGAAACTGTGTCTTCTTGTCAGGAAAAGTTATGACATCTCTGTCTGGGAAGCTGCCAAGCATAGGTGTGAACCTGTACCTCTTCTCGCTTGGATGGTCACGTGCTACGACACCGAGAATTTAACTCGTTTCTCTCAATTTGTGTATTTGATTTTCTTTTCACCCACCACCTGCCTTCGCCTTCTTATCTTGATCCTTCAGAGGCAGGATATTCTGTTCTTAGCTTCAATTAAAAGTAACTACTGTTCATAGCTTCTATTGATATGACCTTGGCTTCCCTGGCACGAGCTGCCTCTGCCGAGTTTCAATTCAGCCTTCTTTCCTCGTGTTTGCTAGAATATGAATCTTCTTGTGTTTGGATTATAATACCCTGGGTTGGTTCTGCTTTTAGTGCAAAGTGGACTAGCTCTTATATAACATGCTTCGTTTTGAGGTAGATTGTGTATAATGGCGCTTGCTGCTCTATTCTTCTACTTAGCATTGCAAGCCGCACTGTTTTCTTAGCTTTCTTGCGGTTACAAGCATATGTACAGGCATTTAGCTGGTTTGAATGACTGCATCCTGCTTTACAGCTTACGTTTGTTTATATTACAGCATCGTCTCTCCTTCTAGGTTCACGATATCCTTATTCATGGTGTTTCATCTCTGTGTGTCATCTCTGGGTCGTCTTATCTTCTATCTGCAAGTCTGTCCGGGTCTTCGTGACGTCACCATTCGTCTCCAATTAAGGCCTTTTGAGTTTCTTCCAGGACAGTGTTTAAGCAACCTTCATTTCGTTTCATGTGCTGGTATGGTTTTCTCAATGGGTACCTTACTGTCTGGTCTGGTTATTGGTACTTCAATAGGTATTGTTCTTCTGATAGGTACTGGGCAGAGCCCTACTGCGGCTCTCTGCTGGTTTATTTTCTCATCATACGTCACGTATTTTGGTGTGAATGTTCCTGGTACTTTAAAATGGGCAACTGGAGTGCAGGCTTTATTTAGGACCTCCTCTACACTCCCCCCTCTGGTCGATTCATCGACCACTTCCACTTCCTCCTTTAGATTCATCTTACTTGGTAGCTCTGTATTCATCTTCACTTCATCTTCTGGGTTCATCCCCTCTTCATCTTCTGGGTCTGTACATGATGGTTTGAAGAAGTGTCTCTTTGGAGTCCATATTTTTATCACTCCTTTCAGGCTTCCTGCTGTCCTTACATGTTCGTCTTTGTTCCATGTCATCAGCTGACATTGTCCATTTGGGCTGCAGTAAATCCATTTTCCTTCATAATTGCTGCGTTTTCTGGGATAAAGAAACTCTGTACCGTCTGGTGTGTGCTTGCTAGCCTTCACAAAGTCTCTTATTTCTTCATCAGATTGCTATGTGTGAGAGACAGTGTGCTGTTGGGACATCAATTTCTACAGCCACGAAGATCTTGGACTTTCCCATGCTGTACGGTATGAGTGTGCAAATGAAGCATTCCCCTTCGGATTTTTGTCTTCCAACTTCCTTCATGTGTTGGTACCAAATTTTGTTACCTAAGTATGCTGTGCTGTCCAGGTAATCGTTCAGTCGGTGTCGTCTTCATGCATGCTTTTCTTGATTCTTAAGGTTTTCATGTAGTTTGCAATTACTACATCTCTGAATGCATCTGTAAGGCTCTTTCTTGCTGAGGGTTCTCAGTTATCCTTGCCCATGGTGCAGGCTTCTTCATCTGCGCCATTTGAGTGGACAGCAGTCTGGCAGCTCTTTACTGGTCCTCATGCATTTTTTCTCTGCTGCATGCAAATTCCCATGGCAACCAGCCTGACACTGGTCCGGTATATGGCTGTATTATAGAACTGGTACTTGCCCCTTGTGTTCAAACATATATGCTGGGTAATGCAGTCTCTGTGGTTTTATTTTTCAGTTCCTCATGCAGTTTCCTCGCTCTGGCTATGTGTGGGAATAGTAAGTCTACTAACATTTGTGTCCTTGCAGAGAGTTTTTCAGAGGCCGCTTCTGTTTTCTTAAGGGTTTCTGATATGACTGCTTCTGTTGGTCTTCCTCTTAATTCTTCTTGTTTTCTCCCACTATCTTCTGTGAAGGTTTTTATGGCAAGCAGTCTCATCTTCTCTGCTGTTTTCGTTTGTGGCTCTGCGGTCATTGACACTAGGCCTGTTTCATGTGCATTCAGTGTGTGTGTGCGTGTAGTTGTCAGTGTTTTTTCTTCATTCATATAGTGCCGACAGTGTCTCCGGCTTTCCTGCTCATTCGTTACCATAAGTGTGTGTATATCACTATTAATCACGTTCATTTCAAGTTCATTTACTCTACCATCAGATTTTCTAGGGACTGGAATGACTATATAAGGTCTAGGTGCTCTTGTGGGTTTCATGCGTGTATCATCAGGTGGGTGCACTGAAATTAGAACGCTTCGTGCACCAATAAAGAATGCAGTTCTGATTGTTAATGACAGTAAAATAATACTAAATAACAATGCATAAGTACATTATGGTTCGATATGTAAGGTGACAGAATTTCCTTCCAGAGAAGCGGGGTTGCCTCTCTGCTTGTGGGAGGACCAGGTTGCTGCTTTGGGCCCCCATCTTGATCATTCGCCAAATGTCAATGTTATTACTTCCTTAACCAATATCGTCTTTCAAATACTGCGCTTGCGAGTGTTAGATGGTTCACAAGTGCCCCCTTCTTGCGGGCGACGGATTGTCTCTTATTTCAGGATACAGTTCCTCTGTTAGGCTATGGGAAAAACAGATTATATAACACTTCAGTGAGCCCTTTTACTGTCCATGTTCAAAGTAGGTCAGCTCCCAGTCCACCCCTCGAATCTGCTTCAGTCCTGAGGACATGTTGGACACTTGTCAGTATGAAGAAATAGGGAAAGAATAACAACAAATATAAAAAATGAGGTTCTTGACTCTGCTTCCTCAATCTGTCCCTCGGCGGAAAGTTTAACGATCTTCTCCTAAGGATTCGATGGGGATTGGAAATTTTGTTTGAGCTATAATACCATGCAGGAGCATGTTTAGCTGAGTACACTTTACTGGATCTCTGAGAAATGTAAGTATGTCAACATTGATTGGTCTTCCCACTAGCTCTGGAAAGTCTTCAATAAGGTGAAAGAAGACGTTGTATGCCAATCTGCTGTCTTCTGGTGACAAGGACATCTGTTCAGTCTTTGGTAAGATTCAGGATCATGGGTTTTTTCCTTGATGTAAACAATGTCTGCCCTGTCCGGTCACGTGGAGTGCGACCAAAATGATAATCTTATTTAAAAGATTGCTTTAAATGCTCAGTGTTTGCTGGGTCTCGGAGAAATGTTAGTGTATCTGTCGCTCTTCCGACAATGGTTGGACAGTCTTCGATTATGCGAAAGAACAGCGTGTTGATGAGCTCATCTATTTCCGCCTGTGTTGGGAGCATTGGATTCTTTCTCACTGTACTCAGGGAGTAGAATGAGTTGTTCGGCAATGACAGTAAGCAGTTGTATTATAATTTTTTCTTTTGCAGGATCTTGGAGAAAGTCTGTGACACTTGTGAGTCTCCCTACCAATGACGGGTATGATCTTAGCACTAGGTTGAAATAGGTGACCACGTCCTTTGTGATGTCTCTACTGTGGGACACCATAAGTTATTCCAAATAAAGTCTCGATATTGAATGAATCTGGGTACTGTATTTGTTTCCAATGTAAATATCCACGGTCAAAATTTGTCATAGTCTTTTTCTCATCAAGGCTTCAGCGTGCCTCTGTCCAAAGTTCAAAGTCAACAGACTATGTTGTGGCTTACACATGCAGTTTTCTTCTTCACCCTGCAACTTAGATGCACAGAGTGTCCGTTTTCATGTCCTTATCCCCTTTTATTCTTAGAGGAATGTCCAAAAAGAAGCCACAACCTTTTGCACAAAAGTTCTATGTCTTTGTCTAGCTGGTCATGCGTCATTCTTCCTTGTCATGGATCTCGTCTGCATGTGCTGTGGTTCTTCCCCGTTGCTCATCGATTCCTCTCGTTGGGGTGCAGGCAGGGGACCTTCTCCGATGTAGGATTTGAAATCACAGAGAAAAATCCAGGCTCTCCTGCCCTGTAGCTTCACAGCGGAAGGAGTGCAGTCCTCTATGATAAAAGGACAGTTGAATCTTGGCTAGTCCCACCTTTTCCTTGTATGGTTTCTCACCAAGACGGCGTCTCCAATGAAGACGAGTGGAACACTTAGACCTTGAACTGAGTCTGTTGTAGTGTCTCCTTCTGTGTTCTGTGCTGCGCTGCACCCTTTTCATCGTCGCTGCAGCTGTTCCAAAATTACAGTAAGGCAAGATGTCATACAGTTCAGATAGTTTTGCATTTCAGATCCTAAAGCCTCTCCTGTTGACTGGGCATCACATCTAGCTCTATCTCGGTGTCTTAGGGGAGTTCTCATTCTTCTTCCTGTGGCTATATCGTGTGGCGTAAGATGATGGTCGGAGTCAGGTTGGTTCCGAAGAGCATACAATGGCAGTGGAAGGCAGTGCAACCATCCCTTGCTTAGAGTAAGCTTCAACTTGTCTATCCTTTCCTTTAATAAGCCGTTGAGCTTCTCACAGATTTCATTACCTTGTGGATGATACGCCGACGAGAACTTGTGCTTTACACCAAGCAGCAAGTTAATCTGTTCGAACACTGCATTGACAAAGTGAGGGCCATTATCTGATCTCATGACTTCGCACACCTCCCACCTGGGGAACACTTCCCTCACTAAAAATGTGGCCGCACAGGTAGAGTTTGGGTATGTACATGGACCTGCCTCTATCCATCTAGAGAATGTACACACCATAACAATTAAGTATCTGTACCCGTTACATACTTGAATCGTGTCAACATAATCGACATGCAAGTGCTGAAAAGGCCCATTTAGCCTGGGGATGACTCCTCTCATTACCTTTAGTGTGTGCCCAGCGGTGAATTGCTGGCAGATTATGCAGTTCACCATAAAGAATGCAACATGCTCAGCTAAATTTGGCATGAACCAGTCTTCCGCGGGCGTTGCTGCTAGTTTCTCTTTTGTCATGTGCGCCGGGTAATGTAACTGCTCCAGCGCTATTTTTAGTATGGCTACAGGCATTACTGGTTTACAAGTGCTGTCTTGTCGCCACAAGCTGTCAGAGGGGTTTAAAGAACACTCTTGACGTTTCCACAGGTTTTTCTCTTCCTGTGGTGCCTCCCCTTGGAGCTCCATTAGTTGTGTTTGCCCAAGATCGTTACAGGCTTCAGATGTTGTTCGTGCAACCATCATTCTTTCATTGGTGCACGCCACTTCCAATTCCATAATCGTCTCACTTTTGGATGCCATACGCTTGGCTTCCGTGTCTGCTGCTTGGTTTCCGCGTGAGACAAAATCTGTCCCCTTGGTGTGGGCGGCGCATTTCACGACTGCTATGCCCACTGGGAGCTGTAGTGACTTGATCAGCCTGTCCAACAAGGCTGCGTGCTGCACTGGCGTGCCGTCTGCTCAGCGGTAGCCCCTCCTTTTCCAGCGCACTAAGCCTGCGTGCTCTGTTGACGTCACATAGGCGGAGTCACTGTACACCGTTACTTACTGCTTTGTGTGATTCTCAATGGCGAGTATCAACACCAATAATTCTGCAGCCTGTGCTGAATAATGAGATGGTATTTGTGCACTAAGAAGCACTTGAAACTCCCCATTAGCTGTGTGCTTTATCACAGCAACGTCTGTATATCTTTACCCATCATTTTGATCGATTCTCGAAGACCCGTCAATGAAGACAATCTCTCCTCCTGCCAAGGCATTTTCTTTCACCCTGGGGATTTCATCATAGAACTCTTCATAATTTGTGTAGTCGTGTATCGGCTCTCCCTCAGTGACTGGCTCAGTGATGAAAATAGCTGGGTTTACTATCTTACATCGGACTCTTTTAATCGATGGGTTTGATATGATCACTTCATAAGCAGAAGCTCTCTGGGATGTCAATGTGCCCTTTGGTTTCTCTAAAATGACAAATAATGAGTGCTTGACGTACAACGTCATGGACCATCCCATCACAATGGTTGTTGCCTTCTCTATTTCGAATGCTGCGGCAGCTAAAATTTGTTCACATGGGAAGTGGCCTCTCATTACTGGGTCCAGATTCCCACTGTAATATGCCAGGGGCTTGTACCCCAACAAGGTTCTTTGAGCGGGCACTGCTGTCATGACGCTGCCATTTGTGTTTGAAAACAGGTAAAATTCTTCTGCATAATTGGGAATTCCGAGAACTGGAGCTGTACAGATCGCCCTCTTGAGTTCAGCAAACCCTTTCTCCATGGCCTCAGACCATTCAATCTTCTCTTTCGTCACTTGGGCCTTCGTTAGGGCCTGAAGTAAAGGCTTAGCATAAGAGCTGTAATCGAAAACCCATGCCCTAACATAGTTGCACAGGCCTAGAAAGCTCTGCATTTGCTTTATCGTGTGTGGCTTAGCCGTGTTCAATATGGTTTCAGCTCTTTCTGGGGTCACTCTCTTTCCTTCATGTGAGATTAGCTGGCCTACGTACAGCACTTCCTGTTGAAAATATTGTACCTTCTCCTTGTCAACCTTATATCCGTTCTTAGCCAGTATAGTCAGTAGTCAAATAGAATCATGCCTGCATTGCTCTTCTGCCGTGCTGCAAATTAGGATGTCATCCACATATTGTAAGACGAAACTTTCTAGTGCAATATTGCCGAAATCCATCTGCAGGACTCTGTTAAAAATAGACGGAGACTCACAGTATCCATGTGGCAGCCTCATACTTTTCAGACGCATTTGTCTGAATGTGAATGACGTCAGATCTTGTGAGTCACAGTGCAACGGGATTGAGAAAAATGCATTTTTTAAGTCAATCACCGTGAAATATTTTGCCTCAACAGAGATATTACATAGAATTGTAGCCGGGTTAGCGACTAAAAGGAACTTGGCCTCAACAATATCATTTATTGGGCGTAAATCCTGAATTAAATGCCAAGACCCTCCTTTTGACTTTTTGACAGGATACACTGACGTATTACATGGTGACTCTGACGTCACTAAGATGCCCTGGTCCATCATGGCAGAAATTGTCTTAAAAATCCCCTCATCTGCCTCTCTGGACATGGGATATTGTCGGGCTCTTGGTAGAATTGCTCCTGGTTTCAGTTTAATCCTTACTTCCCCAAACCCCTTGAAGAGACCCACGCCATAGGGTCTGGTAGTCCACACTGGGACATGCACTTTAGCTATATCGTCAATAAAATATTCAGGATGTTTAAGTGCCAACATCATTTTCTGATTTCTGTTTGTTTTTCAAACAGATCATCATCGGTGACGTCAGTCACTCGATATCTTTCTTCAATGGCAATTATTGCGCACCTTTGTCTGCCTTCATCATCGTAACCATCAACCAAAACTATTTTCCCTCGCACTGCAGCTGTGTGTATCAAGGGAAATACTTGTCCCTCCTCCTCATGCATCGGTATTCTTGGTCTGAACAGGAACTCATCAGGGGTTCTCATGGTTTTGTCTGCAAGGACTGGCAATCCCGCCATAAGCACACGCATGCCATATGCGAACATTTCTGGCTCTAATGGTATGGCCCTCATGGCTATGTGTCCTGAGTAAGCTCTAATCATTTCACATACATTTGAGTAGTGCATTCCTGGAGTGGAGCATACTATGCCCTCCTCTGTAAAAGAAATTGTCATGTTCAACTTTGTCATTAAGTCTCGACCTAAAATATTTACTGGGGTCTGACGTGAATATAATAAAGGTACATTCATTTTGTACTCTGCAATGGAGACTGGGAGTGCGTTTGTAAAGGGAACTCGACTGTGAGCTCCTGTAAAACTCTGAGTATCTATGGCCTCACCACACAAGGAAAACTTGCCTTCGCGTATGCACGAGCGTGTCACACCCGTGTCAACTAGGAAGGAATATTCTTTAGCCCCTATAACGACATCCACCTTAGGCTCCCTATGAGGGTCTGGTGTCACTGATAGGATAGAACACATCAGGGTTCCCAGTGAGCTGTCCTAGTTCATATACAAGTTTGGCCCACCGTGCACTTGTGGATTTTCCCCATTCCCATTGTTACTTCACATTCCAGGGTTCATGGTCTGTGATAGTTGCAGCGGTGCCTGTTGGGATTGTCCTTGTGGAAAATTCCCCATGCTTTGTGGTTGCGCCCCGTGTTGCGCTCCTGGAGCTTGTTGCTGCACCGTGTGATTCTGTGCAACACCCTGTTGTAAAACTGTAGGTGGATTCGCCATGCCTGCTCCTGTTCCTTGGCTGTTCTGCATCATGCCTTCACTTCTGCATGTGCGCGCCAAATGCCCTGTCATTCCACACAGCCAATATACTGGCGGTGGTCGGATCATTTGCCTATTTGACATGTCTTGGTTACCATTTTGCATATTTTGAAAGCCTCCTTGATTATTTTGGAGACCTCCCTGATTGCTCTGCCATCCTCTTCCTCTAAATCCTCTTCCCCGTGGGTAAAACCCTACGTTACCCTGATTATTTAGATGTGGACTAGCTACCTGCTGCATGCTTGATTCAGCTGCGTTAGTTAGCATGGCTCCTTCAAGGGCATACTTTGATAATTTCTTCTGCACCAGTTTAGCTTCCTCACCCTTTCAGTTGTTTCTGCAGCGGTTCTGGCAACCCTTGGCACAATATATGGTAAAACACAGGTATTGATTTCATCCAAGATTCATGCATTTTGAGCACCGACGCGTCTTGGAAATTCTGTATATAAATTAGCGGATCCTCAGAATCCTTCATTTTTTGAGTCATTATAGCTTCCATATCGGATGTATCTGGGTAAAGTACTCATAGCGCTTTCCATACTGCTGCTCTACAATTGTTAAAAGGTGCCCCGTCATGCACGGTATTAATTGTGGTTACGCCAGTGTAGCCTGCTTCTGCCCGCACATCATCTGCTCTCTCACCAAGTATGGCAATAAGGAGGCCCTTAATGTCCCCTATAGCTAACGTGTTTCTTCCTGTCATTTTTTCTAACTCATGTATCCACTTTCCGGCTCCCGATGTCGGCATTGGAAGCTTGTTTTTCAAGTTTTCTCGATCCATGTGTGGCCATGGAATATATTGTGGTCTTATTCCCCCCTTCTCTAGTAGCGGAAATCGGAATACGTAGCCCTCTTCCTCTTTTCTCATTGTCCTCCTGTCTATTGCAGGGATAATATTCCTGCATCTCCGTCTACCTGGCAATGTCCTTAGTCTGTCTACATAGGGCGGCGAAGAAACCCCCCTCTGAACATGAGGTACTCCTTCATGTCGGTCAGACTGCATGGCTGACTCTGATGCCCTCAATGCAGACTCGCTAGTGTCTGACCATCGTATCCCTTTTTTCCTTGGGAGTCGTCTTTCGCTCCGCCTCCCTTCTTGGTTTTCCTCGCGCTCCTCCCTTTCGGAGTCGGACATTGTTTATCCCCAATTCACGCAACTTCTTGTTTCTTCATTGTTTCTACTGATTTCTAATCTGTCCACGGATAGTTCCCTATTTCCACTACTTCGGGTGACATCTTTAGTGTCATACAGCTGAGTGCTTTCCAAGCGCTCGTCTTCCCCCTCTCCTTGGGGTATTTGTTCTAGCCCAATTTCATCATATATATTATCGATAGGTTCTCTGATGCTTCTGGTGTCGAAGTCATCTTCAATATTTGCTCTAGACGTGCCTGGTACTGAATCGTACGCAGGAAAGAATTCTTCAATGTCTTCCCAGTCTACAACTGGATCGGGTTTTTAACCTCCCTCTCCAAATACTCAAGATTGCATGCTCTCTGTCTTCGCTCACGTTCGATATTGTCATCAAATTCTTTGCGTTTCCTCGCCGCTTCTCTAACCCTATCTTCTTACTTTCTCTTTTCATTTCTACGTTCATCTGCCCTTCAAATTTCCTCATCTCTTTGTCTTCTTATTCTTTTCTCACGTATCCTTTGTTCTTCTTCTAACCTTTGCTGTTTCTGTCTCTCTTGATCATAGGCTACTCTTGGGTTGCGATCGAGCTGTTTTTCTTGCTCTTCGCGATATAGCTTTTCTCGCCTTTGTCTGTCTTTCCTTCTTATCTTTTCGTCTCTTAACTCCTTTTCTTTTCCCTTCCTCTGTGTCTCATCTAACCTCTCCTTTTGCCTTGCATCATCAATGCCTCTCCCATTGAGTTTCTATAAAATGTGTCCTCCCATCCATTCGTCTTTTGCGAATGCTATCTCATCAGTTCTGTCTTTGCTCCCTTTCCATCTCTTCCCTTCTCTCTCCTTGTTGAGAGATCCACTTGTCTGTGCCTGTTCTTTCCTTTCATCTTCACTTCTCTCCTTGTCCCTTGGGACTACAGAGGCAATATTTTTGTCCTTTTCTCCCCCTTGATTCTCGTCACTACTATGTGTAGGTGACTCATATGCAGGGTTGCTGTACCCCGTGGCTGCTTTGAGTTCCCTTAATGGGTATAATCCCTCATCCTTACTTCCTTCGATTTTCGTTTCGGGCGGGGCAGGTGGCGTGGTAGGCATCTCACCCCCCTCTGTGCATGCATTAAGTATCCAATCTGTTGGCAGCTCTTCCTCCTTTACCTGTTCATACATTTTCCACAACTCGAGACCATCAAGGCGTTTTTCTAACTTCTTGCCTGTATATGTGGCGTGCAAATATGTCGTTATATGTTGTAAGATGGCTTTAGATAAAGACCCATTTTGTGGCCACGGCATAAACATCTTGTGGGAGGTACCTTTAACCCACTTGGTGCTATATTTCTTTGGCTTGGGTGCGTGTTTTGGCAATTGCTTGCATAAGTGTGCTAATGGAGTTATGTCTTCCGTGCTTAAATCTGTTCCCTTTCCTCTTATATAACACTTGTCAATGCTTTCATGCAACTTCAACACTTCCAATAATATGAGCGAGCACGAAAAAATCGCAAGCTCCAATTCAAATTTTTCACAAACTTTTACACTTCCAATTGGTTCAAAAACATCAATGCATGTCCGATTCTGTCTCAGCCATCAAATCGCATGAAATTTTTAAAACAGTTCTCTTAAAATATTTTCAATACATATAACGTAAAAAAAACATTTAAGACAGACAATTAACCGACTGGACAGACACCAGCTGGACACAAATACCTCTCCCTCTAATCATTCCCCCTTCTGGAGTGTAAACGTACCCCTTTCACGACGTCTTTAAACGTTGTGGTAGCCTAGTCGTTCCCATTATGTGGGACTCTGGGTGCACGTTTCTTCTGGCCGCTATATTAAAGCGCAGGAATAAGGTGAATCCTCTCACTTCTCGGCTGTCTGCCACGGTAACCTTTCTCTTTTCGGGTGTCTACCTTGGTAATCTCTCATTTATCTTTTATTGCTCTCGAGTCATTATCCCCTTATATATATATATATATATACAGACTTCTCTACTTCTAACTATATTTTGTTTTCCCTCCTCCCTCCGTTACCTTTTCCCTTTACTTGTTCTAAGGCATACACTGTTTGCCAAAGCACTCAATTTCTTTCTTCACTCACCGTTCGCATGGTTCCTCTCTGGACCCTCTGGATCACTGCCTTTGTTACCGCCTCCTTCAGCTTTTAGCTCGCTCAGCTGCCCGTAGGAATGGGAAGGGAAGTGTGGGAAAACGGGTCAGTTCAGGCCCTTCTGCAGACTCTTGCTTACACTACCATTGTCTATGGGGAGCTTCACGTCTACTCAGCCGAATGGCAAAGGACTTGTGATATTGCCGAAGACCTAGAGTTACTTTATGTCGACGGTCAATAGGTGTCTTACTTTAATCAAATAATCGATAGTCGCTCGATAACCATCCACTGCTACCAAGTGTACTGGGGAGACCCCCGGCCGGCCCATAGAGTTGGGGTTTGCTCCAGAGTACTTTAAGACAAGATAGCTGCACCTTGAGATGGATGGGGGTGCAGGTTGTCCTACTCCAGCACCAATCAATAAGGACAACTCAATGGTTTGGCAAAGGGGATACCGTTTAATGACAAGTACAAAAAACGGGGAAACATGGAAATCAACAGTGATGCAATAGCCTGTCTCACTTCAACTGCCTCGAACTTTATACAAACAGTAACATTCATACCTAAAACTCGTCATCATTGACGTGTAACACTCAAAAGTTGACATGCAATTCTATTGGTTAGGAAAAGGTAACTTTACTATAGGTACTATATCTGTATATGGTAACGGAGTAAGAGGATTGGATAAACACTATCAGGTGGGCGTCTAAGCCCTTGCTTCTAACATTACTTTAGTAGACGTCACTATGAGTACGATATCCCATTGGTTCTACTATCTATAGGACCCTAGATTATTTGGTCCATTGTTATTGGGTTGGCTTCAACCCCATGCATAAATCTCCACTTTACTTAGCAGCACGCAGAATGGTCAGCCAGGTGCAGGGTTCCCTAAGATTCACCCTGCCTTCCCTCAATTCATCATTAATTTAGTGGCTATGTGTCAATTAGTTGGCTGTGGTCGGCCTCACAACTGTATCTTCTTGTCAGAAAAAGTTATGATATCTCTGACTGGGCGACAGCCAGGTGTAGGTGTGGACCCGTGTTTCTTCTTGCTCGGATGGTCATGTGCTGCTCACACCGTGAATTTGCCTAGTTTCCTTCAATTTGTGCATTTAATTCTTGTTTGGCTTGCCACCTGCCTGAACCTCCTTATCTCGTTCTTCCTGAGATAGGCTGTTCTGTTCTTAAGTTTCGATTACTTAAAGCTACTGTTCGCTCCTTCTATTGGTCTGACCTTGGCTCTTCCTGGTGCACGTTGCCTCTGCTGAGTTTCGATTCAGCCATCTCTTCTGGTTTTAGCTGGAATACGAATCCTGTCCTGTTTGACCTCTAGTAACCTGAGTTAATTCTGCTTTTGTGTAAAGTGGACTTGCACTTATATAACATGCTTCGTTTAGAGGTAGATTGTGTATAATGGCGCTTGCCGCTCTATTCTTCTACTTAGCATAGAAAGCCACACTGTTTTCTTAGCTTTCTTGCGGTTACAAGCATATGTACAGGCGTTTAGCTGGTTTGAATGACTGCATCCTGCTTTACAGCTTACGTTTCTTTATATTGTAACATCGTCTCTCCTTCTAGGTTCACGATATCCTTATTCATGGTGTTTCATCTCTGTGTGTCATCTCTGGGTCGTCTTATCTTCTATCTGCAAGTCTGTCTGGGTCTTCGTGACGTCACCATTCGTCTTCAATTAAGGCCTTTTGAGTTTCTTCTGGGACAGTGTTTAAGCAACCTTCATTTCGTGTCACTTGCTGGTATGGTTTTCTCAATGGGTACCTTACTCTCCATAGTTGTCTGGTTATTGGTACTTCAATAGGTATTGTTCTTCTGATAGGTACTGGGCAGAGCCCTACTGCGGCTCTCTGCTGGTTTATTTGCTCATCATACGTCACGTATTTTGCTGTGAATGTTCCTTGTACTTCAAAATGGGCGACTGGGGTGCAGGCTTTATTTAGAACCTCCTCTACAGCCTCATTGGGCATCAGTGAGGTGTAGTTTGGGTCTGTAGGGCCAGCAAGCACAGGGCCCATGTCTGGGTATTCCCGTCCCACTCGGGGGGGACAAAGCATAACAAAGAGGGTATGGCTGGAAGGTTAAGAATTAATCTTAAACGTCTTTCAATTGCTTTCGGCAACCCTCCAGACCATATTTCTTCGCCCGACAAGCCATTACAGAAAGGGGAAAGACTATATGCAAATCAGACTTTGTCCCACCCTCAAAATGGCAGTCCATTCCGAACTGCACAAGGTTTGATGCAGTACTTCACACCTTTAAAGATCGCTTTGCTCTTTGTAGATGCAACCATGATGGGTGTTCTGTGGTAGTTTGGTTTGGTTGTGCTGATAAGGCCCCTGATTGCTGAGCAGATGGTTCTTAGGGTGACAAGATCATTTTGTTGGCACTATGCCCGTCAGAACATTTCTTGGCCGTTGATGGCATGTTTCCAAGGTAGAGAGGAGGTATGTTTGTTGAGTCAAAGTGTGCATGTTGCATGGATGTTGGCGGTCTCAGGGTGTGGTTTCCTGTGCACTGAGCATGACCATGAACATTTTCCAAGGATTAGGAAAGGAAAGCCCAGCTGATGAGGTCTCTTTCCATTGTATTCATGGGGCTGTTTCGGAAGGGGCAATGGGGTACACAGGCTATTTTGGGATGGCTCTGCTGGCAGGGAGGTGTATGGTAGTGCAGGATGGGTATTGATGCTTGGTGTGTCTAGTCCAAAGGGGGATGGGGCATTTGATGGCTGTCGAAGCAGTGAATACCAGTGCATTTGTGATTTGTGGGTTGGTTCTGTGACAAGTTATTTGATGCTCAAGGAGTTGAGCAGTTCAAGCAAAATCTCTCTGGTTTTCTTGCTGGCTTGTTGTATTGCTCTCCCCAAAGTGCACGGATCAAACATAAATCACCAATGCAATTACAGAGCCAATACTTTGAATGTAGACAGACGCAATAACTCACAGCCACGCACTCTTAGAAGATAATCAGCTCTTATACGGCTATTTATTAAAAGCTCAGAAATACATAGAAATAACTTACAAAAAATAACATGGACATAAATCACAGAAGAAATAAAGAATTCAAAAGGAAATACATCACCGTGAGCGTAACAGAATTCCTCATCTCGCCCAGAAGTGGCTGGAAGACCCTGGGAAGAGCCAGGCCGAGAGCACCACAGCTCACAGGAAGGCCGGACGTAAGCGTCCTTCTCCGGCTGAAGTCTCACCTGACCACCTCCGGGCTTCCGCATATATACACACTCCACAAAGGGGAGTCAATTCTCAAACCTTCTAGAAATTGCACTTGCGCAGTTGAGGAACAGCCGTCGGTTGCCAGCTGGGTCAATCGAGAGCTCCCTCCAAGAAGCGTAGTGCCTCCCTTCTCTAAAAACACGCTCCACGGAGAACAGTAGCAAACCATAACAAAGTTAGCTTTCCCAGCAGAAATGTCCTTGACAGCATACCAGGTTTGGAAAGCATGTTTTTCTCGGCACTGTGAATCTAACACTCAGCAAAATGTGTGCAGCTTTTCACTGCGGTATGAAGTAAATATCCATCATGGCTCCGAGCGCTCCCAGAATACATTGCGCACCAGCGCCATTTTAGATCAAGCATGACAATTCCACCCTTGGATATTTACCTTCCATACCCTGGTGGCACAGGAACCGGTCTCTGAAACCTACGAAATGTTAAAACTAAGTTTGGAATACATTGAATGCAACAGCAACAAGCAATTATGATCGACAATATAATAAAAATGCAAGCAACAATGTAACATAGTGTACCCCCAATATCAGGTATCCATGAAAATAACCAATCCGACCAATTTCTATTATGATCTTGAGACACTTGAGAAATGAGATTCCTCAAACCTCGAATATGACTTTCAATGGATTGTGAATGGTCACTTAAATTGAAACAACACATACCTTCAAATGCATTACACCCTAAATTATGTTTTAGCAATAGATAGTCTACAGCAGCTCTGTTCTGCAAAGTTGCTTTTCTAATACCTTGACTATCAAGGAGTAATTCTTCTAAAGCTTGTGAAGTATGATTAAGACTTTTAACTACTAAACATGCTAATTTCATCAAAGATTTGTAACCTCTAGCAGCTAAACCCCAAACTCCCACCAATGAAAGGGTTAATGCTAGAACCTCAGCTTCAGATAACAAATGTAGATGTGAATCACAGACAGGAGATAGACCTACAGATTCGAAAGTTGACCTTTTAACTCGAGTCATCGCTGGGTGTAAAGGAAACCTCATTAGTCCTAATCGAGTTAAAGCACATGGACCTCCAGAAATGTTAGCAGGAATATAAGTGTATGTAATGTTACCACATGAAAAGAGCCATCCTGTTGGAAGTTTCACATGATTCAAGTGAATAGCAGTTATCACTGTATGATTGCAGGACATAGTGTTATTAACACTGGTGCATTTGCGTGATACTCGAGAACATAGTCGCCTCTCGAACATCGTATAATTGCACTGATTGGTCAACTCTATTTGTCGGCATTTGCCAATTTCTTGTGCCTTGCAGGTCATAACGTAACATACATCACCTTGAGTTATATTGTAAGTAATAACCCGTGTCAAATTTCTCCATTTGCGGTCGGACTCTTGGCAGAACCGACAGTATTCGTAAACTGAAAAAGATTGTCTAATATCTGAGTCTTGAACTAAAGAATCGTTGTGTGTGACGCCGAAGATATGCTTTAAAACTGGAACAAGCGTTGGCACTGCTACTAAACACGTAGTCAATAAAGCTTCAGTATTGGGCACATCAGTAAAACAAAAGTGTGATATGTTCAGTACTTGCTGTGCCAGATATATCCACATATTCTCTTCTTGGGTGATCATAGGAGAGTGTTTTCGCCTTCCTACAATCGTATCTTGCACGACTGGCATCAAGGTTGTTTTCCCTTGCTCCTGATGTGTTTGTCGCATTTCACGAATCCATGTCTACTGTCTGGCTGGCTTTTCGTCAATGGCATAAGGCTGCTTGGGGACAACATTATTCATCACTATCAGTATCTCCTTGATCACTGGCACAGATGTGACATTTTTCGTTGGTAGCAGCAGACTGTTTAACTCGCCCAAATAGAGTCCATTTAGTGCCACAATTACACCAACCAGACACAGGATCTACAAAGCAAACCCAGACAAGAGATATCAGTGTTGCACATCACTCTCTCAGGTAACATTTTTCTGCAGGTACATATTGCCATTTCTTTCTACCAGGCTCCATAACTAAAACTACTTGATATTTGCCTGATGCAATGACATCTGCGGGCACTGGTGAGCTACTTGGATTTTCCACCCACACCTTTGCATCCGGTACCATACTGTCTGAAGAGCCAAAACCGCGGTCCCCACGGGTAGTTAACACTGTAGGAGGCTCCCCCTTCTTAATCATGGACAATTTAATGGGAATGACTATCAATTGGGCCACTCGATCACCCTTGTGGATTGACAACAATTGATCCCCACTATTCATTAAGATGACTTTAATCTCACCCTGGTAATCAGCATCAATTACCCCTCCCAACACTTGAACTCCCTTTAATGCTAGGCCAGATCTAGGGGCAATCCATCCCATATGTTCAGGGGAAATCTGTACTCCAATCCCTGTTTCAATTACAACTATTTCTCTTGGATCTAATCTGATTTCTTCATGGGAATGCAAGTCTACCCTGCTGACTCTGGAGTTGCTCGAGAGGGAGTTAAAGAACCTGGAGTCATTTCCCAGTACAATAGGGTTTCTCTGACTGAATTGGGTTGAACCTGTAAAGTAGGAGTCATTAATCGCATCAAAGGATTTTCATGTTCATGTACAGGCCTATTGTTTAATAATTGCACCGCATTAAACACACGATCATGCCAGCCTGCCAAACTGCCGTCTCCAGATTTGCTCAACTGTTCTTTCAATAACCCATTCATACGTTCAATTAACCCTGCAGCAGCTGAATGGTAGGGGACGTGGTACACCCACTCAATGCTTTTTTCCTGACAAAACTCCTGGATTAGTTTGCCTTTGAAATGTGACCCATTGTCACTTTGACTCTGCAAAGGCACTCCATAATGTAATATGATCTTATCTAACAACCTGATGGTATTTAGTTGGGTTGCACGTTTGCACGGCAAAACCATCAAATATTCCGAGTATGTATCCACAATAGTGCATGCATACTGACAACCTCTGCTGTTTGGCATGGGACCGATATAATCAATCTGCCAAATTTGACCTGGTAATTTTCCTCTTCTTAATGTGCCTCGAACAATTTGGGGTATATTGTCTATGTATTTGGTGTTGGCACACGGGACATTGCACTATTTCTAAAGGAAGACCAATTCCTCGAGCTTGTGCCCACCTGATAGTAGCCTTTTCTCCAAGGTGCCCACATTTCTGATGGGCCCATTTGGCCAAAGCCTCCAAATCGTCTTCCTGAGCCTCTGCATCCACTGATGAAATCTTGGTGTCTTCGTCTGCAACAGAATTAAACCAACGTTCTAATGAATCTGTGGCACAATGCGCGTCCACATGATATACAGTGACTTCACTTTGTAATAACATTTCTGCAATATCTTGCCACAGTTCTTTTCCCCACAACTCTTTTGAATGAATCTTCCATCCATTCTTTTGCCAAGTTGGCAACCACACTGCCAATCCATTCGCCACTGACCATGAATCTGTGTACACATAACATTGACCAGAGGTCTCTTGTTTCGATGCTTGGTAAACTGCGTAAAGTTCTGCGAACTGACTGCTCTTCCCTTTCCCCTGTTGTTGTCAACATCTTTTTTGTTTTGGGATTGTACGACACTGCTTTCCAGTACCGCTCAGTTCCCACATATCGCGCTGAACCATCCGTGAACCAAGCATGCTCTGTTTGCTCTACAGTCAAATCGCTGTAAGGGACTCCCCATTTCACGGGAGACTCACGTTTTACAGACACTTCTGGTAGTATGTAATCTGAGGGTGGTATATTGGCTACTTGCTCATGTAATTTTGCCACTCCACCCTTTCCTGATTTGGCTCTGTCTTGAATATACCATTTCCACTTAATTATGCTGGCTTCTTGAGCATGTCCTATTCGATACGTTTTAGGAGAGCTCAGTACCCATTGCATGATTGGTATTTCTGGTCTCATGAATACATCATGGCCTAAGGTCATCTGCTCGGTATCAACAAGAGCCCAATAACATGCAAGCAATTGCTTCTCAAATGGAGTGTACGAGTTACCAGCGTCAGGCAACTTACGACTCCAAAATCCCAATGGAACACGTTTCCTGTCTTGTTTCTGCCACACACTCCAGTTAGCATAATTGTCTTGTACAGACACATTTAATTCCACTTCTCCTTCCTTCAAGGGCCATAAATCAAGCACCTGCGCTACGGTGTCTTTCGCCATCTCAAAGGCTTTTTGCTGCTCTTCCCCCCACTGAAACTTGTATTTCTTTAATGTCACCTTATAGAGGGGGGCCAATATCTGCCCTAAATGAGGAATGTGCTGTCTCCAAAACCCAAACAGTCCTATAAGCTGCTGAGCTTGCTTTGTGTTCATTGGAGTGGTGAATTCAAGTATTTTCTGACGGGCTTTCGGCACCATTTCTCGATGCCCTGATGCCACTGAATCTCTAGAAATATCACTGTTTCAGCTGGACCTTGAATTTTACTCGGATTAATCACCCACCCTTCCTTGTTCAATCCTTCCATAAGGACATCTAACTGGCTTTGCACACTGTGCTCATCCTTGCCTTGGATCAAAATATCATCAATGTAATGAGAGATTTGTATGTCAGGTTTACATGGTATCTTGTCTAAATGCTCTGCCACCAGCCGGTGACAGATCGTCGGGCTGTGTATGTACCCCATAGGTAGCCTCGTGAAAGTGTACTGACGTCCACTCCACGAAAATGCAAACTGTTCTTGACACTCGTCAGCAATTGGCACGGAGAAAAATGCATTAGCTAAATCGATCACTGCATACCAAGTCCCCTCAAACTTTTGGGCATTTTCAATCAATGCAATAGCATCTGGGACTGCGGGCACTAAGGGAGGAGTGTGTTTATTCAACTGCCCAGCTCCCTTTTTAATAGGCCAGAGAGGATTGTTCCATGAGGTGGTAATAGGGCGTAATACACCCGCCTCCACGTATTCTTTGATGGTGTCTGAAATTTCCTTGTGCCCCCATGAATGCGTATTGTTTCATTGTTACCCGCTTGGTTGCCACTGGCACTTGTACTGGGGGCATCTTCAATTTGCCTACGGTAATGGGTGTACAAATTAATGCACTCATCCCAAACTGGTACGTTTTACCGCCAAGTCCCAAGGTTAACCCTTCCAAAATGTCAAAGCCAATTATATATTCAGGTATCGGGACAATCAACACTTGGTATTTCTGCCTATTAAAATTGCCTATTTTCATCTCCACTCTTGTTTGTACTGCGGGGGTCTCCTTTCCCCCTAGACCTATAATAGTAAACTGTTTACCTTTAAATCGTGTTGGATTACCATGAATCAAAGAGGCCTCCGCCCAGGTGTCTATCAATGCTCGCACCCCTTGTATATTTCCTGGCCCCCAAAAAATCTTAACATCAACATGAGGCCTCCTATCCACTTTTATGCGGGCAGACGCTGCCGGAGCTTGGCCGAAGCCCTAGTGAAACTTTGAATGAGTGTGACTCGACTCCGCCTCTAGCATCGCACTCACCACCTTTCTCAAATCAGCATATGTTGGCTGGTACGGGGAAGCTGTCCCCATAGACCCTTCGTCCTGTTCTTCTGCAGGGGGAGCAGAAGGTGAGGGGTCCCCCTGTGGCGTGGTGACTACTTGTTTCTTAACCTGTTCATAGCGCTCTTTGGCTGCAAGTCCTCGTTTTTTGCATAATTCATACATTACTCTGGTTTCGATGCTATCAATTTCTTCGTGTGGCACGCCATCTTTTAACAAAGCCAAAAACATGTCTTTTCGGGACACTCGAGAGTCTCTGCTATCTTGCTGCCTGCCTTCGGTTCTTCTCTCACTACACCCCTCTTTCTCCCGTGGCTTGTTATCACTCTTATCCCACTCTCCCAATTCTGCAAGTTGACGAATGGCATCTGCTACCTCATCGGTATCCTTGCCCGTCATACCTACGAGCAAAGTCATAATGACACTTTTGTATGCGGGTGGCGCAGTTCCAATCACCATGTTTCGAGTTGAAACTGAGAGCGCACAGCTCCCATGTGATCAGGAGCATCTATGTGAATAGCCTCTTTCATAGCATGCTCTCTGACTTTTTGACTTGCTTCTCTCAACGTATACCACTTCGTTTCTTCACTGGGCCAATCTGTGGTAATAGGGTATTTACGGTTACATGCTTGGGCTACCAGGTGCAACAAAGACACCTGCGTATCTTGATCATTTGCATCAGGGGGCGGTCCTGCTCTTAAGACCTCCTGTACATTGGTGTCAATTGACAGGGGTAAAAAACGCGGTGAATCCGTAAAATCTACCAACAATCCTGCAGCACCCCCATCTAGTAATCTCACCATCCAGGTCAGTAAAGCTTCCCCTGATTTTTGCCTCAAACGGGTAATAATTTCCCCAACCTCCTGTTGTGTGTAATCCTCCAGCGTGGTTAAATCCACCATTCCGCCAGCAGGATTCTGCGGGTGGGGTCCGGCTCGCCGTCTTCTAACTGGTTTAGCTGTCACTGTTTTCTGCTTCGCCTCTGTTTTGGGATCAGACTCATCTGCGGAACTACTTTCTAGACTGGTCGAATCCAATAATATCACCATCCCACTTATCCGGATCCCAGTCTACGCCAGCGGTAGCGATTACAGTTGTCACCTTTCTTTTGTTGACCCCTCCCCGTCTTTTCCTATACGTATACCGGGCTACTCTGACTGCTGCCCTCTCAGCCACCGCCTGATATGTGTCGGCCTTATCTTTAAACAGTTCCATTTGAATCTGCTGCATTAACACAGTCTGCCATTCTGCAGCTAGCTCTCTTTCTAATCGCAAGACCTTATTTTTCATTTCCACCTTCATTTGATGTATTTTCCTATAAGCATGCAAAAGAACCCAACATCGTCTACGTAATGCTGCACATTCTTTGCCACGTTCTACTGGAACTTGTTGCAAGCATGCCATTAAATCAGCCGGATCAGCATCTCCCAATCCTTGATCCCATGTTTCACTTAAACCGGCACCACATGCCCACGCTTGAGCGAATTTATCATATGGACTCTTAGTCCAGCCTGGAATAACAACATCAGAGCAGTCACCGCCAGCGGTAACGCTCTTCTTCCTGAACAAGCTACTCATTATCACAAACAAAATAGAACCTCGTTGAATCTATATATTTTCTTCTCTCCACGCTACAATCACTCCCACAGGCACTCACACACTGAAACAAGGAAAAAAAACATCACTATTCAAAAACTTCACTTACATGACAACCAAATCCTATTTACGTTTCAACAGATTCTTGAATACTCGGCACAACTCATCACAAGTATCCTGTTTGTGATGCCAAAAATGTATTGCTCTCCCCAAAGTGCACGGGACAAACATAAATCACCAATGCAATTACAGAGCCAATACTTTGAACGTAGACAGACGCAATAACTCACAGCCACGCACTCTTAGAAGATAATCAGCTCTTATACTGCTATTTATTCAAAGCTCAGAAATACATAGAAATAACTCACAAATAATAACATGGACATAAATCACAGAAGAAATAAAGAATTCAAAAGGAAATACATCACTGTGAGCGTAACAGAATTCCTCATCTCGCCCAGAAGCGGCTGGAAGACCCCGGGAAGAGCCAGGCCGAGAGCACTACAGCTCACAGGAAGGCCGGACGTAAGCGTCCTTCTCTGGCTGAAGTCTCACCTGACCACCTCCGGGCTTCCGCATATATACACACCCCACAAAGGGGAGTCAGTTCTCGAACCTTCTGGAAATTGCACTTGCGCAGTTGAGGAACAGCCGTCGGTTGCCAGCTGGGTCAATCGAGAGCTCCCCCCAACAAGCGCAGTGCCTCCCGTCTCTAAAAACACGCTCCACGGAGAACAGTAGCAAACCATAACAAAGTTAGCTTTCCCAGCAGAAATGTCCTGGACCGCATACCAGGTTTGGAAAGCATGTTTTTCTCGGCACCGTGAATCTAACACTCAGCAAAATGTGTGCAGCTTTTCACTGCGGTATGAAGTAAATATCCATCATGGCTCCGAGCGCTCCCAAAATACATTGCGCACCAGCGCCATTTTAGATCAAGCATAACACTTGTGTCTGGGCAGGTTGAGGACCCAGAGGAGGATATTAGTTGTGTTGTTGATGGATGGTGTTGTGTTGCTGTTTCTGGAACAGAACACTTATGCATAAGCCTTCCTTTCCCAGGCCTTTTCCCCAAGTCACCTCGCTCATGGAGCAAATGTGTGGCCTTAGGTTGGCTCACAACAAAGCCAATCTAAATACAGGGCCTGAAATGCTCTTTGGGTTGTTCTGGGCGGGCACACACTGTGCCTGTGGATGTCTTCATCGTCAGAAAAAATGGGAATATAACCCTCTTTTTTGTATGTGGGGGGCCTGTCTTGTGAGGAGTAATAACGTGAATACAAGAAATTTAATAATAATAATAATAATAATAATAATAATAATAATAATAATAATAATAATAGATCCTAGGCTTCCCCACCCATCCACACTCCACCAGGATAGGTGAAAACTACAGTGCAGTTGTTGTGTAATTCAAACACAACATATGGTCAAGGAACATATGTAATGATAACAGCATTTATTCAAATTGTAAAACAGAAGACATGTTTAAAAATGCTAACACATATGAAATTAATATGCAGAAACATTACACAAATATATTGTGACGGACATGATATCCCGAGCATAAATATGGGATGGTAGTCCAGTAGGAGTGTAAATTGTGAGCGTAACTGTGGTGTTAGTATCAGTGACACCGCAATCACACTTAATCCAGATGGATGTCAAAACATTTCCCCAAGAGATTTCAATAATGGTAAATGTCGGAGCATTTCTCTAAACAGGTCGACACAATGGTGTTTCCAGTTCGGAGGGTGAGCTGTATCTTATATCAGTCCTTATTTGAAGTTGTCCTTCTGAGCTATCCCCAGGCCCAGGACCATCGGCACAACATTATGTGTAACAATCAAGTACCCCTATTGGGGGAGCCGATTTTAACAATCACTAAAAAGAAAACACAAAAAACTGTTTTAAAAAACTTGACCAAAGGATAGTTTAGCTCTGTGTACTATCTCCATCCTATAGTGTTTCACCCACCTTTCATTTCTTTTTTGGATGTGTCGGGTCGCTTATTTTTCACACCTAAATATTCGGTGTGTCTTGAAGTTATCTATAGCAGACAGAGAGAGAGAAGGGGAGGGGGAGGTACCTGCCATTATTTCTGTTCTCCTACAAGTACTCATTTATTAATTTTACATTTTCCACAAAATGGGAGAGAACTGCCAGGTACCTGTAGCAATGTAGTGGCAGAGCCAGCCTATTATTATTGTCCGCTGGGCCTGGGAAAGGTGCCTTCTGCAGCAGGGGGTGTCAGACGTGTGGTCAAAGCTTTTTGGTCAACAGCGATCCTCAATCTATTGGGGAACAGCAGAGAAAAGAGATGTATTATATTTCTGCATCTGGGAAGAGTGCAAACAGAAAGCAAATCTGGTTCTCCTTCCCAAGATGCTCAATGTTCTATCCTTTAGCAGTCTTTTAGGGGAGCGCTTGTGCTGGCGCTGGAGACCTATTCCATTGGATTGGTGGGCAAATGTCCTTTGATCCTTACTTCACCTCGTTCCAAGCAGGGCTGCAGAGAATCTGTCACCCATGTGCCATAATTCCCCTGAAAGTGAAAAAGTTTGCACCCAGCGGGTCACCTTAGCAACAAGCGTCCTGTCAGAGTATAGACAGAAAAATCACATGAGGTTTGTGGGGAACAGGAAGTGACTTATTCATCCTCCATCTTAAAGGGAGGTGTATAAAATCAAAAAATAAAAGGGAAATTAAGAACAGCGTTTTTGTTGGACAAATAGACATCTTTCAGTGGTAATGACTGGGATGTGGAAGAGAGCGTGATGGGACTTTGACATTAGTTTTATACGGAGGTCACAGAAAATCTGGTGAAAACAACAACGATAATGTTTTCGCTCCATGGATATTGGCACACGTTTCTGCTGCTGGTTTTTTGTCCTTTATATTCAGTCTTGTGCATTACATTTAGGCCTTACTGCCATAAACGTAGCTTGTATTTTTCAAAACGACCAATTCCAACTTGTACATATAATTATATGTATTTTATTTTAAATTGATTGCTTTGAGCATGTGATTGACGCAAAGGACCTAGCCAACTACAGACCTATCACAAGCCTCCTGTTCATCAGGAAGCTTATCGAGAAAGTAGTTGTGACCAAACTACGTGCCAAAATTGACCAGCTTGACCTCTGCGATTACCAGTCTGGCATTTGCCACCAAATGCAGCAGTAAGGCTGCAACCATCCAACTGGTGGACGATGCACTCTGAATGACTGACACTGGGGAGTCATGCCTCCAACTCCTTTTTGCCCTCTCAGCTGTCTTCGACACAGTTTAACACCACATAGTATCTGAAAGGCACAAGGTTGCGCATATCCAACTGACTCCCAGTCACGTGTGGGGTCCCCCAAGGCTCCATTCTCTCCCCAATCATCTTCAATCTATACATGGAATGCCTGTCAACTATCCAAACATCGATGTTAAATCTTACCTTAAACTGATCCCAACCAAGACCCTATTTGTCCTCATTGATCCCCCAACCAAACAACAACCCGCGCAACAATGGCTGGATGAGATGTGCCTGGAAGGATTCACCCCTCAGCTGTCAAACTCAGTCAAATCCCTGGGCTTCATTGTTGACAGTAGCCTTTCCTTCCAAAGCACATAGCCCAAAAGTCACAAACTGCATGCCACAGATTCACACACTCCTCAAAATCAAACCATTCATTTCCCTGAATGAATTTCGTATTGTGACCAAACCCTTGTTATCTCACATATTGATGGAGTAAATGCTGTCCTTACTGGGCCACCAGAGGCACACCAGGCTCCCCTCAAAGCAGCACACCATGCTGCAGCCTGCTGCATTACAGGTATCTGCGATTTCTATCGTATCGCTCTAACAGTGCACACGCTTAACTAGTTCTTCATCCCCGCCAGGATCATATTCAGAACTGCATATATCACCTAAAAAGCAGTCTGAAAAGGATTGCCAACATACTTGGCAGCTAAACCCCACACCCCTGGAGGCTCTTGCACCTTATGTAGCAAAACTATCAAAATGTTGGAGTCCAAGCTAGCCCGCAAAGAGAAGACTTCCAGATAATATTTTGCCTCCATGACCCGACCATCTGGAACTCAATCCCAAAGAGGCTCGAAAATGCCCCTACCATCCTCCAGTTCCGCGAAACACTAAATACATGACTCTTTTTCAACAATACCTGCTAGAGGAATAAAAGTCCCTCTCTCCTGCCGCCAACAGTAGTGTGTTACTGTATAAAATGTCAAGCCCAATTCTGGCACAATCCTGTTGTAGCGCACTTTGACGCTCAGCAGCTACGGTCGGGATGTAAGCAATAAAATACATAATAAATAAAACATGTTTATCAGCATCATGAAGCTCGCAGCATGCGTGTGCTCTATAGGTCAAATTATTTTAATATACCAATAACATTAACATGTGCCTGGTGCCATAGCTGTGCTGAGCAGGATGTGCCTCATTACGAGGTAGGAGGTAGCCAGGGTGCTGTTAGCACCATGGCTACCCCCTTACTGCATTCCGGGTCCGGGTTCTCGAAATAGGGACTCACCGGGTCATTCCAACCTTGAAGGACCCGGTAAATCCCCATTCCGGGAACCATTCCCCATTCCCAGTCGAGCCCCCATAGGGCTCAATGGGAATGGGTTTGGAGCTAATAACGGTACCGCAATTTGCGGTACCATTATTAGCTCTGAAGTCCCTTAACGGGTAACTTCCTTAACCCCTGGTAAAACCAGACGTTAAGGAAGGGACCCGCTAATGGACTTCGGAATAGGGTGGTAAGGGATTACCGGCACCGGTGTCCTTACCGGTGCCGGTAATCCCTTACCACTGACCTCGTAATGAGGCCCGTAGTTTTGACTTTCTGAAAACAAGGGGCCTCATTACGACCCTGGCGGAAGACCATGGTGCTATTAGCACCATGGTCCATGCCGGTAAGTTACCGACTCCGCCATGGAGAAAGGGGGAATTACCACCCCATTACAAGGTTGGCGGGCGGTGATTCCCCCTTCCTCCATGGCCCTTCCCCATTCCCATTTTTGCCCCATAGTGCTCAACGGGAATGGGGAAGGCGCTAAGTACGGTGCCGCAAACTGCGGCACCGTAATTAGCACCAAGGTCCCTTTGCGGGTCCCGCAAAGGGACCTCGTAATTAGGCGCTAATAGGTTAACGGCGCCGTAGCCTTTTACGGCACCGTTAACCCACTAGCGCCTGGGTCGTAATGAGGCCCAATATCTCCTTGATACGTTGTTCAAGCCTTGGTCATCTTCCACTGGATGTTGGCAACACCCTACTCGCACGAGTCTTGGATGCCACCGTGGCTCATCTGAAAGCTGTCAGCACGCTTCAGCACTCACCATCACAGCACTAAGAAAAATCAATCACATCACCCCCACCCTCAAAGATCTCCACTGTCTCAACCCTTCAAGCATGCATCATCTCCAAAACTGCCTGCATCACCTACAAAGCAGTGACAGACAAAACACCATTCTACTTGGCTGGGAAACTCACCACATACAGAGGCCACAGCACACACCGGAAGCCACCGTATCACCAGGCTGCAAGCAAAGAGCCGCAAGAGGGAACACATGGGAAACTGGCCTTCTCCTCCTATGCACCCTGTCTCTGGAACAAGTAACCAATACAGATAGGACTGCCCCCCTTCTCCTACAGTTCAGCATGGACCTGAAGACCCTACTCTTCAAAGAACATCTCCCCAATCCATGATTGCTCCAACCAACCCTATTTCTCCCTCGTTCGAGGTCCCTACTCCCCAGTTCCTCTTTGCGCAGTACTTTGTTGCTTCCCAGGTAAGTTGGTGCTTTATAGATCACATATGTACATACTTTATTATTCTTTTATTTTTGTATGTGTTATAGTTTTAAATTAAACCTGTACACCTATTCATTCATCATTTAAATTCATCTCAAAATCAAATTCATTCATAACATAGTATATAGTGCTACTAGTATTACAAAATATCATACGAATGACCATACAGACAAACAACAATATATATGTCATACTGCTAAAACCATATCAATGTCATCCACATTAAAACCAGGATAACATTATTATTCATATTCGTGGAAAGAAAAAAGATCGTCCACAAGTGTAACGAGGTCATGCCAACATCAATACATCAGTACACGCCCTTCCCCCTCTTCGCCATGTCTCATAGAGGCTCTAGGCCATGTCATGTACTACCAGTATATCGGTTATTACTTTACCCAGCTAATGTGCCTGTATTGCTTAAAGCATATCATTCATACTAATCATGTTAGAATAGATATTGGAAGCATGCTAGGAGATATTGCCATCATTTCCACTCTAGGTCAGATTTACATCTATCTCCACCACCTTCCAGGCCCAGAAACGTGCGATGTGCTTGCTCTTATTCTACGTGTTTATACAATTCTTCCAAAATGTGGAGCCTTTCATCGAGTCCTGGAAACGGACAAACTTACTAAAGAGTTTCAGATATAGCTTCTCCATGCTGCTGCGCCTCATAAGAACGCGTCAGGCCGTCTCCTGTATGGCACTATCACCACAGATGTGGCAGAAGCGTTCTGAAACAGGCATCGCAATAGACGGGCCCACCACACCCAGCACCATTCGTAATAGGAGAATACATCTCTGCAACGCCTTAGATGGACAAAGTGTAAGATAAGGTTACATCTTTTCATAGGTGTAAAGACCTTCCATAACAGACCAATAACTTTTCAGGGATCCCAAATTCTTAAGGTTTTCACACCAGTCCCATAAGAACCATTAAAATGGTATTTTCCCCCAAATAGGTTTCCAACCAATTTCTTTAAATAATGAGGCCATCCCTCTACTAAGGCCCGACTCCATTTCCGATCTCTGGATCATAGTGCCCAAAGTGCTTAATAATGGCCATTCATAAGTTTTATCATTAGGATTGCCCTCTTCTTCAGCACCATAGATTTAAGGGAGTGTAAACCTAGTTCTAGTCTTATATGTACAGATATAGCCTAACAGGCCCAACTACAGGCGTGTCTCACAGATGTTACCAACGGGGTTGCATGGGGGTGCGGGGTACGGGTACAGTCTATGGAGTAAAGTGAAATGACAGGCCTCCTCATCTCCCGATTGATGCAGTGCATAAAGAATCCATTTCTGGCTTTAGAAAATTACCTATAAACTCTCTTCCAGTTTGCATTACACAAATAGCGCAAGAAACCTTAAGAAGATACAGGGATCCCGCACTGTATCGTCAGAACTAGAAGGTGGAGAGATCTGGTATTTTGCAGGCATGCAGATACCACCAGTGCATCATTACACTAGAGGAGGAGGGGATGACCTTGATGCACCCATAGACGAGCTGATGGTCCCACAACAGCAGTCAGAGGAATACGTTTAAAGTCGCAAGAGCTTCAAAGGCAGAACTGGAAACAAGATGGTCGCAAGGAACGGACTTCGTGCTCTTTCAAGTCCACACAATTACCCCAACGTGTGCCCAATCAGGAGCAAGGGCCATTTCCGCCAGTGCATTTATGCACAAATATAATGTACGTGAAGACACCAACCTGAGGGGAGATGGACATGGGCCCGCTGACATGGGTTCATGGAATATCCTGAAAGGGGGTGGGAAGGTGCACAGCGAATGTTGTTTCCAAAGGTGGGCAAACATCCTCTTTGCAGAAGTGTACCCTGCAGATTCCACTTATGGATTTTTCACTGCCTTTCTGGTGGGATTCCTAGAACCTTGTTCCGCTTTTTTGCTGGGTCCGGATGGGGCAGTCGTTGGGGAGATTGTCTGGAATGTACTGAACTCCGAGTAAATAGAGGATTGGAGTATTCTAACCGTCTGATTGGCTGTAGCGCAGGGCATCCCGACCAAAGATGGCGTGCAGAACTCTCTGGCACCATGATTGGCACAAATGTTCACGTATCATGGTTGGTCGGTGAGTCCCATGTCTCAGAATATGATGTATCACACCCAATAGGCCAAGGGATCGATACGGCCAACCTAGCGTTAGTAATTCCAGCCGGAAGGGGGAGTCAACTCGGCTATTTGCTCTTCCACTTCGATGGTATACAGAGTCGGAGCACTTCCATTCGGCCCCGTAATCCAAGCAACCCCCGGGAGAATGGGCCTTGTTGGGCATCTTCCCTGCCGTTCAGCCCGATTCCACTAGGCGGGTGAGTGTGGGGCAGCATTTAATGGGAGTAGAGAGTTCAAGTGGGAAAGGGTCCTCGGATAAGTCTATACATGACACAGAAAACCCACCAGTGCATGAATACAGACGTTCTTCTAACGGTCACACCTTGAATACACACACACATTCCGCATTCCGCTGTCCATGACATCCCCGAGTCAGAGTGATGCATAGAGATTTAAACCCAGTTACCACAACCTGATTGCCGCTGCCAGTCCAATATTCCTTGCATGTTGATACCCTTTATGTGACTATTTGAAAATAAATATGCTATAGTGGTCCAATGCATTGCCTTTCGAAATCCAGTAGACTTAGTCGGCTGGATGTAAATGATTGCTGAAAAGTAATACAATGCCATAAAGGGTTCAACTATAACTGCAGGTCGGTGTGCAATTAAAAGTTTAGACACCAGATGGCGCCCGAGGACAGGACTAACGGTAATTTGTTACATTTCTTTGTAGACGTATCACTTCACGTAACATGGGACATGGTCACCTGTGCGTCGCATTGTTTTGCTTTTACTTTGACATCACTAGGGGTGTCAACTCTTAAAAAGTGTACGACGAGGGAGGAGTGGGGGGCAAGGGGTATGATAGAGGGGGCTGGCCTTATACCCCGCTCGCAGCCGTTGACATAGCCGCAGATAATGACATCATTGGAGTGACATCGCATGCATCACCTCTCCTATTTTTTTATGCTAATGAAATTCTCGGTATTCATTGTATAAACCGTATGTGTTGTTTAACAATTTGTTATACAAATAATATCATTCCTGCACTGTGGTCGAAGTGGAACTATGTTCGCTGCTAGGCTGCCCCTGCTCCCACAGAAATCCCCTCGCCACGCCCCCTCCAGCGCGCAACCCAAACCACCCAAACACACCTGCTGTTTAATGGAATGGTCAGTTCAGTGCACTTCAGTTCCAACTTCTTCCTACACGTTTATTTTAAAACTAAACCATTCAGGAACGGTTTCTTTTTAAAAACAAAAGTATAGGAACAGTAACACTTTTTAAAAAAAAGTTGAGAAGCACTACTCCCAACCGCCTTGCCCACTTCGACCACTATAAAATTGTATCGTTGAGGTACACTTGTGGAGAGCTGGGACTGTCCATTGACTAGTCTGTGTTTAAGGGTCGGCGTCCTAAAAAAATGGCGACATGGAGGTGCCTGCATAATTGAGCAGCTAAAAAGGTACAGGGCCTCATCACGTGTTGGGCGGTAACGCCGGTGGTATTACCGCTGGTGCTATTAGCCCTACCGCCAAACCCCCGGCTATTAGCGCCGGATCACGGGTTTGGCGGAACGGTTAGTGCCCATTCCCCATTGGGCCCATTCGGGAATTCCTCATTCCCCATTGGGCCCAATGGGGAAAATTTGCGCTATTTCTGCCGGCAGATTTCCCGCTGGCGGTAATAGTGCCGAAAATCGGCAAATTTGCCGCGGATTTCCCCCCAGGTCACAGCTGGGGGGAAATCCGCCAAGGCTATGATCTGGTGGACCCTTAAATGCGGCGGTAATAGCGCTACCGCTGCATTTAGGGGTTACCACCAGACTCGTGATGAGGCCCACAGTCTGGGAGTGAGTCTGTGGTGTATGAGTGCATGTGAGGAAGGTGTGCTGCATGGATACGCAGAGGAGGATTTGGAACAAAAATGGCCTCTTTGGCTATGGCACTGCAAGCATCAAATGCATAAAACAGGTTTTTTTATTGCCATTCCTTACACACAGGGGGAACAGCGTCCGACCGCGAGGCCCCTCGACATGAGCCCTGATTATAACACATAGCTCTATGTGCGAGTGCCTGTACTGAAATGAATGCTCTGATTACTTGCAGAGTTGCTGGCAATCAATAGGCCCAGTCCTACTCTTCCTCGTCAGAGTACTTACTCTATGAAGGCCATCTGCCTTTCTACAGAACCCTTTCCCAAAATTCTTCTTTAATTTTTCTTTGCCCATTCCCCCTGAAAGCCTGGGATATAAAGCACCTGGCCAGTCCCATAATCCTCCTAACTATACATGAAACAACGGGATAATCTTACCACCGTGGAGAGAGAGGCATGTCAGAACTGTGACGAGGAAAATGACTGCTAGGCATAATGAAGATTACTGATAAGTAATCAGAGCATTACCTCCACATCCCCTTTCTCGTCCTTGTATTTCCTCTACGAAGCCTCACCAAGTTCCAAAGATTGGACGGGCACTCAATTCGACCAAAATGAGTTGACCTCTCCTCTGCACCTTGGAGAGTCACCAGAAATCCCTTTGAAGAAAAGAAAACTGGTGTGTGTGAAGGACACCTCTCAGAGCGACCCACATAGGAGAGATTAAAAACCCAGGTGCTAAAGACAGGCACAATACCAGATGGGGCAACAGGATTACTTCAGGCAGGCCCATGACCCCAGTCCCGAACCTTCCAACCCCAGGGATGGGTCAGACAATAACGGAAGAGCCAAGCAACGGCCAGGGTAGGAAGCAACTCTAGGTCAACTTCCAAAATGAGCCGACAGGAGGAATCAAGCAAGGATGGGGTCTGGCATTTCCAACAGCTGAAAAGTATAACAGCTGCATCTACCTTCCCATCGCTAGGAGAGCAGGAATAGGGAACCGGCAAAGATTCTATTCCAGAACACCCCACTAACTACTGCCCAGCAGACGTCCAAGCGTAGAAACCGCCCAATCATTGGGAGAGGGGGAACACATAGGGCTTCAACAAAGCCAGCCTAGGTTCTGGTGTGATGAATGAGCACCAGGACAAACACCCCTCAAGTGAAGATGGCAATAAGGCAGGAGCAGCTAAGACCCTGACCTCCGGCAAGGGAATGCTGATCAAGAGGAGGGGCCGAGGGGGCTGCACCTAAGGCCTATTGAGAGGCTGGAGCCTGTGCGAGAGGATTGGTATCACAAGTAGACACTGACACAAGAGCTGCACGTTTCAAAGCCATTATTACTGCTTTAAAAGGAGTTGGAAAACTCCTATCTTGCCCTATAAAGAAGATGGGAGCATTTTCGACCATCAAACAAAAAGAAAATACAGTCCTAGTCATTACTTAGTCAAAAACAAAATGGCCTATAAGAATACACGTAATGCCTGTCCTCTTTCTAATACAGTAAATGTGTAAAGGGAATGTGTAATGCAAAAAGGAAAATCAGTGTTCAAAAGAAATCTTAGTATGGCTGATTAATAACCCTTCCCCACATTTTGTAGCACAGGGTAAGTGGCATACTTGGACCTTGCGACACACTCTGTTGTCTTCGGACACAAGGGAGAAGTTTGTTTCGTGGACCAGGGCCCACTTGGCCTTCCACAAATAATCACTAGTTTATGAGCTGGACCTCTCGGCTTTCTCTCACTCCAGTCCAGGTCACATTTTAGCTTGTAATACATTTCAACAAAAGTTTGTTTTGTTCTGGTTACCACAAATCAGTACATGGCTCCCTCCACTAGGCTCAAACTTTTCAATCACAATTGGTGGGGTTCCCTTCCCCAAGCTTCGATGACACCTTCATAGGTTTCCCTCTGTCGGGCTCAAGCCTCCTTTCACTTTCCTTTCACTGTCGAAGACTTTCGAAACTGCAAGGCTTTTGCTCTTACCTCGCAATAACCACTTCGACCTTCTGTCCTCAAACATCACTTTATCTCTCCTACACCAAGGCCTGTTGGTAAATGTAGTTTCAAGCACAGATCTTATTTCAAGGTTCAAAGATATCTCTCACATCCAGGCTTGCTTCTGCCAGGATCAAACCTAAGAGTTCATAGACATCTCTCACATCCAGGTTTCACTCTGCTGTTATCAAACCTCTAGGTTTCCCTCTGCCAAGATCAAACCTAACAATTCAAATCTTGTATCTCAGTTTCTTTCTCTTCCTGCCACTTCTACGGCATCAGACATTTCACAGAGACTTTCGATTGGGAAATCTTCTTTCGCCGGACCACAGTGTTACTTTGTATCTTTAATTTATTATAGTTCTTTACAATGCTTTGCTTTCTCTCACGTCTTATTGGCATATGCGCAACCTTAATTTGTCGGATACTGTTGCCATCAAGTTTCATTTAACAGACCAGACCTTTATTGCGTTCATCAACTCACCGGCTGTGTTAATTCATTTTTATCTTTAGCGGCTTTGATCCTGAAGTCAAGGCTGATACCATAACAACCACTGCACCTCCCCAAATCTGCTGTTTACCCAGGAGGGTGGCTGGTATCCTTGCAACACAAGAGGTTTGTCTATTCTCTCTTGCTGGGCTTCCTTGTGCAACCTTCAAGGCCCTTCAGAGGTAACAATCTCTCATGGGGTGTCTAGGGTTTCTCCGTAACTTGTTTTCGACCCTCGGCCTGTCGTGCTGCTCCACCTGGTTCGCCAGTGTCCTGGAAGAACTGCTCCTTCTCGTGCATCGCCTTGCCCACCTTGCTCAGAGTGTGTCTCAGTGTTCCACATTTTAACCGAGTGGGCAGAGCTAATGGGTACCAGGTGTATGTAATTAAGGTAAAGTTCCTGACCCTGCCTGATCTTATTAGTGGGACATGTCCAATGTATTACATGGATGGTACTCCTTTCCGTCTCAGACCTCCTCTTTCTCGGCTCAGTGTTTGTGGAGGAAAGGGGGATGGGGTGGTGGCCTCAGACTACAAGACATTAAGTAGGTAAGGTTGGGAAACTCGGTGGACGCAATAGAGGGAGATAGGAAATTGTTTGGGACCACAGGAGGCAGGGGGCGTAACCCCCCCACCTACAGCAGGGTGCGGTCAGCTACAGGGGAGGTGCAAGAGCCGCCTTTTCACTAAAGGGAAGGACAGACACAAGCCCCTCTACAATTGCGACATGCCACTGGACACACCCGGGGGGGAATCTCTAATGTTATTCATGACGGGATGAGTGTGAACGGGGGCATGCCACTGACTCGTCTGGAGAGCCTTTCGAATGCCATTAATGTCGGGATGAGTGAGAGTGCCCGTCTTTGTGAATGAACCTTTTGCACTGGTTACTATAGTAAGCTTGCAAACACTAGCAGCTGAAAGTAATAGGTGAAGAGACCTGCCTACATTCCATTCAGGTGCAGGGTGTCCTGTGTTTTATATAAAAGAGGGTATCAAGACATGTTTTCATATCTTTTTTATATCAAATGTATAGAAAGATGGGAGCAGCTGGCAACAGTGTTGCTTGGTCGACTATGGGCGGCGAAGTGAGCTTTGAGGACAGGGTTTTGCGGCGTGACGCAGTGATGGCGTTGGAGTGGGTTTAACCATTAATGTGATAGGGAGCAGATGTACATTTTATAGAGTATAGATGACATCATGATATTATCATTTCAAGGTCACGCTTAGAGATTGAGTGTAATTGGATATAGTTTTAATATACAGCTAATATAGAGTATTTATCAAAAATGCTATCAAAAATCTTTTTTATATAAAATGTATATACAAATATAAAACTTAATATTAATATACAAATTGGTACCAGGTGTATGGAAAGATGGGAGCAGCTGGCAACAGTGTTGCTTGGCCGACTATGGGCGGCGAAGTGAGCTCTGAGGACAGGGTTTTGCGGCGTGACGCAGTGATGGCGTTGGAGTGGGTTTAACCATTAATGTGATAGGGAGCAGATGTACATTTTATAGAGTATAGATGACATCATGATATTATCATTTCAAGGTCACGCTTAGAGATTGAGTGTAGTTGGATATAGTTTTAATATACAGCTAATATAGAGTATTTATCAAAAATCTTTTTTATAAAAAATGTATATACAAATATAAAACTTAATATTAATATACAAATTGATGTCGAAATCAATATGTAATATAAACATGTATATAAAAATTTATACAAAATCAATATTTTCAATATAAAAAATTATATCAAATGTAAATAGAAAGTCATATTTTTAATATACAAATTAATATACAATTTGTATATAAAGTTGTGCCCCAAAAATGTGATATCAAACTTTTTTATATCATTATGACATAAAAATATGAACTGCACATGCAGTGTATATATTTTTATCACATTTTCTGGCTCCCGGTCTCAGAAAGGATTACATTCAAAATCCCTCTGTATCATCCACAAGACTAGCTGGGACCGGGGACCACTCTATCTTCAATGCTTCCTGACTAAATACTCCCCTTCTAGACTCCTGTGTTCCTCTGGCACCAACTCTCTGTGTGTGAAGCGATTTGCTAAACAGAGAGCTGGTGGTCGATCACTTTCCTCAGCGGACTCCCGCCTTTGGAACAGCCTCCCTCTGTGTCTTGAGCAGGACCACCTTAAGTTCCAAAAAAGCCTCAAGAGTTTTCTCTTTACCTCTTCCTTCTCCTCCTCTCTTCCCTGCAAATCATACAGTAGCGTGACTGGTGTGCAGGGACCTTATGTATCCTCTGGGCCCTGACCCTCCCACATCTATCATCCCAGCCACTGTCTACTTACTTCACTTATTTAGGCTCACCCTCCCCATGGGAGGTTTCACTTACGTTCGTCTCTTCTAAGCACTTCACCCCAAGCACTTCTTCATGAGCACCACAGCACCTATACCTTACCCACCTCTCCTCTGCACTTGCACATTTTGAACATTCACAAGGCATAGTAGGTTTGTAACCCCTCCCTGTTATTCTCATTATTTGTTTGTACTATTAAATAAATTATTTATCTTTGTTGTAGTTTATTGTCTGCCTTCCCCATTCCCAACCCTGTCACCCTGTGGGCACTTTGAAACAGTTTTGCTAATTGTATTTGCACCTAACAAATGACCAATACATACATATATATAGTATAGATGTGTTATAGCATTCCAGATGATCATTTAAAAAGAACCCTCTAGAGTTAAAAGACCATTGGCTTGGACAATGCAACCGGTCGCTGCCAGCTAAAAATATCACTGATGGAACTGGTTTGTGTTAGACAGCAAAAGTGTTTGCTTTTAAACATTTGTGAATTTGTGCATTTTGTAGATCTCAGCAAAAATAGATGTTTGTATTTTGATGTACGAATAAGAAATATTTGGATTCCATTGTGTAAGAATGCAACCATTTCTGCATTCTGCAGACCTCAGCAAACAGACATGTTTGTATTTCGATGTGTGGATAAGAAATGTTTGTATTGCATTGTGTAAGAATACGATAATTTCTGCATGTTCCAGACTTCAACAAAAAGGCATGTTTGTTTATTGATAATCAGTATTTGTACTTAGCCGTGTAAACACTGATACAGAAATATATGTATGCAAGGGCTTATCTAGAGGTATGGAGGGTACTATGAAGCAAATAAAAACAGATGTAGCATATTGTGACTGTCGATATAATATGCATTTTTGTTGCATCATGTCTGGTGAATATTGGTATTTGTAAAGGCTATGCGCTTCTATAATCTTGAGGTGACAGGGGAGAGATGAGGGGGTCTGTTGTGATCCCTTATAAGGCTTAATTTTGACCAGAGAGAAAAAGCTGTCTGGTGAATTTTGACTCTGAGTACATTTTGACACAATAGTCCCCAGTTTTAGCTACTAAGGACAACCCCAATTGTGAACAACCAGTTTTTAAGGACAGTACAAGGTATGTTGTTTTTAAAAAAAAACGATATTTATGTGCTTTTTTGTTATTTCAAGACTGATGCTCTTTCAATTAGAACATTGTAAGTGGTGGTGTATCTGACTGCTTGCATAGTGTGTGCTGGGCAAGATACGGAAGGATTTGTATCTATACGTTCTGCATGGCTTATCAACTGTTTATTCTAGATAATGTGTTTACTGCGGCTTTCGCAGCATTCACTAGGGTGGCGTTTGTATTGCTTAGCTACATTCCCAAGGAATGTTTTGAATAATCTAGTGTTTCTCAGGCCTACTCTGACACATGTTAGCTATGTGGATCTGAATATAGTGCGTGCAGAAATAATTTATTGCAAGTTCTGAGGAATGTTATTTCATACCCCGGAGGTTGAGAGCAGTTGGAGCCCGTCTAGATGTATTAACCAGCACAGAAATATAAATGCTATATTTACAATTTAGACCTGTGGTCTGGGCAAAGCTGTAGAATTGCCATTTTGTTTTAATGCAAGAAAAGTGATGTGTGTGCAATGGATGCTCAGAGTGTTAGGATTCTTTTTTTTAACATGTGAAAGCTGCAATGCATGCTTTATTAATTATGAGCTAGACGGGTAATAGGGTGTGCTAGAAAATTAAAATACGAGGTGACAAAATCAGTAATGTAACATAGCAACAGTTAACCTTTAGGAATGACAAGTGCAGATAAACCTGGTAACATATTTGAAGTGTGTGCAATATTCAGATTGGATTTAAATGTCCGCAATGTAAAGTTAGTACTTGAGTATTTGAGTTTTTTGTCAAACTTCACACATGTTGCGGAAATGGTGTCACCACAATTTATTTGCGCTACGTGCCAGAGTGGATAACATGTTTTAAGGGTGCAAGTGTCAGGCTGTTCCATGTATAGGGAGATCTGGATTTCTTTCAAAGAGCTGTTTGGGCATGTGTAAAAAGAAACTTCTTTTAAGTTTTTAGGACTGTCTCAGTTCATGCTGTATATGGTGTTGGGCTCATTATGTATTTTTAAGTATGTGTTACAACTTTGTTTTGTGGAAGCAAAGCGGTATAAATGACAGAACTTGCTTTGCGCATGCAAGTGGTACAATTGACACGGTTATGGACTGTCTGTAAAGTGCTAAAAAGCCTTTTGTGCCTATTTTCTGTGTGGAGGAAAACTCAGAGTGATCCACACAATACTTGTAATGCTGACAATGTGAATTTAAAGGTTGGCAAAGCTGTACCTGCCAGGGTTTTAGTATGTGTCAAAGATCACACATTTGGTGAAGTGCGATAGCTGTGATTCTTCTATATAAACAGATTTAAATTTCATTTTCTTAGGGGACCTGTGCTTGGTTATGACACTGACATTGCAACATGCTGTGTGTTGCTAGAGCTGTAATATTATTGGTGAATATTCTAGAGCGCTGATGCTCATTGTGTAAAAGATGTTCAATTGTGATTCTATATTTTTCTTGTATTTTTAGTGACATCATGTACTCCAACAGATGGATGGCACAGAGGGCAGCCTTTGGATGTGGATTGTGGCAGCCAACAACCAGTAGCTGTTGCATTTATGGTGAATGATGCATCTAATGCAACACGTCCCCTCTTCTTTCGGGGCCAGTAAGACCCAAGGAAGATGGGGAGTCGACCGCAGTTTCAGAATGGTCTATGGATGGCACAGCGGGCAGACTCTCTGGATGTGGATTGGGGAGCCCAGCACTAGGCGCCCGTTGGGTCAATGGAGATTAGTGCATCTGGTTCAGGAAATCGTGGATGTTTTGGAGGCCTGAGGAATGGCTTGCATGTTTTTGTCAGATCAGCAAGGACCGATGGATTGGGGGTCCCAATACATTGTACTTGGTCTTCAGATTTGGCAATGGGCACATGTGGCTTTTCTGGTTCCACAATGTGCCTCGGTAATCGGTGTCTTGAGAATGTCTTGGCTTATGGATGCAGTGTAAAGATACTGGTAGGGGGTGCCTGTACTTCTGCTCTCTATATGGTAGAGGAGAGGCACAGAGGACCACAGCCAAGATTCTCTATTATGGTAGCAATGGATGAGCAATCAAGGCCGAGCTTCTCAGGAGGTGATGCGGGCTGGTTCCTAAGTACAGTGTAGTCCCCGAACCCCTACAAAGGAATGTCCACACACTGTATTACTGAAAACACAGTCTTTATATAATTAATATTCAAAGGTATGTACACGATCACAATAACGCACTTAGTACTGGGAAATCAACAATGATAAATATATACAATTCAAAAGTGGTACCACCAATGTTATCAAATCTCATTAAAGTGCATCAACTGTATGGTTAAAATGTCACACAGATAAATAACAAGGGAACCAGCAATAGAGATAGGAAGGAACGCAAGAGGGTTGAAACAATGGGCAGAATACTGGCCCTACCAATCGACACAGTTCTGTGTGGAGATCCCCCCACCTGGGCAACCTGTAAAATAAAGATATATAGCACAAGCCCAGTCCATATATTGCTCAATAGTCTTATTTCCTCCTATATTGTTTTACCCCCCCAATGTACCTGGTGGAGTAGAGTTCTTCGAAGACGCGTTGAAGGATCCTTCTTGAGTGACTCCCTTTAAAGAAAGAGCCACGGATCGTCGAGAGGCGTCGAAGATGGTGAACTTGGTGTCGAAGGCGTCGATGAGAAGTTCAAGGGTGCCGAGACTACGACGTCGATACAGGCGGTGCTCGTCAGCGATGTCCTGCGAGGATGAGGCGTGCGGAGCACCTCAGCGATGGATTGTTCAGGACCGCAAAGAGTTTTGCAGAACTGTGGCCCAACAAGGGCATCAAGTCGTCGAAGTCTTTGTGGCCTTCAGGTGGCGGGAAACCCACTGGCGGATTCTCCTCGGCGCGTTGGTCGTCCTTGACTTTCTCTGGCGGGACAAAGCGGTTGACGTTGTGGAAAAGGGAGTCCTTCGATTCAAATGTTATTAGGCAAAGGAGGGGGCGGCTCCGGTCGACGGCGGCACGGCGTCAAGTGGTCCCCACGGCTGGGCAACACAACTTTGACGGGCCTCCAGCTGTTACACAAACCTCTGAACCCTGGTCGACGGCAATAGACTTCGACAGCGGCGAAGTCTGGGTGCTTTGCTTCGTTCTCCTCAGCAGTCCCGTCTCGGGTCGGCAGCCTTTTGAGGGTCTGACTTCCAGGGAGCTTTGGCGATGGTTAGTGGTGCTCGACGGTCCCTCAGAGCACGTGAAGAGGGCGCCTTACCAGGTCCACCCTCGGATCAGTCTTCGACGAATTCGGCAGCTTTCAGATCAGGTCGAAGCAAATGCAACAGCAAGTCTTCTTCTTCCAGCTGGGTGTCGAGGATCAGCAGTTCCAGGTACTCTTCAAGTGTAGACACAGCTTCTGAACAATTTCCAGTGGTGAGAGGTCCCAAGATATACTATCCTGTCTCTCATCCACACTGCTGGGTCACACGCAGCAGCCAATCATACAGAAGGGCATTCATGCAGTCAGTCAGCCAATCAGGCACACAGTGCATTCAGGCCATCCTCCTCCCTCTCAGACACTCACAACAAGGAATGTGGATTGGGACAAGTACCCAGCCATTCAACACTACACACTGCATTTAGGCCAGTTTCGGGCAGGGCTGTCTCAGTCTTTGTCTCTCATACCAGAAACAAGACAGCCACAACAAGAAGTGCATATTGGCCACACACTCCATTCACCCAGGTCCCACCCACAGGGTGTACCCACAACATACAGTGACTGGGAAGGCTCCAGCCAGTCTGGACTGGACTTCTCAACGACACCATATACGGAACTTCCACCCAACAGCCAGTTAGGGAGAAGGGACAGAGTTAGGGCTTCCTAGGACTTTGGGAAAACAAGGTAACCGGCAATAGAAAGCAAGAGGCCACAGGGGCAATGCTGTTTTCCATCAGGAATCAACTGATGCCAATGGCAGGGCCTTAGTATCCCAAAATGGAGGATACTCAGAGCACCTGTCAAGTTCAGCATGGAGCTGCCACCAGCCCATACCCTGCTCTGCGGGCCACCCACAGGTGCCCAAAAACATACACTAGGGTCACAGGGTTGTAACCCCACCCATGGGTACCGTACAGGTATCCCATGGGTCTGTTCACCAAACCAAAAGAGAGAGAGCTGCACCGCCAGGAGTCCCACATGAACTCCTGCGTGGAAAACACGACAGAACACACAATAAAAAGGCAGTAAAGGACAAGGATAGGGAGGCGCTGTCCCTCTGATGCATTTCCAGCACCACATGCAGGCCCAAGGAAGTGCCATGGATTTTGCTGCTTTGTTGTCACAAGGGGGTATGCATTTGGACAGAAACACTGTTAAGGCTCAATCATGGAACGCTATAGGTAGTGGTAATGAACTCTCAGCCGGCGCTACAGGGTGTGCCACAGGCCACGACAGTTTTTAAGTGTGAAGCATTGTCTTGCAGGTATATGGGGGGGGTAACCACATTTAGCTACTGCTAAGCTGCAGGAACACATGTTTCTGATGTTTACGTATGTTTGTGTTTCAGGTCAAACTCTGGGCATGGGGTGTCCATGGCGGCACAGGATTCTAATGCTTGGTAGAGACAAGCAACCCGCGATTACACAATATGAATATGTTAATGGGGATTTTCCTTTGGTCACACACTTATGAAATGGCCCCACGGTTCAACTGAACACCAGTTTGATGGTTAAAAGGTTCATGCCTCTTAATTTTCAAAGTGCCAGCAACCTCACAAAATACACACAGTGCAGCCACCATATGGCATGTTGCTTCTGCACTTAAGTTTTTAAAAGCAATCCTTTTTGGTAATTTTAAGGACTCATTGATCTCGCTAGGCTGCAAACTAAGATTATAACTCTTAACTTTTACAAGTATGTTCACGTAAAACTAGGTGCATTTTTTGCAGACTGTCGCTTAGAGATAATTGTGCATGCGTACACAGCCTCCTATACATGGAAATGTTTCTCATGGCATTGCGACATGGCAGCACATTTGAGGCAGGCGGCTTAGGGTTAAATGAAACACTGCATAGTAATTATAGATTTTTCAGCATGTATGCATAATTCTCTTAGGATGTCTGAGCTATGGTGTTGGGCATGTCCACAATGAGAGCCAGGACTTTTTATTCTAAAACTCTCCAGCCATGGAATGCAAACACAGTAAAATATATCATAGCCTTTTAATCTCAGATCCAAATCTTCGAGCTGGTCAAATGAGTGCAGGTGGTTATGGCCATAGTGACAAACTTTTATAAAGCTAGGGCGAGTGTTGTGCAAAAACTAAATGAATTCTAATCTAGAGTTTTAAAGTATACAACTCTTTTAGCAGTGACTATAGGGTGCCAGGCTGAATGATGACTTGTGCCACGGGTCCTTTTTATTTGTGAAACAATATTATTGGTGCTGACACTGTGAGATAGGGCAAATGAGATGCTTGAAATGTGCAACATGTAATTAATTGTTGATGTGGAAAATGTGATTTAATGCGGAAATGGTCATATTCTTACACAACGAAACGCAATACACACATTTCTTATTCGCAAATCGAAATACAAACATGTCTTTTTGCTGAGGTCTTTTGCTGTCTAACACAAGTTGGTTCTGTCATTGATATTTTTTGCTGGCAACGACTGAGCTGCATTGTTCAAGTCAATGGTCTTTTAACTCTAGAGGGTAATTTTTAGACCCCATCGATGGTCTGGAATACTATAACCATACCTATTGTATATATAGACTTTATGTGCTGTTCATATTTTTCTGTCAACATGATAGCAAAAAAAAGTTGGATATCAATTTATTTTGGGGCCAACTTTATACAGAAAATGTATATTCATTTTTATATTAAAAAGATAACTTTTTTATATACATTTTTATAGAGGTTGTTATATAAGAAATATTGATTATATATTTTATATTAAAAATATGAATTCTTATATTAATTTGTATATACATTTTTATATTACAATATTGATTTTTATAATAATCTACCCTATAATATAAAATCATAAGTGACAATTTTGTGTACCTTTTTGCTTTTTTTAATGCTTTAAATTGGGGTCATTGTATAACCTACACACATGGGTCTGGTGTCATTCCATTTAACATTTCGCCCACTTTAGTGGTATACTGTCCAAACTGTGTTTCCAAATGCGTTTGACGTCCATTTACTGAGTTGATTCACTGATGAAGTGGTCTATAAGTGACAATTCTGTGTAATGTTTCATATGAGTCTGGTGGCATTCTGTTCCACATGCATCCAACTTTGATATGAATTATTATATTAATTTGTATATACATTTTTATATTACAATATTGATTTTTATAATAATCTACCCTATAATATAAAATCATAAGTGACAATTTTGTGTACCTTTTTGCTTTTTTTAATGCTTTAAATTGGGGTCATTGTATAACCTACACACATGGGTCTGGTGTCATTCCATTTAACATTTCGCCCACTTTAGTGGTATGCTGTCCAAACTGTGTTTCCAAATGCGTTTGACGTCCATTTACTGAGTTGATTCACTGATGAAGTGGTCTATAAGTGACAATTCTGTGTAATGTTTCATATGAGCCTGGTGGCATTCTGTTCCACATGCATCCAACTTTGATGGTATACTGTCCAAATCTACAATTCCTAAGGCGTTTTACTGATGTGTGATGAACTTGTGTAAGTGATAAGTGACGGTACCGTAACGCTTTGAATTGGGGTCATTGTATGCCCTAAAGATATGGGTCTGCTTTCATTCCGTCCCACATTTCTCCAATTTGGTGGTATACTGTCCAACTTTCCAATACCCCAAAGGGAAGTTGCGAACCAAGCCCTTGGTGGAGTATCCCTACAAGTGCCAAGCAGCTGAGTTCAAAGCTCAGCAGTCTCTTGGGGGTGGAGGGATTTAGGCGAGCAATGCAAGCCCCTCGGGTGGTTGGGCGCCAAAGGCGCCAGGGGTGCAGAGCCCCCTAATGTTTATATTACAAAATATATATTTTTATATTTTATGTTCATTTTATAGAAAACATATTTTTGATAGCATTTTTTAATATAGAATCTATATTAGCTCTAGATCAAAACTATAGTCATCTACATTCACTCTCTAACCATGTCCTTGAAATTATAACATCATGACGTCATTTATACTGCCTATAAAATGTATATCTGCTTCCTATCGCATTAAAGCAAAAGCCCACTCCAACGTCATCACTGCGTTATGCCGCAAAACCATAAGTTCACAGTCCCTGTCCTCAGACCTCTCTTCGCCCTCTGTAGTTGACCAAACAACACTGTCGCCGACTGCTCCATCTTTCTATACATTTGATATAAAAAAGATATCAAAACATTTTTTGATACCCTTTCTATATAAAATGTATATCAAATTAATTTAAACATTATACCCTCTTCATGTCAAATGTACTTTTTTGTATAAAATCAATATCAAAAATGTTGATCTCTTTTTGATATCACATTTATATTAAATTGATATCAAAACCGTTTCAAAAGGGGGCGGGACTAAAGACACCAAAGGGGCATGCCCACCTGTCATAATTTTGCATTGCGGAAAAAAGGGGCTCCATTACCTACTGACAATGTCTGGCATGATAGGATTGAGGAGCTATGGCAGAGCACTAAGGGTGGATGACCATACTTTATAGGATGGTGTCTACTACTTATCAGAACTGAGGTGTAATGGCAGAGTCGCGGGCAGAGCTCTGTGGTGGGGTGTTAGTACTGTAGGGGGCGTTGTCTGTTACTTGTCGAGGTTAAGGTAGTGTGGCAGACCTCTGTCGGTGGGTGCCCTTACTGGCAGGAAAGGCGTCTGCAGCATATTCAGATTGCAGTGCAATGGCAGAAAGAGATGGTGTCTGCTGTACGTCAGATTTGAGGTGTACTGGTACAGCCCTCTCCGTGGATGGCCATACTAAAGGGCACTGTGCATGCTTCACACGAGGTCTGAGGTGTAATGACAGAAGTCTCAGTGGATGGGCGTGAGAACTGCCGCGTCTCAGTACTGGAGAGCTCTTTGAGTGGGTGCCTATACTGTAGACAACAGTATTTTCTGTGTTTGAGTACTGAGGTGCATCCGTAGGCAGGTGTCCGTAAGGTAATGGATGGTGTCTGCAATATGTCAAGATTGAGGTGTAACGGTAGAGTTTTGCGTTGGGTGTCTGCACTGAAGGGGATGGTGTCAGCTAGTGGAGCGGGAGCCAATCATTTCATGGGTAGAGCTGAGCCAGAGCTGAGCGAGGGGGCATGGCTTGACTCTAAAAACCAACTGCAAGCCTGCAAAAGGTGTACACTTTGCTGACTGCATCCCTGTCTATTAGATACACAACCCAAACCTTTCACACGTTCTCATCAGCCCATACAACAACAAAAATCCCTGCCCTGACAACACAAACCAATTACTGTTGTCGTACTTCCCTGCCCCCACAACAGTTAACCTATATCTGGCATCCCAATTTTGGAAGATATAGCACAGTGAAATTGAATGATTAGTCCAGGATCACCCAGTTCCCTATGGCCTCTGCCCGTAGCCAGGGGGAGAGTAAAAGGAATTGTCCATCCAGGCTCTGTATACAGTAAAGGAAAATAACCCCAGGCAAACCCTTTTGCCCACCAAACAGTGTAGTACATCAAATACTTCACTTTTCTGTTAGGAGCGAAACATGGGTCATACGTGACAGAGCAATGAGCAAGTTCAGGGATACTTCAGCCTGTGCACATTATACTTGATTAATACATTTATTGTCTTTGGAGCAAACATTGTAGTTTAATACACTATATAGAAGTGCAGCTTGTGTTTGGTGCACATTCAAACACAGGGGCGTTGCTAGGGGGGGGGGGGGGCTAAGGAGGCTGTAGCCCCTGATCTTTTGGTTGTAGCCCCGGATATAATCTCAGGAGCTACAGCCAAAAGACTAGCTAGCCCCCAGTCCCAACAGCTCCGACATCAGCTTAGCCCCGGGTCTTTTCCAGACCTAGCTCAAACAAATCACTTGTAAGTGATCCAAGTTGTGGCAGCCACATGAACTGTGACCCACTTAAGTAGAGTGATTTAGCCAGGATTGCATAGATGGTTCAAGTGTGCAAGCCAGGGTTTCTGGTTGCACAGCTGGCAAGTTTGCAGGTTTCAGACCACAAATGCTCCCCATTGCATCTTTGGTTTTGTATCAACAGGCAATTTATGGCAAGAGATAAACCAAGTACTCGGTGCAAGTAGATGATTGTATGTAGTTCTTTTGGCAGCCACTGGAGGCATTGTCACTTTAATTTACTCAGACAATTTAACAGAGGGAGAGTTGATGCTTATCACAAAGTTACTAGAACCAGGCTCGAGCCAGCAATGGCTCCTCCACCCCTGGTGCCATCGGAAGCTCAGAAGTAAGCTGTAGTGTCTGAGTAATGTGTGTGGTTGATCTCATGGGAAGGTCTTTTGCCTTTGAAAGAAGCAGCATGTTTAGGGTTTATATAGGCCAGAAATAAGCTTTATTGTTGGAGCCATATTCAGTGCTTGGGGCAGGCAAAGTTGGCAGCTGCTGCGGCGCGACTACTTTTAGGACGTTGAATGAGCTGCTGCAGTCCACCCAGCACTGGAAAGCTAACATCTGGAATTAGACTGAGGAGAAAGAAACCTGGCAACATGGTCACGCCTGCAAGTCTTGTTAAGAAGCCTCTCTGTGACCAGTAGGAACATTTTAAACTGGAAGGAATTAGTGGAAACCTCTGTTGCTGCAGCCACACGGATGAGTGGCTAATTGAGTGACTATTGTCTACGACATATCCCCTGAGAAGTGTGAAAGTTGGGCGATTAGAAGTGAGAGCGGTGCACAGCAAGCTGCATGTTGTGTGACTTAGAGACCTCATTTTTATTTGTATTTCCCTATGTGCTCTTACGGCTTGCAAAAACATCTCCAGAAGAGCATATTTAGGCTCACATTACTCTGCGTGCTTTCCATTCTGAGAAAAGGAAAATAAAGCTCAAATGATACTCTTAATACCGCTGTAGCTTATCTGCCAAAACTAGGAGTCAATAGAAGTGATGCAGTTTGCAGTGCACTCTATTCAAACAAGAATTGGCTAATGCCAATAGTTTGAGCTTTTATGTAGACATGGGAAAGGCATTTGTCAGGCACTGCTGCATTGGTACTAACTGGCCATTAATGGTACCAGCTGCAAAATGGGCAAGTGCCTGGGCATATAATAGCAGTGCCTGGCAAATGCCTATTTAAGACCTATAAACATGCCAAAAATATGGCTTTTTCAATGCTTGTTTTTAAGGGGACTTCGGTGAAGAACATGCACACTGTTTATGCATCAAGTGGCTGACAGGCGACCTTGTTACAACATTTTTGGTACACTAGTGGCTCGTTTACAGCTCCAATTAAACCATTAACTCTCAGAAGACTGCTTTTAAGAAACACTGGAAGGCACTTCGAGTGCAATGTTTGATGGTAAGGATTAAGAAAGCTAAGGCAAAAAGATCCAAGAAGGGTGTGTTTTGGGAGGGAAGGGGCAGGAAGTGGGTTGGCCATGGAATTAGCATGGGAATGGGCAGTCAATGGGTGGGTAAATAACCAAACAACATCTTCAAGCATCATGTCCCCCCTCATATGCCATCTCCCACTAGCTGTACTCCTCCAATACAATAGTTTCGGCTTATAGGTGGTGCTAAAGCGCCATCTTATGGCAAAACTAAAACTAAAAATGACTCACCTGTGGTAACAGGGATTGGCAGTGTGGTTTTGACAAAGTCAATAATTATAGGCTGTGGATAGTGAGAACGTTTTTATTTTTATTGCAACCTATTCACAAAATAAAGACACGTTGTGCTTTTGGAGGGGAGTTGGTTCCTGGTTACCTTAATGTGTGGCATACCCTCAAAGTCTGGGTTATATTTCCGATTGACGTTGCTGATTAGTAAGAGGAGTTTTAGTAAATTTAAATGGATAAAAACATATTCATGGCCTTTAATGGTTGAAGAGTTTTCAATCGAGAGCTAAATGATTGAGAAAATAGATTATGCAGCAGCAATAATCACCTTTATGGCAGCAAAATCAAGGCAGGCGCGCTTTAGACAATTTACATTTACATGAGATATCGGAAGTGAATTTTTTTTTCAAAATTGTCTACTTTGCTGTGTCTAGTCATTACTTTTAAGTGCTTAACTGCAAGTTAATAAAAGAAGCTTTTGTGTACAAGCAATGACTGTATAATTATTATGATTATGGTATTTATTCAGCAGATGCCTGGCTTTGAGAAACAAAGGAGCGCTTTAGAGAGGTATGCAACACTACAGATACTTAACGGAGAGCTCTTTAGGGGTATAAAACAGTACAGATGCGTAATCGAGCGCTTTTCAGAGCGAACAACAGAACAGATATACACCAGGGGATAGGGTACAGAGCGGCACACAGGAGGGGTACATCTGTCTTGTTCGGCCGGTCTCTGTGTTGGATTCTGTAGTAGCCGTTGGGGACAAGGACGTCTAGGATGTGGGTGAAGATGGGTGTCAGCCAATTCTTGGTGATGAAGATGGTATCACGGTTGTGTGTAGTGATGAGGGTGGCGATGTCTGCTGCATGGGTGATAGCTGAGCGGACATTGGTGAGCATCAACCTCTGTGTTGTGGACATTGAGGGGTGAAGAATGGCTAGGGCTGATGTGGGTGAGGTTTCTGCCTTGCAGAGTCCGTGCCTTAGAGGAGGGGCAATGTCAGTGACCCTTGTGTTGCCTGGTGAGGGTGGGGGTGGCCTGTGGGGCCGGAGTCAGAAAACACTTGTTGGTGCTTGCTTACATTTTGTCAGGGGTTTGGGCCCTGCGTTCTCCCGGTCTAAACGGGTCCAAACAGGAACTGCCCTTTTCTTTGTCTGCCCTTCACTTTAGCTCCCGAGCGAGAGATGCCCTTGATCCAAGAGTGAAGAGCAGAAAGGAAGAGGCAGGGCTAAGAAGTTGGGCGGGGCTTAGGCCATGTGTCCTAGATCCACCTGCACCTGCTCACCAACTGAAAGGCAAAAGAGGCGAAAGGACTGCTTAAGTGGGGGAAAAGGGCAGCAAGACAGGAAGCCACCAACAGTTTAAAGTGATTGAAAGGTGAGCGGGGCTAAGGCCTTGTATAATGTTGAGGTGCATTTTTATGGCGTGACTTGTAGCATGTGGCACATTCCAGTGCTTTGCAGTGGGGGGCTATATTGTCTGTGGTGCTGCCTCTTTAAGGGTTCAGCATGCGGCAGAGTGATGTTGCACTCCGCCGCATGCCTACAAATAAACGGGGCGTTCCCGGCCGCGCAGAGGGACCAAGGAGCCTGAACCGCACACAGCGTGTGAGTCCGTGGTGGGAGGGGGCTCACGGCAACACGCATGGCCGTGACTGACCTGCAACAGTGGCGACGAAGGTGGGATCCATACCTGGGCACGGAGGTAAAAATAAACAGCAAAGATTTTCCCTCATCCGAAGTCAATCTTCGTTGTTTTCATGCTGCAGAGAGGGGAAGGTCCACCCGGCGCGGCTGCCATTTTGACGATCAGGCCTGGGATGGTCGCGGCCCTGTAAAAGGGTGCCTGTGCGCCCTCCATCCCTAATTTTGGGATATTCCAGCAGTGGGCAGCTGTCTATGCTCGCACTGCACGTCAAGAGTTCTTTTTTCAAATTCTGGAGTGCAAAATCTCATCCAGTTGAGGTGAGGTGCTGGGGGAGGCCTGCTGTGTCTTTGTTTGGTCTCCTAGGCCCACCCAGCTCAAGTTTTGGAATCACTGGGGTGCCATAACATTTCCTGTAGTTCTCCTGCAATACCCTGCCTGTGTTGGTGGACTGACTTGCTTTGCATGCCCCCAGGGAGTGATTTCTTGGTTTTGGTGGGGGTGAAGAACAAAGGAGCATGCTATTTCATCTGGGAGAAGATTGTCTGGGTGAGTTGCAGCCCCTTCTGGCCCCATCTGCGCCTGTGCCTCTGCCCCCAGTGCCCCAAATGCTGGCCTGATGAGACCACCAGGGGAGCTACAACCAATTCCTGAGTTTGACATCTCGGGCACCCCATCCAGCCTGGGGCCTTGGTGGAAAACGTGGATTGATCGGCTGGCTATGTACTTTCGAGCCACTATGTAAACAAATGATGACAGAAAGCTGGCAACCGTATTGTACTCTGCCAGGTTTGCGGTACATGACGTTGTTCAATCCCTTCAGACTATGGACAACTCATACGATGCAGCGAATGCTGCTCTTCACAATTACTTCTTTCCCCTGGCAAATGTGGACTATGAGGGCTTTGTGATGAGGTCTACCCGCCAAAAGGACGATGAAACACTGGACAACTTCTCTGGTCGCCTGCGTCGGCTGTCAGTGTCATGAGCCTGGGACAACTCTGACACGATGGTCAGAGACCAGCTGATCCAGGGGTGTGCATCTTGCAAGCTACGCAGACAGGTACTGCAGGAGCCAGTCATCACTTTGCCCTGCATCCTTGAGCTGGGTTGGTGCCAGGAAGTCTCTGAAGTGAGGGGTGCGTCCTGGCATAGCAGAAGAGGTGTGTGCCGTAGGCCATGGTGCAGGTGGCAGAGGTGCCAGGTGGCCATAGGGCAACTTCCGTGACCGTGGTGGAAGGTCAGGGGACTCGTCCCTGAAGTGTGGGTATGACCTGCCCCACCCTGCGGAGTGTCCGGCTGTGGGGAAAGCGTGTGGACGCTGTGGTCTGGCCGATCACTATGCCCGCATGTGTAGAGCCCCTCTGCCGGTAGTAGTGCCGAGAGGTTCAGTCTGATCTGGCTATTTTCATCAACTACGCCCACCCAGTGTTACCCAGGTGGACCAGGGAGAAGAGGGCGCTCAGCTCGAAGAGGACGAAGAGGAGAAAATGTTCTTTGTGTCCAGTGTGGGTGTCCTGCACTCTAAGAACAGGCGACAGCCGAGGTGTCTGGTCATCTGGTCACAGTGAATGAGCCATCTGTCCCTGTACTGGTGCACACTGGAGCCGCCGTAAACGTCATGGCGAGAGAACATTATGATGCAATGGAGTGTCCCTCGCAGTTGGCCACTCCCAAGGTGCAAATCTTCATGCTTGGGGGTCGCACCCTATTCCACTGGATTGGGCCTTCTTGGCTGACGTGGGACATGGGGATTCTCGGATAACAGCCCACTTCTACGTCACAATTGTGAGCAGCAACACCCTGCTGAGTAGGGGTGTCACGGTATTCATTTTATGACGGTACGATAACCACCTTGCTAAATGACAATATATCATGGTTATAGCGGTATAGCAGATGGAGTTAACTAATCTTAACAAATATTTTCTTAAAAGGTCACAAATTGTCAGATTTATCATCACAAACAAACCAGGCACCCAAGGCCTGCATTTGGCTTTTCAACATACTTTCCACTGAAATGCCACCCCTTACTTCCACCAAACACAAAGACATGTGTGGAGAGGAGGTGGGGAGAGCCCTGCTGCGACTGGCAAATCAAACTTAATAGCTTTTCTTAAGCGGTCCAATTTTGTAGAAAAACAAAGGGTGGGTGAGGCGCTCACTCTGGTTCCCAGTGTTAGATACCTGCTGCATTTCAAGTTGCTGTTCTCCTCCAAGCGCTTTCATGTCTCTAACAATCATCAGGGAGGCTGTCTTTTCAGGTGTTTCACATTTGTCTCAATAGGTCTCAAGGAATTGTGGTAGCTGTAGTCTGTTTAAGGTAACCAGGAACCAACTCCACTTCAAAAGCACAATTTTTTCCTGGTGTGGGGAGGGGGAAAAACCAATGATGTGGCTCTCCTAGGTAGGGCATGGTGACCCCGGTGCTGCTGCTTCTAACCGCTGCCTCTAAAGCCAGGGACTTCTGAACCAATTTTGTAGAAAAACAGAGGGTGGGTGAGGCGCGCCCTCTGGGTCCCACTGTTAGATACCTGCTGCATTTCAAGTTGCTGTTCTCCTCCAAGCACTTTCATGTCTCTAACAATCATCAGGGAGGCTGTCTTTTCAATTTTGTAGAAAAACAGAGGGTGGGTGAGGCACACCTCACCCACCCTCTGTTTTTCTACAAAATTGATTCATAAGTCCTGGGCTTTAGAGGCAGCGGTTAGAGGCAGCGGCACCGGGGTCACCATGCCCTACCTAGGAGAGCCACACCATTGGTTTTTCCCCCCTCCCCACACCAGGAAAAAATTGTGCTTTTGGAGGGGAGTTGGTTCCTGGTTACCTTAAACAGACTACAGCTACCACAATTCCGTGAGACCTATTGAGACAAATTTGTAACACCTGAAAACACAGCCTCCCTGATAATTTTTAGAGACATGAAAGCGCTTGGAGGAGAACAGCAACTTGAAATGCAGCAGGTATCTAACACTGGGAACCAGAGTGCGTGCCTCACCCACCCTCTGTTTTTCTACAAAGTTTCTTAAGTGTTCATTTAGGGTTTTAGCTCTCCCACTGGCTACTGGTGAAGATGAACATGTTGCCATCTTGATAATCTGCATGCCACAGATCAATGGAGGCTGATGGTAGTATGCGCTTGAGCGCATACACACACAAATACACTCTCTCTCTTTACGTTACAGCCTTTAGTTTACTTGTGGGCCAAAAGGTGTTCAGTAATCACGCCATGTTACCCTTTGGTATGGCAGCAGGGAATACCTGCAGATATGAGTGACTTTCGCAGTGTGACTTATTATATGTAAATTCAATGATAGAACCAGGGAAATCCCCCATTGTCATATGTTTAGAAAACATTATCCATTAGAAATATATAAACCCCAAAGCCGCTAACCCAAAGTAAATCCTTTTCCTTCTTGGCACTGTATTTATTCTTCCTATTGCTAAAATATTGATTTTGTGTCAGGCATGTGTGGTTTACGGAATGGCTTTAAAAACTGCTCCAACTGAAACTACTTGTACCAAAAAAATACTTTTGTTTTACATTGCCTTTTTGCATTAGAAGTTCTTTAACTTACCATTCATTCAATGCTTTTTAGTTAACTTACGAATACGCAGGCAGGATTTTGCAGCTGTAGCAAGGTAGCATTTTGAAACTTGTCTCTGCACATATTTAGCTGATCCTCCAGGAATCTAAGGCGGCTGCAGAATTGGTTTTTCATGGCACTCACTCGTTGATCACCTTGAATGCAAGAGTGACTAGTGGAAGTGTTATAATGCACATTTTGATCAATGAGCTTGCTGCTCAGTCACAGGTCATCGCTTTGAAAATTGGCCTCAACTTGAATTTTTTTGGAACCACATGGCATGGGCATCATGACCCCTCGCTGCGACAAAATGTTTTTCAACTCTTTAAAGGGAGAAAATTCACTCATGTGCGGTCTGAAAGCCCATGTCAAGGTGTTTCTTTGTCAAAATGTCATAGACAACACAGACACACCGAAAGGTTGCATAGTGATCTAATCATTATAGCTTGTTTACCATCTGTCAGGTGTATTATGAAGGTCTGATGTTGTGGTCACCACTGACCATGTAATCCTAAAGGGACAGCGTTCAGTGGGTGCTGTTGATTTCTTTCTTGATTCTTGCAATGCATGTTCATTTACCTTCTTAAAGATAGCGAGGGAAAAAAATATTGAAAATGACAAATTTAAAATACATATCGGCACAAGTATGGCCTAGACCATCACCTCACCACAGCCCCATATTTGCTGTTTTACCCAGGTCTGAGTGCATTAGGTCTTGTGATGCTAGTTCAGAGGGAGGAATGCTTTCATGGGTGGTGTCACAAATTAAGAATAGACCTAAACAATATTTCACCTCCATTGATCTGGATACTTCAAATTGAATGTAGAATCTGTCCTGCCTGCTTGAGTCCAGTGCCATATGCAGAAGGCAGGTAAGTGAAGGATCAAGCGAAAGAACAACTCTATTGCCAATGTGCAAATCTACACAGAGGACAGTGGGGGGGGGCAGTTTATTTACTAGCATAAATCAGTGATAGGCCCAGTGTTCACACAGTCTACAGAGCTAAAGTTGTTTGTGGACATGCTTCAGAAGGGCATGCAATTCATTCCCCCCTTTGAATTCTGGGATGTGTAGTTCCCCATCTTTCAAATTTGTGGGAAAACTACAAATCCCAGAATTCTAAGCTAAAACAGAACTGGATAGTTATTTGATCCATGACCAAGAGAATCTTATGAAAAACAGAGGGTGGGTGAGGCGCGCCCTCTGGGTCCCACTGTTAGATACCTGCTGCATTTCAAGTTGCTGTTCTCCTCCAAGCACTTTCATGTCTCTAACAATCATCAGGGAGGCTGTCTTTTCAATTTTGTAGAAAAACAGAGGGTGGGTGAGGCACACCTCACCCACCCTCTGTTTTTCTACAAAATTGATTCATAAGTCCTGGGCTTTAGAGGCAGCGGTTAGAGGCAGCGGCACCGGGGTCACCATGCCCTACCTAGGAGAGCCACACCATTGGTTTTTCCCCCCTCCCCACACCAGGAAAAAATTGTGCTTTTGGAGGGGAGTTGGTTCCTGGTTACCTTAAACAGACTACAGCTACCACAATTCCGTGAGACCTATTGAGACAAATTTGTAACACCTGAAAACACAGCCTCCCTGATAATTTTTAGAGACATGAAAGCGCTTGGAGGAGAACAGCAACTTGAAATGCAGCAGGTATCTAACACTGGGAACCAGAGTGCGTGCCTCACCCACCCTCTGTTTTTCTACAAAGTTTCTTAAGTGTTCATTTAGGGTTTTAGCTCTCCCACTGGCTACTGGTGAAGATGAACATGTTGCCATCTTGATAATCTGCATGCCACAGATCAATGGAGGCTGATGGTAGTATGCGCTTGAGCGCATACACACACAAATACACTCTCTCTCTTTACGTTACAGCCTTTAGTTTACTTGTGGGCCAAAAGGTGTTCAGTAATCACGCCATGTTACCCTTTGGTATGGCAGCAGGGAATACCTGCAGATATGAGTGACTTTCGCAGTGTGACTTATTATATGTAAATTCAATGATAGAACCAGGGAAATCCCCCATTGTCATATGTTTAGAAAACATTATCCATTAGAAATATATAAACCCCAAAGCCGCTAACCCAAAGTAAATCCTTTTCCTTCTTGGCACTGTATTTATTCTTCCTATTGCTAAAATATTGATTTTGTGTCAGGCATGTGTGGTTTACGGAATGGCTTTAAAAACTGCTCCAACTGAAACTACTTGTACCAAAAAAATACTTTTGTTTTACATTGCCTTTTTGCATTAGAAGTTCTTTAACTTACCATTCATTCAATGCTTTTTAGTTAACTTACGAATACGCAGGCAGGATTTTGCAGCTGTAGCAAGGTAGCATTTTGAAACTTGTCTCTGCACATATTTAGCTGATCCTCCAGGAATCTAAGGCGGCTGCAGAATTGGTTTTTCATGGCACTCACTCGTTGATCACCTTGAATGCAAGAGTGACTAGTGGAAGTGTTATAATGCACATTTTGATCAATGAGCTTGCTGCTCAGTCACAGGTCATCGCTTTGAAAATTGGCCTCAACTTGAATTTTTTTGGAACCACATGGCATGGGCATCATGACCCCTCGCTGCGACAAAATGTTTTTCAACTCTTTAAAGGGAGAAAATTCACTCATGTGCGGTCTGAAAGCCCATGTCAAGGTGTTTCTTTGTCAAAATGTCATAGACAACACAGACACACCGAAAGGTTGCATAGTGATCTAATCATTATAGCTTGTTTACCATCTGTCAGGTGTATTATGAAGGTCTGATGTTGTGGTCACCACTGACCATGTAATCCTAAAGGGACAGCGTTCAGTGGGTGCTGTTGATTTCTTTCTTGATTCTTGCAATGCATGTTCATTTACCTTCTTAAAGATAGCGAGGGAAAAAAATATTGAAAATGACAAATTTAAAATACATATCGGCACAAGTATGGCCTAGACCATCACCTCACCACAGCCCCATATTTGCTGTTTTACCCAGGTCTGAGTGCATTAGGTCTTGTGATGCTAGTTCAGAGGGAGGAATGCTTTCATGGGTGGTGTCACAAATTAAGAATAGACCTAAACAATATTTCACCTCCATTGATCTGGATACTTCAAATTGAATGTAGAATCTGTCCTGCCTGCTTGAGTCCAGTGCCATATGCAGAAGGCAGGTAAGTGAAGGATCAAGCGAAAGAACAACTCTATTGCCAATGTGCAAATCTACACAGAGGACAGTGGGGGGGGGCAGTTTATTTACTAGCATAAATCAGTGATGGGCCCAGTGTTCACACAGTCTACAGAGCTAAAGTTGTTTGTGGACATGCTTCAGAAGGGCATGCAATTCATTCCCCCCTTTGAATTCTGGGATGTGTAGTTCCCCATCTTTCAAATTTGTGGGAAAACTACAAATCCCAGAATTCTAAGCTAAAACAGAACTGGATAGTTATTTGATCCATGACCAAGAGAATCTTATGAATCTAAACCTTAGGGAGAGTAATTCGCTATGCATGACATCACTGGCCGTCTTTTTTTGTTATTTTTTTTTTTACAATTTACACAGCCAGAGCAAGAGCTAGTGTGTTTGCTCAGAGCAGTAGGACCTTAACTTACTGAACTAATGGCACATGATGCCGGGCCAGGCTGAATCAATACGTTTCTGCTCCTGCTGGCTGAGTGGTTGCTAAGCAAAGTGCCCCTGGATCCACTGTTTTGCAAGTCACTGAACGTTTTATTACATTTGTTTACATACGAACAAAAGGAAAAATAAAATGCTCACTTTCAGTTCAGGCTCATGATGTCCCTGTGGTCTTGCTAATTGCAAATTGAAAATTGGGACAATCACCATAGAAGATCTGACTTGTAGCACGGAGCAGCATGACTGTGTGAAAACTTTTAAAATCTGTATGCTTCCTTTAAAATAAATAACGCCTGAAAAAAATATAACTTTGTTCAAGTTTGCCCATGAAATTCAGGTCTGGCGAAGTCTATGAACTGGAGTCTCTGGCATTCTTATAGAGCCAGTCAGTTCATTGTTACCAACTTTGCATGGGGAAAACAAAGGTTCAGGCACTGGGCAGCTTTCAACACAATTTGTGCAAAGTCGGCTGATCTTTTACCCGACTCTAATGATCACAGAGAAAGAGTGGTCACAGCAGCAAAGCTGCATTTACTAATGTGACCTCACTTTCCCTATGCTCTTGTCTGCCTAACAAGGCCCACTTGGCAGATGGCACATCCAACAGTGCAAGACCAAGACTGCACAGCACTTGCTTACTGCAGCCTTTCCAAATCAGATTGAAAAGCACACTTAATGGTATAAACGGTATACCGGTATAAATAACGTGATCGCTATTATTGTTCAATTAAGTTGTTCACGGTATCTTTAACGGTATACCGTTATACCGTTACATCCCTACTGCTGAGCTGCGTGGTGGCGGAGGCCCTGGGAATTGTCAGTTTCGCATACTCGGTGTATGTAGAAGACATTCAAATATTACTGGACAAGTACTCCTGGCTGTTCGAGGGGATTGGGCAGATGGCAGGGGACCCTGTAAGACTGCACATTGATGAGCCGATTCAACCTATCGCTCTAAAACATCGACGTGTGCCGTTCCATTTGCAGGACTTGGCCGACTCAAAATCATTGAGGAAGTTGAAGGCCCAACCCTGTGGGTGTCCCCCATTGTCATTGCCAGGAAGCCAAAGCAGCAGGACTCGGTGAGGATTTGTCTCGATATGTGGCTCTCCAACAAGGCCATCAAGAGAGAGTGGCATTTGACGCCTACCATCGATGATATCATCACAGAGCTGCAAGATGCCCGTTTCTTTTCAAAATTAGACCTGAGAGCCGGGTACCACCAGGTGGTATTACACCCTGGCTCACGGTACATCACCACATTCACCACCCATCGTGGGTTGTACCGGCACAAAAGACTGTGTTTCGGGGTGTCCTACGCGGCGGAGGTATTTCAAAACATCATATGCGGAGCCCTTGCAGACCTGGATGGCATCCTCAACATAAGTGATGACATTTTAGTCTTTGCTAAGTCAGAAACGGAACATCTACACAAGTTGGCTAAGACGTTTGAGCAGCTCCAGTTGCTGGGCCTGACCCAGCACTGTGACAAGTGTGAGTTCCTCGAGACAACCATCGAATTCTTCGTATTCGTGTTTAAGGAGGGAGGTGTGTTACCTGACCCTCACAAGGTTAAAGAGATTATGGAGGCACGACCACCAGAGAATGTATCTGAGGTGCTGAGTTTTCTTGGCATGGTCACTTACTGTGGCCGTTTCATGAATAACTTGGCCTCTCAGTCAGAGCCTTTGCGAGCCGTCACGAAGAAGGACGTCACGTGGCAGTGGGGACCACTGGAGCAGAGGGCATTTGAAGACATCAACAGTGCCCTAACAGCTGAGCACACCATGTCCTTCTTTGACGCAGCCGTGCAGTCAGAAATTGTGGTGGATGCCAGCCCGTTTGGTCTGGGGTGGTGCTAACCCAAGTGGACGCAGATCTAAGTGTCTGGCCAGTGACGTATGCCAGTAAGGCTCTCTCAGAGACTGAACAACGATACTCCCAGATCAAGCGGGAGGTCCTGGTGGTCCTGTGGGGCTGTAGGCACTTCCGGCTATACATCCTGGGGCGACTAGTAACTGCGGTCACCGACCATAAGCCCCGGCTGCCCATCTTGGCAGGCTCGTCCTCAAAGCCCCCTGCGAGGATTGAACGGTGGATGTTAGCATTACTGGAGTATGGGGTCTCACTTGTATACTGGCCTGGGAGTAACAATGCGGCTGATTATCTGTGTCGCCATCCAAGAGGAGCCCCGGAAGATCAGACAGACACCTGTGCAGAGGAGGCGGATGCGCATGTTCAACTGGTGATAGAGGCGGCGACTCCCAACTCAGTGCCGCTTGAAGATCTGGAGCGGGCGGTGGCCCAAGACGAGTGCTTACTCATCCTGAAGTCCGCAATTCAGCAAGAGTCGTGGAAGACTATGTTCGACACTCTTGCGGTGCAGATGCAGGAGGCCAAGGTCACCCTAGAACAGCTGTGGAAGGTGAGAGATGAGCTGACGTTCTCTGAAGCTGGCCTTCTGCTCAGGGGCGACAAGACCGTGGTCCCGCAGGTGAAGATACAGCAGGTCATTCAGCTGGCCCACCAAGGACACCAGGGTGCAGCCAAAACAAAGGCCTGGCTGCATCAGAAGGTCTGGATTCCCAAGTTGGAGAGGCCAGTGGAAGAGTTTGTCTCATCATGTGTTTGGTGTCAGGCGGCGTCACCAGCCCAAGGGAAGCCGGTCATCGAAACAATGCTGTGTGGCACGAGGCCGTGGGAGGTGACCCATGCAGACTTTGGCTCCATGACCCGAGGCATGCATTTTCTGGTCATGGTGGACGAGTGGTCCAGGTACCCTGAGGTGGAGTTCATCGAGTCGGTGGCTTTTGAAAATGTGGTGGTGGCTGTAGAGAAGATATTTGCCACTCATGGACTCCCCAGGGTACTGTGCTCAGACAATGAAGCACCCTTCCAAGGTGAGAGCTTTGGCAACCTGATGGAGGACTATGCATCTACCACAGGAAGGTCACTCCACTATGGCCCAGGGTGAATGGTCAGGCAGAGAGAATGATGAGGACCCTCAACAAAGTGTTCCGCATTGCATAGGGACAAGGCCAGTGTTTGCAGACAGCATTATATCGGTTTCTGCGAGAATATCGGGCCACCCCGCACACATCTACGGCGGTGGCACCGTCGGAAGCTCTATTAACGCGGTGCCCAAGAGGTCTGTTGCCCGAGATGGGAGAGAAGGAGGCGGTGGTGATCAATGACCAGCAAGTGGAAAGGGACAGGAGGCTACGGATCGAACAGGAGCACCTTCGTAGGGGGCTCAGGCCTCAGCAGTTTGCTCCTCGGGATGAGGTGCTGGTAATGAACAGGCACCCACACGGGAACCTGTCATTAACATATGAGCCGGGGCCGATGGACATGGTGGCTGTGAAGGGGTCAATGGTGATGGCCTGGGATGGAACTGTGTCTGTCACTCGTAACGCCAGCTTCTTTAGGAAACTGTGGGAACCTCGGGCGGAGGTGGCCCAAAGCCAGGACATGATGGAGGTTCTAGATGAGGGCGGGGCGTGGACCTTTTCCTGGGCTCTCTGGCCAGAGAAAGCTCTGTCGAGGGAGTCCCTATCCGGGAGGCTGGCAGGGCCAGTGCGAGTCTTGCCGAAGGAGTCCCTATCCGGGAGGCTGGCAGGAGGTACCCCCTGAGGACAGGACGAGGGAAACCTGTTCACCTCAGTGACTATGTACTGGAGTCTTGATTGTGGAGCAACATCCCGGGATGCTACAGTTGGTGCTGGGGCCCAGGTGCTTGTTATTAAAGGGGTCTTTTGTGGGTTTTGGTTTGCAGTGATTTGTGTGTTTTAAGTAAAGCAATGTTATGATGTTGGTTGTCGTCATGAAAAAGGAGGAGTGTTGTGCTACCCCTTTAAGGGTTCAGCATGCGGCGGAGTGACGTTGCACTCTGCCGCGTGGCTATAAATAAACAGGGTGTTCCTGGCCGCACAGAGCGACCGGGGTGCCCGAACTGCACACAGCGTTCTCCATGTGAGTCTGTGGCGAGAGGGGGCTCACAGTAACGAGCATGGCCATGACTGACCTGCAACATTGTCTAGAAACTTCCTTTGCAAGAGCTTTGTGCACAGAGCTTCCCTTTAGCTACCAAAGGCACTGCTGGAGGCCATAATGCACATCTTTTTTCTGTGGTGTGTGAGCGAATGGTCATTTCTATAGCAGCAACTTCAGTACTCAAACGGTTTCATGGTGCTGTTCATGCCATGGAAGAGTTCTGCGTGAACAGGGAGACCTAACCAAGCCGTAACTATAAGAACACTTCCTTGAAAAATGCTACAGTCTTTATGCCTTTGTTTCCTCACGGAAGGTGCCCCATGGGCTGGATCAAGAACTCTTTGACTTCATTACCCTATTGGGGATTACTTGTATCAGGTACAACCCAGAGATCCTGATTGGCTCACCACAGCGATCAACCCAATGGATAATGGGAGATATATAGGGCCTATCTATATAGTTATATGTAGGCTTTACAGCATAATCCGCCAACCACAAGTAACCAGTATAAGGTCCACTGCGGCTCTGTCGCTTTGTTAAGTCACTGCATAATCCTCACCCGTGCATTTTGTGGGCGTCATGGCTTGTAGTCGACCAAGCATCCTTAGGCAGTTGCCTCATTCAACCTTGAATTGGAGATACACTTCCAGAATATAAACCTTCCTAATGCCCGAAGAAACTATTGCATCTGCTAACCTCTACAATTGCCCACTCTTGTTTTGGGGCGGAAGGGGGTTTCTTTTAGAAGCTTGGGACAAGACATTGATGGTAGTGGCATTTCCGCAGGGATTTTGCAGGTGAAAACTCTTCAAAAGAACCCCACGGTTCGTTGGCAAGTCCTTACCTGGTTTGCAGGTTAAGGGGAAGGGGTTAGGACCATAAGGATTGACTCAGCTTAAATGTGGACCCAAATAGAATAACCTCGGTCTTGCTTCATTCAGCGTTAGTGAGATGTCCCTCATCTATTTTCCACTGAGAAGGCCCAGCAGGTCAGAAACATGTCTGTGGTTGCTACTCAGTTCAGAGAAGAATTGAATGCAGTTACGGTTTTGGACTGTGTTTGTGGGTGGACCACACATATATGCCACTATATATGCAGCTGGATATTTCTCCTCTGGCATGGAAGACTGAAGACATGCCTGTAGGCCCTCCTGAGTGCCACCATCCCATCATGTTTGGCCATGTTCATTCTCAGGAGGGAAGACTAAAGACATGCCTGTAGGCCCTCCTGAGTGCACACCATCCCATCATGTTTGGCCTTGTTCATGCTCAGGAGAGAAGACTGAAGACATGCCTGTAGGCCCTCCTGAGTGCCACCATCCCATCATGTTTGGCCTTGTTCATTCTCAGGAGGGAAGACTAAAGACATGCCTGTAGGCCCTCCTGAGTGCACACCATCCCATCATGTTTGGCCTTGTTCATTCTCGGGAGAGAAGACTGAAGACATGCCTGTAGGCCCTCCTGAGTGCCACCATCCCATCATGTTTGGCCTTGTTCATTCTCAGGAGGGAAGACTAAAGACATGCCTGTAGGCCCTCCTGAGTGCACACCATCCCATCATGTTTGGCCTTGTTCATGCTCAGGAGAGAAGACTGAAGACATGCCTGTTGGCCCTCCTGAGTGCACACCATCCCATCATGTTTGGCCTTGTTCATTCTCAGGAGAGAAGACTGAAGACATGCCTGTTGGCCCTCCTGAGTGAACACCATCCCATCATGTTTGGCCTTGTTCATTCTCAAGAGATGGACTTGCACAGTTTTGACATACATCTGAACTTGCTCGAACCCTCTTCAAACAGTCTGACATCCTTTCTGATAGGTCCTTATGATCTTTGACTGAGCTGAAAGGTGCACGTCATCTGGATGAGAATGGTAGTCCAACACCATTTCCCCTATCATGCAAATGTTAAGAATAACATGGAAGATAGCGAACCCGCAACCAAGGGTAGCTGACATCGAGACTAATACCCAAGTAGCACCAATTGGGATCTTTACTTTGGAAATGGACTAACCCATCCCAGCGCCCGTGTGTCTCCTTGTGCATCTCTGGATTGGTGATCCACCAGGATGGAATCGTCGACCGGGAGGTGTAACAATATGAGGAGACACAGGTCCCCTGCATCAGCTCTGATCCCCGCCGCAGTAGGAGGTCTGATTCTTTCCCATGACTTGGTCTAAAATCTATCTCAATTATGTGGAGCAGCAGATACTTCCAAGCTAGGCCAAGGCTGCAAAACCACCACATTCGCCAGGGTTTTTGCCCCAGGGAAAGGATCGTAACGGCCTGTAATCTTGGAAAGGGGTAGTGTCCATCTTTTTTAGAGTGTTTCATCCGCACAATCATTAATGCAGCTGCCTCGCTCACCTGTTTCCTTGGGAGGCCTTAAAGATGTCTTCTCGGCAGGGTGTAAATGCCGCTGCACATTGCATACGGCCATCCATGAATGCCATCAGTTGACCACTCAGAGGGTTTCCTGGCTAATAGCTGGGAGATTAGACATTCTCTAATCTTCTGGAAACATAATGAGGCACATTGAGTCCAATTAGGGTGGACAAATGATACCCTTCGATAAGAAGTGATGTGTAATACAATTGACCACTCTTACAGTCTGCCGTAAATACACCCGTGAGGTATGGTCACCCACAAATGCGCAGAGATTCGGACTCAGGAGCGGAAAGTAATTTTGTTGCATCACCAAAACACAGCTGCAATGGTAGCAGGGTACAACACAGTTCTCACCCTCTAACATTGAGGGGTTAGCATTCATACAGTAGGTAAGCAAACCAAGACACGCCCCCCAGGTCCAACATGGAGTCCTCTATAACACTATTGATTGGTTGCTGGTGGCAGGGTACGCAAGGCCTGCCATATCAAATTATGGAAGACACATGTAGCTAAGGACACAGTGGTGGCGGTACACATAGGGACACTGATGGGAGAGTAAGTGTACGCGGTCTTTGTAGAATCCTATAGGGCGCTGGGAGAGAAACATACGTTCTAAAGAGGTTGCAGCAGAGATTCGGAGCTGTGTGGCATATCTGTGGACACCGGAGAAAGAAAAGGTCATTTGCACAATACTCTTTTTCCCAGGACCATTTGCAGGGCACCCCTTTTTGCCCAGATAGGACTTGGGCATGATGCAAAACAAAGCATGAAATAGTCACTAATTGCGATGTGTGACTTTCACGACTATTGCTCATTGAGAATTTTGGAGAAAGCTGTGACAAATGCTACATTTCACAGCCAATTATGCCAATGACATTTGTCAAAACTGTCAACAGTGCTTGCTCCAAGACATTAAACTGGCCCAGATAATGCAGAAAGGACACATGGTGGCCATTTGATCAGTAGAGTACTGCCCCGAGCCTGCTCCTTGCAACTTTCCTGGTTGATGATGAGGATATCAGCTCGCCTTCTCTGTGGCATCACAGGATTTCTGTGGCAGTGGGCAGTGACCATAGAGATAACAGGATTTCTGTGGCAGTGGGCAGCGACCATAGAGATCACAGGATTTCTGTCGCAGTGGGCAGCGACTATAGAAATCACAGGATTTCTCCTTGGGGCAGACCCACTGCTGCGCTGCTTCCCACTGCAATAAGATCACCCTTTTCCCTTTTCAACACCTTTCCCATCTTCCAGGATGGACGAGAGTGCATCAACCGATTGTTGGCATGGAGGACATAGTGCTGTGGTGGGACAATTTGAATATCCACTGGTGGCGTGCATGGTCCTCACGTTGAGTGTGTTTCTCTTCAGCTCTGTATTTGTTCCTCTGTGTCACTGTGCTTCTACAAGTAGCACTGTCACACCTGACTCATAGCTTCCTGTTGCCTTAAGGCAGTGACACAACAGTGAGTTAATGAGATGGTAGAATATGTCACAAGCAGCTGGGATTTACATTGAACACTGATTTGACCAGTGCTGGGAAAATCACAGTCTTTCCTCAGCTTTAAAAAGCAATAAATACATGATCCATTGATTGTCCAAATGGCATTTCTTATTGATTGATTTCACTAGCACTGAAATGTGATGACTGCCAAGGAGCGTGTCACGCTAGCGTGTACCTGTTTGTTTTATGGTGGAACGAGCTGAGGCTGCTCTGGTATCCTGGCCCAGGGTTGTGATGACCGATGGAAACAAAATGGTGTGATAATCACCTCGGTCTGTAAGTGCCTGGATCCCTGCTCCACACAAGGTAAAGGCCGCTCACCATTAACACTGCAGAGGACGGCCACGTGGTAAGTAGCAAGATGGACCTCACAGAGGTTTGCAGGTAAATAGGTAAGTAGCAAGTATAGGAGAAGGCAAGGAGGTCAGAAGCACAGTGGCCCTCAATCACTGGGCGAGAAAGATCCAGTAGGTGGCGACAGAAATAAGCACGAGCAAAGGAAAGGCATAAAGAGGCCAACAGGAAGAGAGCCAGACTGGCAAGGCTGAGGAAATAGCATGGAGGCAAATAAAGCAGAAAGGGGTATATGACAAGTGTCGCTAAACTGAGAAATGAGGAAGGCTTCAGGTGGTGGTTTGATGATGCCGGCATGCAGGCAAGGCTATCCTCCTCCGTGCAGACCCCGGAGTGTCTCGCTGACTTACATGCCCGGAATCAACATACCGGTCTCAGCAGAGGTGCTGGCTGGGCATCGTGACGGCGCACAAACTGGCTTCGACGGTTCCATCTGTTAAAATCATGCAAAAATGGCCGTTTACACAAAATAGAGCAGGAAAAAAGGCAGTGGTTTTGCTGCCATCCATGTAAAGGATGCGGGGGACACCCCCGCAACCTCTGCACCCCTTAAATAGTATAATGGGGTACACCTTTACCAGGTCATCCCACAGCATTTTTGCCGTGATCCAGAGTGCCAATCTGAAACCGTCCCACATGCTAGGTGGACTGCCACCTCGGTAAAACCCTACACCGCTCAGATAAGTGCCCCCAAAGTTATGGATGCAACCTGACCACGCAATATCTCAATATTAAAATGTTTATAGGATTCCTCTGATCAATGTAACCAAATCATTAATTACTTAGAAACAATATTTTCATAACTAAGCCATCAGCATTAAAATAATACTCAAATAGATTACAAAAAAACTATACAACTGTAAGTCAGTGTTTACCATTGTATCCAAAGTTATATGTTAAAATGAAGACATGTAAAGGGACCAATTGTGACGATGCATCCCAGCCTCACATCATGGAGCTCTTTTCCCACTCGCTCATCCTATAAAGGCATCTGTGGGTTCATCCTGCGCTTGATCTTTTTCTTCCCCAATGGGTCACTCTAGAGTCATGGCTCTCCAACCAGATCCCTATAAAATGTGAGGGGCCCCAGGATAAATTATGTGCCAAGGTTCTTTAATATCTACATTGCAGAGTTGTGGGACCTTGGGCCATTCACTGCATCCAGTGGTCGAAGTGTACGAAAAGAAGTAGTGGAACTATGTTCCCTTCTGGCCTGTCCCCGGTCCCCACAAACCCCATCACTGCACTCCCTCCAACACACAATCCAAAACCCCAAACAAACACAGCTGCTATTTAAGGGAACGTTCAGTGCAGGGCACAGAAGTGCATGCTTCAACTTCTTCCTACACTTTTATTTTTAAAACTTAACCATTCCGGGGGGGTTTCTTTTTAAAATAAAAGTATAGGAACAGAGTCGGCTGCAGAGTCTTTTGGTGTGTCAAGGAGAAGGTTCTCTTTGGCTTTGCTGTGGATTTCAATCATTAGTGAACTGTTACCAGTCCTATTTTCATTTCTATCAACATTCACTTCAAAATACACAGATACCCGCGGAACGGGCTGCAGAGTCGGCTGCAGAGTCGGCTGCAGAGTCTTTTGGTCTTTGGGCTCTGTGGGCTCCGCGGCACCGCTCCCCCACCCCCGCTGCCTGCCTCATTTTGCTCGCGCAGTTTCAAACTTTTCTGACTGCATCACCTGTTCGCACAATCCTGGTGCCAATCCCACTCGACAAGTAGCCACCTGGATGACCCGAGCCTGAGACGAGCTCTCTACCTGTGGCGCTCTCCAGCTGGATCATCGAGCTGCTGCTTCTTTGCTGATCATCTGTCCCGGACGGTAACTACCAACCTCACTCCCTCCCTCCTCACCTGCCCCTGTCGTGACTCCTGCTGCGCTGCCTACTGACCTTCTATTGACCCACGGCGCCTCAGCTTGCCCCCTCTCCCTGGTTCGCGCAGCTTGGTCTAGCCGTCCCTTGGCCTCCGGTCCTCCTGGTATTGGCGGAGGCTGCCCCGCCCCTGGACCGCTGCACTTCCTCCCAGGACGCCCCGGGCGCGCCTTCAGCTGCCAGCGACCTATGCTACACTTCTCGCTCGATACTTCGGTGTTGGCTGAGGCTGCCCTGCCTGCAGTCCGCGGCAATTCGTCCTGTGACGCCTGAGACAAGTCCTCAGCTCCCAGCGATCTGCGTGGTATCTCTTCTCCCTTTCTTTTGCCTGCAGTCCGCCTGCTCCTCATTTTAAAGTCACCCGAAGCAAACTGGCATCCCTCAGCGGCCTGCACTGCTCCCGCTCCTTGATCATTTCTCCCACTTGCAATCCACTTATACGAGATAGAGGCGCGGACAACGAAGCTCATTCACTGGCCGACTGCCATTAACTTTCACAAAGACTCCTATTTCCCAAGCGCTCTCCAACGACCTGCACATTAATAACAAGTGATTGCCTCCACAACCATTCCATCTTTGATCTCTGGTCAAACCACCACAAAACGGAAAAGAGCCATCCGGGGCACTTGCTAGCCCCTCATTAAAATCCAGTGCCCTATAAGGAAAGAGACTTCACTCAGTGTCACTCAAACCTCCATTAAATGAGACCTAGACAACATTGGTTACTCTTTCCCTGAAAGTTTGGCGGGAGACTGAACGGGCTTCCCTTGGATCCCACCTACCTCTTCATGCTGTAGCATCTCCATACACTTTGGCAGGTGACTGTAGGGGTTTTACCCTTGGATCCATCCATCAACTTTGACCATCACCAAGAGAAGAATCAGAATGAAAGGCTTGGCAGGAGACCGAAAGGGCTTGTCCCTTGGATCCCGTCAATCTCCCTTCGACGTGGAATTATCATACAAGTAGGCTTCAGACCAAAAGGACTACACCGTTGGATCCAGTCCCCACTGGAGAAATTTCTCATGATTAGCGAAGCAACACTGAAAGGATCGGCAGGAGACCAAAAGGGTTCGACCCTTGGATCCAGCCAATCCTCCAACAGGGGACACTCTCTTGCCCTATCTAAGGACGAAATTCAAAGTACTTAACTTGGAACAAGGGGTAACCTCCTCGTCGAATTTAGCAAAACTAACCAGTCACATCGACATTCGCACGGGCAACAAAATAAAAGGTGACTAAACCTAAATCCTAACACAGGTCTCTGTGAATCCACCTTTCTCACCCTACACCCAAAGACGTGATCAGGCCACATTAAGTCATCACATAGCGGCTATCATGTCTTCAAGCCATTCCACCAAAACCACAATGCTTGGCGGCCTCAAGACAAGATTAAGATGCAAACAAAGCACTGCTGCCACACCTCAAGTGGACTCTTTGCAATTAACACTGGAACAGTCATTATTAAGACCCATCAAAATCAAAGAAAATCTCTGAACCCTCCCAGACAACCGAGAACCCTCTTCCCCCAAACCCAACTCCCCCTCCCAGATGACCGAGAACCCTCTTCCCCCAAACCCAAAACCCCTCCCTGACCTTTACTCGATCTCACCCCCAAAACAGACTTCCGATCAATCAGAACTCGAACAATCAACCCCCTCTGCCCAATGCGGAGCAATCTCTGAGGAGATCCACAATATTCCTATCCAAATGCATGCTCAGATTCACACTCCCGCAGATTGGAATCATCAAGCAAAGCTATGTCCACAGAGAATGAAGCAAGGTTCCACCAACGTTCCACAGAGAATGAAACAAAGTTTCATCAACGATCCATCTTCTGCAACAACTGATGCTCAACTAGCTACCACACCGGACCTCCTGGAAATCTATCAACTGATCCCTCAACCCTTAGAAAAGCCACCCAAGCTGCCAGCGCTCATTGTCATGCAAGAACAGCACCTAGTCATCCCAAGCGACCGCATCATGCAAACAGAAGAAAGAGCTTTACCACAAGATTCCGGAAAGCACCACAAAGAGATCAAATCTATCAATAGCCTTCACCAGATTCCACCTATAGGAACTTCAACAACAAAGAAAGAAAAGGCCAAGCTAGCCAATCTCTCCTGGCTACAAACCCATGACTCCCTCAAAACCTCACAAACTCTAATAACTGAACCAACTGCCGAAGCTACAAAGGTCGCAAGACTTTCAATGGACATCACTGAAATTGAGTCCATCATGACAAACGTGGAAAAAAGAAAGGATTATTCGGCACTTCAACTGGCAAGCAACAACCAAATTTAACGTCTACTCCATGTATAAAATCATTGGCCGGTGATATTCCGACAAATTTGTGCATCAAAATTGAGCCACGAAACACCAATCTCGCGCCACAACCAACAATGACATATTTCACCTACGATTCAGAAGAATCCTACCACACCCCGGATATAATGATAAAAAATCAACAAATCCCAATACCGATGAAATTGTCACAAGACAAAAATACAAACACAATAACGTAAAACGCCGCCAGTAATGATTACAACTATCCGAGGTTATCCAAGACCATGCAGGATCTACAAAACATGTTAATTGCAGTACTGTCACAATCAATGATACCCTTTCTCAAACTCCAAGAACACATGAAAGATAACATCCGCGATCAAGCCACTCTACTAGCCATGATCCATACCAAACAAACCTATACATAAAATGTTATCACTAACATTGAAAAACGCCTAAATATAGAAGCAGAACAGTCAAACCATTGGCAACAAAGACTGTCTGAAATCGCAAGAAGCGACCGGCAAGAAAAATCTGAGCTAACATCAGAAGTACTCTCTCTCTAAAGGCCCACCATCAACAACAAGCACTTAGAGATTCTCTGCAAACTTCCGACCAATCCATCCAGACCAAGGGCCTCATTACGGCTTTGGCGGTAGCCATGCCGCTATTGGCGGAATGGCTGCCTCCAAAACCGGGTCCGGGTTCCTTGAGGGAGGAATTACCGGGCCCTCCAAACTTGGAATGGCCTGTTAATTCCCCATTCCGATTTGAGCCCCCATAGGGCTCAATGGGAATGGGGGCAGGGAGCTAACAATGGGCTGATTTCGACCAGCCCGTTGTTAGCTCCCTGGTCCCCTTGCGGGACCCGGTAACCACTCCTGGTTTACGCGTGAGGGGACCTCATAATCAGGAGAAATGGGGTTAACTGGTCCGCATCCATTAGCGGCACCCGTTAACCCATTCCGCCAACATTGTAATGAGGCCCCAACTCTCCTAATTCCGCATCTTGCACAAGACATGGCAATGCCGCTTTTACCCACTCGAGGATGGCCACCAAAAGAAGTCATCGAAGACTTTTCTATCGTTCAACCCACAATCTCTAACCCTTTGTGCAATCCTTCTACAAATTTGTATCAAATCTTTTCTCAAACGAAGAAAACACATGAAACCAAACTACAATTTTCTAAAAAACAAAACAAGGAGCAAATAGGATCCAGAGCGTTTCTACGCATCGTGAAAAAGCCAGAAGAACAAAAAGCTCCCTCTAAGAAAAACTCACAAAAGCTCTTGGCCCCATCCGATGCCCAAAACCACCAAATGCAACCAGAACCTATTCCGGGAAACAGCAAAGCGATCACCATACCCCACGATATATCTCAGATCGACGAAGACCTTCTCAATCTAACCACCCACGACGATCCAAAATTAACAGGCCCAACCATGCCTAAAATTCCGGTAACCGCCGCAAGCTTCATAATCATAGATGAATACCGCTCTGAACCTCCATCCTCTTCAAGAAACAGTTATGAAGATATCTCGGACGCATCTTTGAACGATGTAACAACAGAGCATACACCATCTGCAACATATGACCAAATCTCAAACAACACTCTCGCGTTAACATCTAACAACGACATGGAAAATTCCTGTACTTAACCCTCGTTCATCAATCCGTTACAATATAAACAAATACACATAATCATCATAGAAAACATATGGAAGAGAACAGTCCCTCTTATCCTAAACAGAACTAACATTCTACGCCTGTTTGGAGTGATTCCACAACTAACCCAGATCTCTACTAAAGATATTACATTGATAACCTTCAAAGACGACCTTCATCTGGACTAAATATACATGGAGCTAGCTGATCCCATAACTCTAGAACTGATACTCACAATACATACCCAACTCAGAAAGTTGGGCTTCTCCTGCTGGTCAACCACTGAAAACACTTCAACTAATACACGGAAACCGACCAACACAAAAACCAGCCCTCACAACACCGCAAGAGGCCAAGCTGCAGCTGCAGTCTTTCAGAACCGATCGCAACAACTTGAACAACCTACCAGCTGTGACCGACCATTCAGAAGAAATTATGATAGAGAAACATCATATGCAGAAAATCCCTCTACCTCTACCTCATAACCACTAATCAACTCTGATCCCACATGGTCACCGTGCTCGTGGACCACCAGTGGAAATTCTCATCTCTTCAGTAATCCCTCACATGAATTTGACAACAACCAAATTATATGTCTACAAGAAACGTGACTCAGTGCAACTCCCGCCTGTGAGGGATTTCTCACTCTCTTAAACCCAGCACTAACAAAAAACCAAGGAAGACCGGCATCTGGCCTCTTTACTCTGATTAAGATCAATCCACATTGGACCGTACCTAACACCGAAAACATCAACCCCTGGGTACAAATCACCACAATAAAGACTACAGGAATCCATATAATGACCAAAGCGAATCTACTTCTCAAAAGAGATGGGACCATAATCATAATACTGAATCTCTACTGGAACCCAGTGGCCATCGCAAATGAAACTTTCATTGACGGGGTATTCTTAGCAATCGACAAACTTGCTGCCAACTATCAGTCAATCAAACTCATAATATGCAGAGATTTGAACATTCACCTATACAATCAAGAAGGCTCCCTTCTAAACCAAAAGAAACTATCAATACAAGCAAGAAGATGGATGAAAGAAATCTCCACCCGAATCTCATTCTACTCGATCATGCCACTAACAATTTAAACCAACTAATTCCAACATGGTCTAGAGGCAACTCTACTGCGATAATTGACTATATATTCATGTCACAAAAAGTACATGGTCTAATATCTAAAGTAGAAACAGTGCTCTCTGATAAAAGCGATCACAACCAAAACTCCTCTCCACAATGTGCTGTGGAACTGAACAGCGCATCTACAAGACTACGCATTTCGCACCAAGCAATGTCCAGACTACCAACTACCTTTCAGAATGCCAACCTGAAAGCTGAAGACAAACTTAATTATCAATGGATATTACTACCCTTTCAACAACCGGGCCAGTCTCGATCCCAGAACCACCACGAGCATGCATATAATCAAGAAACAGTGGAAAGGAAAAAACTCCTAGCAAAAGCACTCCGTCAATTGAACAAAGACAAAACCAAGGAGAACAGCATAACGGCTAAACAACTTAAACAAAAATACTCAAACTGGAGAAAATCACATAAGAAAATTCAACAACAACTAGATGCAAAGCCCATCTTGAGCACCTACAAGTCTCATAACACGAGAGAGTTATGGAATCTACTCAACAACAACTCTCAGAATCAACTTAAACTAATGGCAAACGTCTCTCAGGAAACTTGGACCCTTCACTTTTCAAACATATACAAAATACGACCCACACAAGAAACCAGCGGTACCACCCTCAATAAACCAAAATGGCAAGTCAACGCACACTACGATGACTTCCTTCAAATGATAAAAAACCTAAATGCCTCAAGAGCACCAGGACCCGATGGCACTATTTATGCCACCAGAAAAGAAGATCATCCCGCACAGGTGAACCTAATGTGCAAACTGATAACCCTGATTAATGACCTCAACCAAATCCCGAATTCATGGAGAACTGCAACTATTGTCCCTATACACAAACAAGGAGCACGAGATGACCCAGCGAACTTTCGCCCAATTGCCCTCCTCGATCCTGTGGAGAAATTAATTGCGTCCATCCTTTTAAAACAACTAACCACTTGGGCGACAGAAACTGGCAGATTTTGTGCCAGACAAACGGGCTTTACCAAGAACGTGGGAACCAACAGCAACCTCATTCTACTAAACTTAATCAAATACGAGGCCATCAAAAAACAGACCACTGTGCATACTGCCTTCATAGATTTACACATGGCCTTCGACGCAATATCTAGAGACAAACTTTGGTCAAAATTGAAAGCATGGGAGTCCTAACAAACGACTTCTATACTCTGAAACATCGATCAAGATCAGACTATCAAAAGAAGGTGCAGCTACAAACTCCATTCCCACAGAAAACGGCCTAAAATAAGGATGCCCACTTGCCGCAACCCTTTATAACCTTTTTACTGCTGACATCGAAAAGAACCTAACGAGAAATCAGGCGAATCCACCTAAGATAAACTCTATTCCTGTTCAGATTATGCTTTACGCCGATGACATCATCCTCCTTGATAAGACCACATCAGGACTACAAACAGCCTTGACAGCACTGAGCAGATACATGTCTATGAATGAACTTGCCATTAACACTGAAAAAACCAAGACTATGACGCTAGCCAAGATCCCATTTAAGAAACAAAAACAACCCACATTGATCTTGGATGGGATCCAACTAGAAAATGTCACTTCTTTCAAATACCTTGGTGTTCAGATAAACCAGTCCAAGTCAGAAGAACAATGGCTAGATAGAATTGAACAAAAATCGCAATCACTCGCATGGCAAGGCTGTCTGATACACCACAAATATGGCAAATTTTCTTTCAAGCCAATCATAGCGTTCTACAGACAAAAATTCATCCCAATTGTCACTTGTGGCACAGAAGCCATTCTCAATGCAAAATCAGTAAACTGGATGAAGTTCGAGTCTATCTGTGATGAATGGTGCAATTCAATCTCTTTCTCCCCTGTAAGCACACTCTCCTCACCTGAGCTGTCGGAGTTGACGGTCTCTTGTAGGCGTCGTCGTGCAAGGTAGTCTCTTTCATTCTTATGATGAATGTGCTTGTCACGGAGGGAAGCCACAGTGACTGCTGTTTAAACAGCTGTCCCGTGACTCCCTTTCCGGAACCAAGCCAGAAATCAGGGAAAAGCCCAAAAGGGAAAAAAACCCTGTGGTGTAGTGTTGACCCTTCCAATCCAGATGACAGGACAATCGCTGATGAGAGCAATGGTGTGTGGCGGACAGCAGAGTTGTAGATATCCAAAAGTCAAAGCCAAGGAGTAGTAGAGACAGGGAAGTAAAATGCTCCTTGTGGCGGTCCGAAGATATGGTACTGGATTCCGGAAGAGGAAGAAGGTAAGCAGCAAGCACAGCTCAGAGGAGCCCAACAGAAAGAGAGTATGGGAAAAAATCCCAGAAAGTCAAGAGAGAAAGAGTAATATTGCTGGAACAGAATAAAGCACACCAGAGTACTGCTCAGAGCAGCGGCAGGAAAATGAAGTGAAGAGTAGCGTTCTGAGCAAAACAGGAACACAGGAGGACAGGGAAACCCTCTGGCAGATCCGAATGCGGACGGCAGAGGATCGTAGCGAGGAAACCTGGAAACAGGAAATCATCCGAAGTGGGTTGCAATGCAGCATCTACCAGGAGGCGGGGAGTTAAATACTCCCAGCGGCACTGCGTCACAAAACTAAGGCTGGAAGCAAGAACACAGAGAAGGGACTAAAACACCTTTCCTCTGTGTCTCCAGCTCCAGCGTGGAAACATTCGCCAATTTCGGCTATGGCCGTGACGGCAGATGACACAATCTTCTGGCGCACAATTTTACATTTACCACCATCATTTCCGATACCAAGAGTCAGATATGAGATGGCAACTCAATCACTAGCCTCTATTGTACTGTGGAAACAACTGGACATTTTTCGGATATTGCTCACAGACAAAAAAACACCAGCTATTCAAATTTTGAGGCACCACCCAAACACCTTTAACAATACAGTACTCCAAGAATGGAGACAGGACTTCCGACAAGAAATGGCCAACGAGGATATATCAGAAGATCTCTTAAAGATGCACCCTCAACATGCCAAAATCAAACTCTTACATAACGGCTGGATAAAAACTATACAAACAAAAAACAAGTTCCAACAGAACTTGAAGTGTACGTCAGACATTCGGAAAATACGCAAGCTACCTAAATACCTCACGCTGTTCCCAGATCCATCTATAAGATCAACTTGAACATGCTCCCCACAAGATCAAATCTTGCCATTACTAAACAGATACCCTCCAAGGACCAATATTGATGTTTTTGCGATGTGAAAGAAACCACTGAAACCTTGTTCCACCTTGTAATGGAATGCCCTTCCCTCTCTCCCCAACGGAAACAATTTGGTGACTTCTTTGAACTCTCAGAGCAACAAGTGGACAAAGAAGAAAGATGGTCTACCTTCTTGAGCGGACAAAATAACAAATACATCTACACGATAGCATTATTTCTCCAAACCATCCTCGAACTCAACAAATGAAGTGATTAATATTTTCTCAACTCCAATACTTTCTAAACATTCTTATATAATGAAAAAGTTTATAAATAAACTACAACATAAAAAAAAAAATAGGAACAGTAAAACATACAAATAAAAAGTATAGGAGCACCGCTCCTGACCACTACGACCTCTGACTCCATCTCTGTCAAAAGTATGTAGATATCGCCCCAATGTAACCGACACTGTCATGATTTGTGTGTGCCCACTAGCTGATAGACTGTTTGGGAATCATAGACATTTGGTTGTACCTTTTTGCTCTGAAGATAAATCATTCTAAGAAGATGGTTTTTTATTAGACCTTTCTATACACCCCATTCAATCTTTGATATTGTAAATTGTTTCTTTGTGTATATCACCCATGTATTTTCACTCTTTCCAATCCATAGCATTTTTGATTGATTGATTTTTGAAATTTCATTTCCACATCAGTGAGTCGGTGAAAGCCTGCTGTTACCAGCTGTTCACTTTAGGTGGGCCAACAACTTCTGTTATGAACGGACTTTACATTTAGGGTCTAACCCCAGAACATCTCAAGAATTAAAAGAAGTAATTCATGCAATTTTGTGTGAACTGCCAGCTACATCCCTGATTGTTAGGGAGAATTTTGATGAATAGTGCTAAATTCCTCCCACCTTAGAGACTCCCAGCTCCTTTGGTGGACTTTAGGACTTTTTAATCTTAACGCTGGAGTGAGTGAGACCTTGCGTTTGTACATGATGTGGATTAGGTGTTTCCTCTGTTTTTGGAGTCTGACAAATTTCATGGGCATCTGCTTTTGTATGGTGACACACAGCACTCTCCGAGAAATCCTTTTATATTTCTCATAAGGTTTAACTACCTTTTTCTTGTGTGAATTACAGTTCCCAAGAATAGTAAAGTGAAATTGTCTTTACTTACCTTTTCTCGTCGTAGGTTCAGCACACACCATCTTGTGTGGAGTGCTGGGGGTTACCTAGTAGCCCCTTATCTTATATTCTCATGTAACATTTTTTATGTTACCCTCAATACTTTAAATGGCTGGTGGCAGTGGTTTACCTTGTCCTACCATTGTGCTTTTCTACCTCAGGCTGAACCCTCAGCTGCAGTACAGCACCCATGGGTGACAATTTTGTCAAAATTGCCCTGTCTTCTTTTTTCCCCATTTTCTGTTTGGGTGGTCTTTATTGGCTTTTACTCTGTGCGTTGAGACAGGTTTGAGCCCTTTGTTTGATTTGCCTTTGCCGGGCTTCAGTCCTGAAGCCCGGCCCTGGCTCCAGTGTGTCTGGAAGGACAGGATGTGAAGGAGGGTCCCCAAACTCCCCTGTCCTTTGTCTCTAGGAATGCTTCAATGTGACTATTCCTGATTGGTTGGCTGTCCTTTCGGGACAGCCACCCTGCTGTGTGATTGACTGGCTAGGCTGTACATGAATGGAAGAAACCTGCTTAAAAGGCGACGGATTTGAGACAACAGGCAGAGTCGACCACTGGGAGAAACACCTGATGAAGAACCCGTGAACGTAGCTTGCTGCATCCTCCTGGACCTTTGAATTGCCCAGTGAAGCCCTGCTGCTGTGCTGAACTCCTTTTTCACCTCGACAGAGAAGCTTCGGACGGAACGACTTCTGCCCTTGGGTTAGTGGGACCAACTAACTCCGAGACGAACTGGACCATCACCCCTGACTTGTGCCACTCCGTTGCTTCGGAAGCCCAATGCCAGAGGTTGAGTATCTGTAGTCGAGTGAAACATCTGAAGCTGTGACAAATTCGTCTAGAAGCTCTAGGAGTCTCCTAAGGACCCTCCAGAAACAGGACGACTAGATTCCGAGTCCCCTCACCAGAGTGCAGGTCCCAAGGAGTGAAGGAAGCCCAACTGGTATCCGAGATCCGCGATGGGGCTGTTTGCTAAGCGCTGAAACCGCGAAGTGCCTCTGAACCGAAAAGAGCCCGTAGTTGCCGACGACCTCCCAAGTACAGCTGCAGGAGCCCTCCAGACATCCTCGCCCTTGCCCCCATGACTGAAGCAAAGGAACAGGGGTCTGCACCGCTGTAGCAAGACATAATCCAGCTGGAACACTCTTCTTCAAACCAGAGGTACTGTTTAGGCATGGTATACTTACCTCATTGCCTTTTAGCTTTGCTTTTCTCAGTTGGGATTTGCAGTGGCTTACCTTTTAGAGTTGATTCCAACTCTCTGTTCACAGGAGTAACAGCTTGTGACCCTACAAGTGATTTATTTGTACACTCTCTCTAACTTTGTGCAGAACTTTGATTTAAGAAGTGCCTCGGACCCTTAGATTGTGCTCCAATTGACTTTGGCTGTGCTCTCTTCTGGTCCATTGACTGTGATACTGTTTAGCCCTCATAGGTGGTAGCTTGTTGTAGACTGTTACTGCCGGGAAAGGCTTGTCTAGATTTCATTGGAAGAGTTAGTTGTCCTCACATATACTGAGAAATTGTTTAACCTTTTTCCTTCCCTAACCTTTCCTTTTTCAAACCACAGAATCTGCAAAGTATATAACTAGTCTGATATTTAAATGCCATTACTGTCCTTGTGATTGAAGTCACCTCAAGGAGTAGGAATTGTGTAAGAAGCATAGCCAAAGATTACCCACTAACTTGTTCTGATTCTGAAAAGTAATTTTAAACTATATGTACATTGTTACATGAATTGCCTTTTTAAAGAATGCTTATTTAAAAATTGATGTTAATTAAATAAATAAATATAACTGAAAACGTGAGTGTAATTGTTACTTGGCTACTAGTATTTACGGATTTCATTTGTACAGCTCTACAGCTCACATTTACCCCTCTTGAGATAAGCCTGGCTGCTCAGTCACACTACCAACTTGTGTAGTACAGACCTATACCAAAAAGTGGATTACCTTATACCAAGCAGATAAGTGTTGTGTAGTCTCACCTAACACTGATAACTATAGAAGTCATTTTTATATACACTAGGAAGACATAAATTTTATCACAGCACTCCTGTTTTATTTAGCCTGTGTTGGCTACAAAACACTTGTCCTGGTGTCTGTATCTGGCAGAAAATTATAATTTCACTGGTATATCCAGGGAAACAGGGAACATACTTGACACACAATACTCTGGTCATCGGCCCAACTCTGACCGTAGTCACCGGCTCATCACTAACTAGGAAATATCCACGTGATGTCGCCTTATAAAAGGGACACTCATCTCTGTCCTCTTTATTGCGCTGTGATTGACCGTGCACATCTTTCAGCCTTACTCTACTGGGCTCACCTCCTCCTGATGGAATAACTGAATGGCCGTTTGCCTTACTATTATTTCCTCTGCGCGGCCCCTCCCCCGGCACTTAGACGGGGGTGCTCTGTGGCATTGAAAGCCCTGCAATAAAGACAGAAAATCAATCTTTCTCTTCAGCCACCCGCCATGTTTGGGTTTCACCCCCTTCTGTCACTTAGGAAGATATTAAAAGTACGCGTGTTGAGCGCTGACCAAGCTTGCAATCTTCTGGCTTGCGGTTTGGTGCAGTGTTACTGTCTCGTTGTCTGGGTGGGTTTCACTTTCTTTGCTGCAAGAGCTTAGTGATGGGCGTTGGGCCTTTTTGTGTGCAAACATTGCATTTCTGTTCTATCTGGTTATTATCTGTTTTTTTGTAAAGTGGTATCTGTCGTACCTGGTGGATTATTTCTTTTGTCTTTTTTTCCTACCTTTTTTTTTTCATTAAGCAGGTAATGCAACGTGGTGGCTGATTCAATCCATGGTGGAACTGCACATTTTTATTTCAGATGTGTGCCTAATACATCTTGCCCTGGGAGACTAACTTCCTCGCCTGTCGGATATGATCGATGAACTGGTGGCAGAAATCCATAAGATCAGATTGGATTTGTATTCGATGTTCTGAAGGAGGTCACAGCATTTAGCTGCAGAGACTTTTCTAATTGAAACTCTAGTTGAGTCCCTGCAAAGGCTGTGGGATCATGCACTTGAACACCTGGATTTGTGACTGCCTGCCAGTGTGTCGACCCATAATGTATTTTTGCCATTCTTAGAAGAAGGGTCACAGATTTTTGTATTCTAATTCGTTTTCATTGTTTGTGTTGTTGTTAAAGTATAATTTGTCATTTTCTTCTGAGAATACAAGGTTTTATATTTAGAATAGCATGATGGTATTCTACATTAGGGTGCATCTATGCGCTATACTGTAAACAGAGTCTGCTGATCAGCCTCCTATATAGTATAGCCCGAGTGTCCACCCCCGCTATCACGTGACAATGATTTGTACATACCTGGTTTGACTTTAGATACATAATTACATATGCTGGAGCATGAAGGACCTTTTGCAGCGCCACTTTTTGAACGGCTCATATCGACTTGTGGCTTTCAGACCAAGGGCCCGATTCCTGGACTTATTTGCATGGAAAATAGGGTACTTGTGCGCGCAAATCCGCCTTCATCGATTCATGGAATCAAATGTGCAGTACTTTTCTGGACTTGCGTGGAGTTTGCACTGGCTCGGCATGTCTGTGCAAGCCGTCGAGTGCCTTGCGCGGGACTCCAGGCAGAGCATGGGCGTGGCTTGAGCATAGGGCTGGGAAGAGGCAGAATGCCAAAAATTGCGAAGATATTGTGAAAAAGTTGGCAGTCCAAGGGATGGCATGCAGGCAGTCCCTCGCATGTCCACAATTGCACGGCACAAGGCATATTCATGGATTTGATCGTCCAACCTCTCAGCCGGGAAATGCCCACGCAAGTCCTTCATACAATCCGCCACCCGAAGGTGGGCGTAAGTACGCTTGCATATAGGATTTGCAGCACGAAGGTGGGGTTGCATGTCGGATTTTGGGGTAGGTGTACTTAATTGGGGTTCCAATGTAACTTTGGGGTGTGTGTAAGCAGTGTAGCGGGATGCAAGAATGGTTTACGGGGGTTCGCACACAGGTTTTACGAGTTTAGAGTGAGTTATGATTTTTCATACGCAGGATGTCGGGTTGCCAGGAACAGTTACGGTGGACCCTGCACAGGGTCCCTGAGATGCAGGTCTGCTTGAAGGGCTGTTTTAGGGTGCGTGTGTTTGCGCCTAGGGGGATACGCAAAGGTAGCTGATCTGGCTGTTTATGCTTTGAATGTGGGTGTGTCGGGGTGTTCCGTGTGCAACTTGTGAATACGGTTACTTTGCATGAACAATTCCATGAATACGCTGCGAGCGCATTTTTTATTCTGCGTGTAGGCTCACGCAGGGTCCTTCTCGGCGTGTGGCCCTTATGGAATTTCCGCTCACATTCTCATGAATCGGGCTCCCAGGCCTTTGTTTTACACGCAGTTGTTTTTTTCTCAGTGTTTTTCTAACTTTAAACATCTCCCCAGGACTTGAGTTAGGCCATGCTCAATAAATATTTTTAATGCGATGAAAGAAATCATCCAAATAAAGCTAGCCAGCTTACGGATTTAGACAGGGCCTACACCCGAGCCTCGGCAACTTTTGCTTCTGCAGTCTTCAGTGTTGCAGGAGTACGAGGCTCAGGGAACCACGTGTGTCTCATCTTCCATGACATTTCTGTTGTGCTTTTCCTTTCTTCGTCTGAGCCTTTACCACGTTGTATTTGCCAACACCAGATCACAACGTTTTGAAGCAATACATCAGGTGTACATACAGGTTATCATACTAATACAAAATTAGAAAATTGAAAGGCACAATGAGCTATTCTCATCCGGTCAGGGAATATATCAGTTACATTAGCACTTCACAATCTTTATCCAAGACAGAGGGCTCCTTCCTCTTGTCTCCACTCTACTGCAAATTAACCATTGAGCCAGCATGGATATTAATGACTGTGCTATGCTTCATACCTTGTTGTCAACGAGCTCCTTCATATTCAAAATTACAACCTAATGAACAGCCTGTATAACAAATGTCATAGTTATTGGTCATCGTGACTACTAATAAGCTACTGTGGCAAATTGTCTACTCCATCAATTGCCAACGTGTGTTTTGTGACACTAGGCTCTTCATCGGGGCATTGCATTTGTGTGATGTTAGTATTAGTGGCTAACAAAATATCAACGTCTACTTGTGTATTTCTACCAGTGTCATACAATAGGTTTATAAAGACACTTGATCTGAAAATAAAACAGTCACATCTAAAAAAAATCCAAAAGAAATTCACAGATTAAACTCCACCTAAATATGTAAACAGCAAGTAATTATAGTGCATAATTCTACAAAACAAAATGTATTCTGTATAACATAGGTCCTTCGATTCAATTAGCCTCACACTACACTAGAACATGTAAACAAAATGCTCTATAATTAAGGAGTAACACCAACAGTTCCATTGATCTGTGTAAGCAGGACCACTTGTGGGTGAATCACAGTGGGCATTGTGTGGTTTTCCACGCATGCCTGGTGGCTAATGCTCCGTTTCGACCACACCGTCTATTAGTCCCTTTTAAATCCTAGACATTCCCTAGCATGAGCTTTTGCCACCATCTGGGCCCCTAAAGATACCTGCTGGTCACCCATTCAAAAAGAATTGGAATGAGTTGGCAATTACTTATTACGCTACATCTTCACATAGGCCCACTTTCAAAGATTCCATCTGGTGAGGGAATGAAAGCCAAAGCTTTTTAGTATTTTTTTTTTTTAAAGATTTGTGTAATTATGTCTTAGAAAGTGTGGCCTGCTAATCAACTCCTCTTTAATAAAGCTCAATGTCATAAGTATAGTCTATGCATGTGCCCTGCTACATCTGTCTCCTACCAAATGCCAAACCTGTTTTTCATTGGCACAGGGCACGTTCAAAGGTCACATGTACATTCTGACAACAGTTGTGGACCAAATCATTGCAGACAGAGGCTGCATTTAACTTCACTGCTGACCCAAAACATTATCATTCTGACCCTTGTGAGTATGGGGGGCAGGGGCAACTTTATGAATCAGCCATACATGATTTTGGTATGGTGACTGATAAAAGCCCACAATTATTTAAGCCAGATCAAAGAAGCAGAAGTCAGTTATGTGAAGGCTATGTGGAATAATGGCTTGCCAGTTTCCACTTCAGCAAGTGAGACAAAAGGCAGGATGCTGTTCTGTTTTGATTCTTTTAGGAGGCAGTGTAACACCTCCCCCCAAGCCCAAGAGCTCTCACCAGCAGATATCTTGGGAACCATACTTCCAAGAGGCACACAAGGACAGCCACACACCAGGGTGTTGCACACCGCAGGGCCTTTGAAGCTGCAGGCTTGGGAAGAGGCAGGGCTAGAATAGCCAGAGAGGACAGCAGGGTTTTGCCATCTTTCTTTTCTATGGGGCTCTATTTCCTTCCTCTCCTCTCACGTTCCTGTAGAAAAAAGTACTCTGGACATGATGCAAGAATGAAAAGGTCACTTGCCACAGGAACAGGGATTTGAACCCTTGAAGCAGGATTGTTGTTGTCCAATCTCCTGTTGTTGTCCAATCTCCTGTGCCCCTTTACATTTATGAGGAAGGGGTATCCCACTCCTTCGTTGATTATTTCCTGGACCCCTAAAAGATGTGGAAAGTGCAGCCCATTGCAAAGCCCTCGGCCATAGACGTAAAGACGGGTGCATCAAGGCAGAGGAGAGCTCTGCCCCCTCACCATCTTCAGGGAACATTGGGGGTGTCCTGTGGGGACCAAGGCCTGCTACTCAGATGCACTGGAATCAGGCTCTTCACTGATGATAAAGGAACCCCTGCAGGTGCTAGGACCAGGATAACAGAGTAAGAAGTATTCACCTTGTCCTGGAGGACCTGGATTGGGTTTCCCAGCAACCCAGAAGTCAAGGATCTGCTCTGAGCCCTGCTTCCAGCATTGAACCGCTTGTGATCTCCACTGACCTGAACATTGCTTGCCTACCACAAGCATCTTCGTGTCGCGTGCCGTTGCTGCTTCGAAAGCACCACACGTTGGGCCCAGTCTACCAGCTCTCAAACTCAACTGCCTTCTCAGGTAGCTCCTAGTAGCCTGGCTCAATCTGTTGATCCCACAAAAACACGAATAGGGTACTGTGAAGACACCTGGTCCCTGTGCGCCACTTACTGGGACCATAGTGACATTTGAGTCCCTGTTTTGCACCTTTTCTTGAAAAGGCATATTCTTTAAAGTGAACTTGCTGCAATTGCTTGCCTTATCAGCCCTGCTCAAGTACCCAGAGTGCTATTCTCTGCAAGTTTGTTAGTGTTTTTAGTTAGATGCTTGAATTTGTTATTGTTTAATTATAAAGTATCCATATATATTATCTTTAGACCATAATTGGACATGCTTTTATTTTGAAGTGCTTGCACTATTGTGGATTGGGCGGCTAATGTAATCTCTTCACATCCCTCCAAAGAGTATAGCCTGCCCTCGGCCCACATTACCACAAAATGCGAAAAAGGTGTATCTCTTGACTGTGCCCGTTTCACCTTTATGATTCGGATCCCTGTTGGTTTGTAGTTGTGCATGGATGAGTGGGCGGTTTAGCAACTGCTCATCCCTGCACTCCGGATGCGCAGGAGTCCTTTTGTCACATCCACCCTTGTAGATGGGGACAGGTCTTTACATGACTCTGGTCACTTCCTAGCAGGCCAGTGTCTCTCACTCGCTTTTCCTCTGCTATACTGACCTTGCAGAGTCTCCGGCCTACCTGGTGGCCATTCCACTTCAGTATCTATGTCCTGGCCAGTGCTGTGTTGGGCTCTACTACTGTATCTTACTTTTTTATATTCACAGTTGTAGCTTCTATTGGTTCTTACCTTCAAACTAAGGCAGTGGCGTGACTGCAACTCTAAGGCTGAGACTAATATCCTGTAGCCCCTCTGGGCAAGAGAACATGGCTTCTGCTGGGATGCATCACTCGAGTACCAAACACTCTGGCAGAGAAGGATTAAGGTGCAATGGTGAATGTATGTGTTCTGCTCCAATACTTTAACAGAAGAGGGATGCTGCAAGTCAGGATTGAGGTGCATTGGAAGAGCTGGGTGGAGTCTGAGCATTACTGTGGGCGTCTGCAAGGGCTCAGGGTTTGGGATGTTTGATAACACTTGTCAGGAAATGCAAGTGGACCAGCAATCTGTTTTATTACCAAAGTAGGGCAAACAAGCATTGGCAAAGCCAACAGGTTCTGCGTTTGTGTAGGCATGTGATAGGCATCTGCCAGGCTCTGCCATAGTGGCACTATTTGGCCATAGGATGCAACAGCTGGAATATGGTGTGATTACCTGGGCGTATGATAGGAGTGCCTAGAAAATGCATGTCTAATACCTACATTGGAGACTGTGAAACAAGGTCTGGGCTCACATTCCGGCTTCTTTACATCCCCCAAGTAAGTGTGAGAGCTCACGTGCATCTGTTTTCCTTTCACTTAAGTGTGAATGTGTAAGTCCTGTGTGTGACAATTTATTGTGTAAAGAATTTATCTCTATGCACTTATGTACATTTCAGAAATTATCCTTTTTTTACAGTATGGCGAGTAAGCCAGGGATGGAGAAAGCTCAGTGTGTAAAGTGATTGTCTTTACTAATTGTGATCTACAGCATATTACAGGTATGACTCACAGCAGGGCCACCCCTCCCTTTCACCCTTCTGACAAATGATGTATTTATTGAGTACCATTAAGTTGGATAATAATAACAATTGTAACAGCTGTTATTTATTTACAGTGCACAAAATGTGTAACGTACGTTAGCAAAGTAAGCACTATATGTACAGTGGCAGAGAGGCACTATACATGACCGCTTACATTACGTTTCATACACATAGAAAACAAGACAAGATAATACATGTTACCTATTATACCAACAGGTTTCATTAAATATGTATCCCACACATTGATTTAGAGAGTGGTTTGCTGCTTTCCACATCTGTTTTATTTACCACACATGGCTAGTTCAGCTCACGAAATGAAATAATGCAGAAACCTTAGCATGTTGCTGAAAAACAAGGGTGGAATAGTAGGCGATGTGATCTAACTGGTCGTCTGGGAAAATCACGTTTCCTCAAAGGACCCTTAACTTCTCAAAGTGAGACCATCCAAAAGTGATTCAGTGCAGTTGGCGCAATTAAAAAACAAGCTGAATTATTTACCACCTAAAATGCAGCACCATCAAACCAAAACACCCGGACTCCCAACCCATCCATCCCCAACCTGGCCACTGCCGTTCTGGGCACTTTTTTCACACGCTTGACTAGGGGGCCCATCAGAGGGAGGGGGGTGGGGGACTTTGCCATTTGGGCATGGCTGTTCTTGATGAACATTAGACTACACTTGGCATATGATGGAAACACCTATGCATGTGATGGTGTATATGATATGATAAGTTATTTATAACGCGCTTAATACCCAGAGGCTTCTAAGCGCGGACGCGGGGATCGAACCTGTGGTGCTCCGCGTTGCCTTCCTTCCAAGGCGAGCGCGTTGACCCTCAGCTATCCTCCCGAGCCTGTGTAGCTTACATACGATGACTATACCTGCCATGTCAGACATTACTTGGCAAGCAATGGCAGTACTCGCATGACTGAGGCTGTACCTGGCATAAGATCACAGCACTTGGGTGCTTGAGGCTTTACACTGCAGACCCCTGCACTCGGCGGAAATACGGACTGCCTGGGTAGACGAGGCTGCATGCAGCCTATTCCAGCAATGCATGGGCATGCCAGGATGTACTCAGAGTATGACTGTACATGGCAAGGGAGACTGTCTTTCATAAAGTGACACTAGCCGGCTATAAGAGGCTGTGCTGGCGTAGGATGGCAGTGCTGCTGGCCTTAAATGCTTCTGCCGGGTGTGACCCTGCCATTTAATTACTGGACCCGTGACACATTAAGGCAGCACTGGAGTCCATGGATGGATGGAAACTAAAATAGCCTTTTGTACACCTTGGTACTATTTGTTGTTTTATTAATCCTAAACTTTACATTTGTGCTGTCAGTCACTGTGATGCCACCAGGGTTAAAGGTCGCTTTTTTATCAGGGTCAAAGCTCATTATGTCATGTGATGCCACTTCTGGTGATGTCATATTGTGCGTGATGTCACTCCCACAACCCCAGGTGTTTTGATGAATAGACGTCCCATCCAGCAGCACATTTGACACTGCAATTAAGCCACTCATTCTCGGCAGAATGCTTTGAAATAACACTGGCAGTCCACAGTAGTTTGATGTCATTCATTGATAGAGCTAACTCAAAGAGATCCCAGGTGGTTGTGTTTTGGGTGGGCAGGACAGGTAGTGGGTGGGAGTGACCATAGGTATTAGCAAAGCTATTGGCAGTCAATGGGTGGGTAAATAACCAAACAACACACCAAAGCTGTCTCCCTCTGTGTCATCTCTCTCCTAGCAGTACCTCAGTGCTACGTTTTGGCAACTATTAAGTACCCCCTAATCACCAAAACTAAAAAGGAACAATCCTGGGAGTGGTGTGGGTCAACGCTGCCTCCTTGTGACGATTAAATAAAATCCTACTCCATTCTAACTCGGCAGCGATTTCTTACCGTAAAGTACAAGAACCCAGAGAAGAGCTAGTTCCCTGATTTTGTCTGCCGGAGGTTGGAGGGAGAGAATGGCCCTCATTAGGACCTTGGCGGAGGACCATGGCGCTATTAGCACCATGGTCCATGGCGCTAAGCTGCCAACTCCGCCATGGGGGTTAGCGGACTTACCGCCCCATTCCGAGGTTGGCGGGGCGGTAAGTCCCCAATCCCCATTTACCCTTCCCCATTCCCATTTCTGGCCCCATAGGGCATAATGGGAGTGGGGAAGCCGTTAATTACGCCACCGTAAATTACGGTGGCGTAATTAACAACAAGGTCCCTTAGCGCCATGGATTTTAACGCCTACTAAAAGCAGGCGTAAAAATCACCATGGCGCTACGGGAACTCGTACTCAGGCGGTAAGGGGCGCCATGGTTTACACCGGCGTAAACCCCTTACCGCCTGGGTCCTAATGAGGCCCAATATTTGAAACCAACTTTCAAGAACGAGGGCTTAGTGTAGGAGGATACTCTTCTCGCTGGATCTAGGAACAGCCCTGGTCATTCGGACGGATTTCCTCAGATCTGAGATCCCGCAAAATATGACTCCCCGGATCGCGGATCCGGGAAAACCATTTACACCTTTCAAGGGTTTTAATGGTTTTAATTTGCTTTGCTGCTTTGCCTAAGCCAGGGTATGCACACAGGCCCTCGGGATGAAAGTCGAGAGATTTACCGTCTACACCACTTGAACATCTGCTCACGATATCTGTGAATATGCTTGTTAGGATTGCACTCTGCAGAACATTTTCAAGCAAGGTTTAAAAGGTGTGCACCTTTTATACTTTGTAAGGCTATCTCTCACAAAAAAGCTGTGCCACAGCTTTCAGGGTTGTACAGATTTTTTAATTATTTTTTAATTATATGCTTCCACTCTCCTGGAAGAGCCCATGTGATAACACGTGTTTTCGGCACATCTCGTGCCTTTTTCAAATCTGGGCATTAGTTTTGTCAAAACATGCATTGCACACATGTATATTTTCATTGTTTAGGTCGATAGCTGCATATTTCATAGGTTTAATCTCACCTTGTAGCTAGAGTGCAGAGAACCTTACTGATTATAGCGGAGTTTGGGTCTCTGTTCCTCCGATTATCTCACATGCGCGACACATAATGGACTGAAGTTAAATGTTAATTGGTCGCGTGGCATAACACGTTGATATCAATGAAACCCTTATGAATTGAACACCTCTTATACTTTGCCTGCAGCATCATACGAGACACTCCTCCTCTGTTCGTTATTTTCCAGGTATTCATAATAATTTAACCTCCTGAAATGGAAACGTCCGCCGTCACTGGTGGGCCCGGACAGTCAATATTTTTCATTTTCAGGTCTGTCTAGGAGACATCATGGCGGGAGGCGAGGCCAGGGGGACCTACCTCCAGTGGCCCTGTAGGGGACAGGCTGGACAGTTATAGGACCATCCTCTTGGTGGCGCTGTTCTCCACTTGTGCAACTCTCATAATCGCTGCTGTCTTAATTCTGAATCTAAATGCACACCAGAGCTTTTCATGCTGGGCTCTGAATGCTCGGCACGGCCCTGCTTCTTATGCTCCGTCATTGTTTGCACAGATCCTTCGATTTCCCGAGCAATAAAACTTAGCAAAGAAATAAAAGAGAGAAATAAAATCAACAATACCCATATTTATAGCCCCGGGGTTTGCCGCCCGTCTCTAATGGCATAAGGGCGAAACGCGGACGCTTTCCTATTAGGCCTTTCTCTGCCTCGCCATGACAGATACCTCGCAGTTATATTTAATGAACCTTAAAAAAATAAAACTCGCACACTCCAGGTGTGTGATGGCTGTCTGCGAGCCTAGCAGCAGGGCCCGCATTCTGCAGCCGGAATACTAATATAGGCGGCCATCAAAGGGAGAGACTACCCCGGCAGCCAACATCTTTTGCCGTTCGCCAGTTGGGACCTCGCGCCGGATTAATTCAAACTCCGGGAGCTCACCGAGCAGGAACAGCTGCCTTTGGGCAGTCGAGGCCCCCACGGATGAGCAGGTTCCTTTTAAGATTGTCATGCATTAAACAAAGAAATGCTGTGTGGGGTGGGAGCGGGAGCCTTTGGAGCCTCGCTGCAACAGGCAGAAATCATTATATATATATATATATATATATATTTTTGAGTGCGTCATGCGGCTCATGCCAGTGTGGACGAGGTATGGCGGTTATCGTCGGAGAAACATATGCGGCACACGCGTTCAGCAGGGGTGGACTGGGAACTAAAAGAGGCCCTGGAAATAATTACTGGGGACCAAAAGAGGCCCTGGAAATAATGTTCAAAGTGGCCCCATATGACACATGTTCAGCAAGCCCAATGCTTTTCCTATGAGACAATTTGTAACTACCACACAAAAGAGGCCCAGGGTGCAGAGGCCCACCGGGAAATCTCCAGAGTTCCCTATAGGCCAGTCCACCCCTGGCGTTCAGATGCACGCGTTACTCCCATGGGTGCCTTTCTGAGAAGAATATATACATTTCGAGAATATTTTTAGAGGGAAAATATGGACTCCCTGAACCAGCCCAGTAAAGTGGCTCACATATTTCACTAGCTGAACTAGGCCCTCTCAATTACAGTTCATTTGAGGTAGTCAACAGTGCACTCGCTCAGAGATATTTTCTAAAAGCCCTGGGCTAGTGAATTTCTCTATGGCTGTTCTTTAGAACTTAACAAGTTGTTGGGCCAGGTGTAAGTCAAGCGGGCTGTACTGCAGACATGTCTCACTTGCCTGGGGACCTTAATTCGCTGCACTTACGTTCAGGCCGGTTTTACATTCTGTCCTGTTCTGTCATGAGTGGCTACATGCGAGTCACAAAATTTGTTGCCATGGGATGTTTTAGGCAGGGTGCTATAAATCAAACCACACACACAATGAAACAGTAAACTGCGGAGCACAATTAATGGGGAAGAAAACCCTAGGAAGGCTAGTGTGGTGAAGTCCCATTAGCCTATCGTCCCTCATTCTTGTCCCAGTCCAAACAATCAAGGCGAACTGACCTCATAGACAGGTCCATATGCAATAAAGGGTGCCCAGGGATACCTGGCCATACCCCCTGAGCACAGCTCCTTCCCCTGCTAGCCGGCAGGCCAAGAGGAGTCTGAACCCTCACATTTCCTTTTTCCTGTCTGCCATGGGTCCTATGTTCAGCAGCTTCAGCACCGTGATCTCGAACCTGAAGGCAGACTCTCACTATGATGGTGGGATGTAGTGTAAGACACCCTTGTTGTAGGCGCTTCATAGTCTGACACTGCCCCCCATTCTGGATAGCCGCTCCAGGGTCAAGGACTCTGATTCATATGATGGCAATGGGGTAACAGGCAGGTAAGTGCTTGTTTGGTTGTGTATGCTTGTTGAGAAATCCCGCTATGATTCAGAGATCGCTACAAAGCTCCCAATCTAGAGACCATGAGGCACGACCAAGGACTGCTCATGCCACAGACAGAGTAGACCCTGCATGGTCCACCGGGGTAGATAGCATGAGGACATTTCTCCTCCTCAGAGTAGGCGTGCCCCCCAACCTGCTCCTCCTCCACAGGCCTAAATCTGTATGTTGGTGGGGAATTTCAAGGGGAAGATTGTGGCCACAGTCGTTGGTTATTGCTAGATCAATAATTGGCCTCAGAGCCCCATGGTCTCTGCCCCTGACCCCTACAGTCCCCCCCTCCTCCCTTGTCCCCTCTGTTCCTGCACCTAATGGGCTGGAAATGTAATTAAAGGATCTGATGAGGAAGGATACATCTCAGGATTTGGCCGTAGAGGTCCAGGGGTGTAGGCACCCTTCCACTTTGAAAGCTTACAATAAGCATTGACAATTCTTTTCAGATTAGTGCCTTCACAGTCTCCTTCCCCTATCTTACCCATCCTGGTCTCTTCTGGATTTCTCAAGGAAGGTCAGGAGGTGTAGACCAAAATGACTACCTCTCTTTCCCCTCTTTGATGTACAGATGAACATGATACTCTGGGCTCTTGCCCTTCCCCGGTCCAATATTGCAAATATGACAAGAGCTATTCACTTAAACAACTGTATCATTCATACCCTGAGCAGAGACAGTGAGGATAAACACGGTGTGAGCCCAGGATGACAAAATCAAGTGATGTCATTTCACTTATGACACACATAGCAACGTAAGACACAAGGCAAGTATGTATTTATTAAAATGTTACACAGACATTAGGCCAAATTGTGTTTAGATTTTAAGAATGTTATCCACACTCAATAGACAGTACAAACAAATATCATAAATAATATATCAGCAAAATGTAATTCTGAAATATAGGCAGAATACAGCCCATGCCATAGAAAGCAAAAAGGTATCCATTCCTACCAAAATGGACGCCACAGCATGCGTTACACAATGAATTGCAGACAGAGTTTGGCAAAATGTCATGAACAAAACAGAATCAAATAGGAGAGAAAAACATGATCTCAGTAGTATTTTGCAAGCGCCTATTTTAAAAATGGACTTGATAGCAAAGTAAGAAATATATAAGCTAGACAAATAGACCAATAGGGATGCAACAGCAGGCTTTATGTCCTTGGCAGGTTTTTCAACAGCATGTGTCATCTAAAATCTTCTTCTAACCAGCATTAAGGTGCAACACAAGTTCCATTATTCTTTTGAAATTGGGAAAACAAATTATATGCTGATCATCAGAAATATGAGGTAGTTGGGGGAGGAAATAATGATGCTTTTCAGGAAGCATTGGTGTCCATTGATGAAGAGCAATGCATTTAACTAATAGAAACCTGACCAATTACACTGTAAGGTTTAAATTAGAACAGAACCGGTGTGTCATATATGTTCTTTCTATAAATGTATGCTGGATTTAGAACAACCCTGAGACTTTCCTTGCCAGCTGAACAACCCTGTTGACCATAACAAAAAGTTTTTGCTCTTTGAACACTTGTGTGTCTCTATCCATGAATGGCTTTAATGGGTTATGGCTGAGAAATGACCTCCTTTACAGAGAGGTTAAATCTTGGACTAGCCCGGTCCTCTCTCAGGGCACAATTGGCATCTATTAGAGACTTTCGTGACCCATTGGGGGAATTGGGGAGACTGATGTTTTTGCTGCACATCTCCTTAAGAACTTCCCTAGGGTGCCGTTCAATGGTCATGCCTCCTTGCCCTCTGTGGGATCTCCCTGTGGTCTTCTCTCGGCTTACTCTGCAATCTTTTGAACCCTCGCAGGAGGCTTCCCTGAGGTGTCTTACCTTGAAGACAGCTTCCCTTCTGGAAATCACCTCTGCCAGACACCTGCGGGAATCAGGGCTCTACTGTCAGTTGGTTTGTTCCTCCACTTTCTTCCAGATAGATTGGTGTTGCACCTCTCCCTGGATTTCCAACCTAAAGTTGTTTTGACTTTTTCATCTCAATGAAGAACTAGTCCTTCCATCCCTGCTGATGGAGGAGTCTAGCCCCCAGGAGTCTTCCCTCTGTCCCCTCGATGTGGGCCGGACTGTCCAGATATATGTAATGTTCTGTCCCTGGAAGGTATGGCAGCGCTGGTAGCTCCATTAGAATGTGCCGTTATGTTCTTCTAGAAACGGTCTAGACTTTTTCAAGATGGCCACCGTTCCTATTTCCTGGAGTCGTACCCGTGACTCTGAGCATTGCAATCTCATTCTATGGTAAGATGCTCATTAGTTTGCCTTCTGTAGCTAACCTTTCTGCTTTGTGCATGCCCTTTCATCTTGACGTTCAGTGCTCCGTGAATGTCTACTTTCTCTATGCCTTCTCTGACACTCGTAGCTGTTGGCTGCCTCCCCTTCGCAAGCCACGCCCTGCAGATCTGTCTCATAGCGGCTCCTTCATCTGCTGAATCCCTGCTCGCTTATCTATATCCTTTCTCCTACTTTTCTTTCTCCTCCGCTCCTCTTACTTACTATCCGGATCCTTCTGGGTTCAAACTCATTATAGCGCTATGCTCGCGAGAGTCCACAGATTCAGCAGCTGTGACCATAAGATCAGACCTGTTACTTCCTTCCCACGCAAGTGACTTCTCACTGATCCAAAATACCTTTGTACTCAGAAATACCGTACCTCACGGCAGGATTTACATCACTCCGGACTCCACATTAGGGGACTTTAAGACCAGCTACTCCTGCGCCACGTCCACATCTACACAGGTTTTATTTTAGCCATGAGGCTTTTTCCCTGGTTGGGACTGGCTCCTCCGAGTCCACTCTGCTTGGTGTGTACTTACCCAGTCAAAGTGGCCTCCCGGGAAGCTTGCCCTTATCTCTACGAAAAGAAGGAGAAGAAGGAGCAAGTGACTAAGAACATAAGGAAAAAGAAAAAGACGGAAACCGAAGACAGCTCCACTGAAGAACCAGGTGAGGAGGGACAGATGGAAGAATCACCAGACCTTGATAATATACTTGGATTGCACTGCCCCTGTTTGTTCTGGTGACTCCTTGTTTTCAGCGGTTGGTGGTGGCCTTTTGGGCTCTAAACCATCAGCGGCAAACATTGGTCTCTGGTTCAAGTTGGCCACATCTATGTGCTACCAGCTGGTGGGCACTTTTCCCACTGGAGTGGTACCAGGTAGATCTACCAGGAGTGTGATCTCCTGCCGGGGGGCCTTCCCAGAGGGTGTCTATCTCAGACATCTTTCATGCAGCCATGTGGGCTTCTCCTTCCAGGTTCAACCACCACCACAACCTTGCTCTCACAGGGGAGTGCTCAGTGTTTGGTTCTCCTGTATTGGGAGTACTTTATTAAGTACTTGTGCTAAAGGAAATAAAAGTCACTGGTGTGCAGCACCTTTACGTTTCTCAGTGTCTCTTTTACCTGGCTTGACAAGTCCCTGCTTGCTATTTTCTCAAGTGTATGGACTGGGATGAGGAAGAGGGACGAGGGGTAATGGCCTTATTCCTTACCGATAATCTTCATTACCCGCGTCCTACTTTTCCTCATACCAGTCCTATGTCCCGACCACCCACCCCTGTGCTGATCCTGGTCGAAGTCTTGGTAATATAACAGGAGATGTGAGGAGCACAACCTCCTCTTGGCCTGCTTGGTGGCAGGAGGAAGGCCCTCAGTCAGTTAGTAGGGGAAGGTATCTCCACCACGAGGTGGGTTTTACCTCGATTGTATGGACTAGCATGAGGAAGAGGTAATGAACATTAGTGGTAAGTAATTAGGTGATTTCCTTACTTAAGATCTTGCAAAATTAATGCTATTTTTAGTTGCCCAGTACTTTGTGTTCCTTCTGGATGCTTCTCTTAATAAAAGCCTCACTGTATTTGTAAGGGATATTCCTCATATATAATTAGCTACAAGCTATGCCATGTGCTGCAGTCAAGGAGCCAGGTAGAGAATGGAATGGTTGCTAAAAATGAGAAGAATTCCAAATCTAAACCAAAAGGAGAGAATATGGATTAACAGAGCCTACCTGTGCCCTTTAAACGGGGTACTCCTCTTCTGTAAAACAAGCTATTTCCAATGACATGATGGTGGTAGACCAGGCGCCTAAAACCTGTGGCTCCCGGATGTTTTGGACCAGTCCTTTCATGAATCCTGACATTTAGCTATTCTGGCTAGGGAGCTGTAGCCCAACACATCTGGAGATCCAATGGTTGCAGACCCCTGTTAGAGTGATTGGAAGATCTGGAGCACCTTTTGCTTATGTCTCAAAGCTTGAACGATAAAACACATTCTGTATCTCCGTGTATTTGATAACCTTATCTTTCCTTCCAGGAAACTTCGTGGAGAGGAAGCTAATGGACGATCAGAATCCAGAAAAATGTCCCCTTAGCATTCAAGTTAGCATTTTCCCCACTTATCTTGCAAGCCAATGTATTGTACCAGTCTGTAGTGTCAAAGACAAGCCACGTCACCACACAGGACTCTGACCCTTCGTGCCATTACGCCAGGAGGCGGGTGCCGGAGCATGTGGAGCACAAAGCGGCAGAGGGTAGCAGGAGAAGCTGGAAGCTGGAGCACAAATATATTCATACAGGAATCCAAAAGAAGTTATTGATGCAACAGTGTTGCTGGTGTGAGTGTCATTAATGACAACGAGGAAAGGGATCTCATGGAGAAGAGGTAAAAGCAGTACGCACGTGGAGAAAGAGAGGAATCCACATGTCAGAAAAGCAGCAGACAGAAAAACAGAGAAGCACTGGGAGAAAGAAACAACATGGCTCAACATGTGGTAACTTCAACATTAGTTCAACAAAATCAAGGTAGGCTGACCATACCATAGCAAGTATGGCTACAAAAAATGGAATGTAGATATAGAGGCATCAGGACTCCAGGAACAGGGTGAAAAGCTTCTCTTTTGACTATTGCGTTGGGGATAGAAGGCCAGAGAATCTTCAAAACCCTCCTAGTGGAAAAGGAAGGGGATGGATCGTCTATATAGAGCCCATATGAAGAAGCCTTGAAGAGAATATACAAAAGATTTGAGAATAGAGGGAACAAACAGAGGTCCAGGTTACACTACTAGGAAAAGAAGCAATGAGTGAATGAACCGGTAGAGGACTACCTCAAAGCGCTAAGAGAGTTATCAACAGATTGCCACTTTGGGGACACATCGGACACCATGTTGAAGGATTCATTGGTAGTGGGGTGCAGGAGTTTGAAGACACAAGAACAAATGCTACAATGCAAAACTCCCCCACACTATAGGAAATCCTGAATATAGCACAGAGAGTGGAAGAAAGTATGCGTCATAAAAAGGACAAAAGCAAAATCCAGAATAGGACATCCTACAAGTCAGTGAAGTGAAATGGAAGAGCAACAGACCAAGGACAGTGGAGAACACTGAAAAAAGAGAATATCAGAAACCATAATATTCCAGTGATCAGAGAGCGTGCTACGAATGTGGCATGTACAGACACACAACGCACAACAAGGAATGACCCGCACAAGGTAGAAAGTGCAGAAAAAATGTCAAATGATAGGCCATTTTGCCAGGATGTCCCGAAACACACCTGTGCAGCGAGTGGAAAGGGAAAATAGCGAAAGCAAAAACTCAGAAGAAGAAAATGAACCCAAACCAGTTAAAATACTGAGTATCAATGCAATCGAGGGAAGCAGAAAAAAGGCACTGCTAGGTACGAATAGGAGGCTAGCCCATACAAATGATGGCTAACTCACAATTTGATCGCACAATAATATCAGAAGATCAGTACGAACAAAGGTGGAAAAGAAAAGTACCAAAACTCAAGAAATCAAAATCAAAACCATATCCTATGTAGGCTAGGAAATAAATATAGTACATAACTTCAAGACAGACATAAAGCCAGGAAAGACAAAGTAAGAGTATATGTCACCAACATAGGATATGCCTGCTGGGTTGGCCACACCAAGCAGAATTAGACATTAAGCTAGATCTGAACAGTAAGGAACAAGTGATGGCGGTGGCAAACTTTAGTGAGCAAGACCTACTAGGAAAGTATACAGAAATATTTGATGACACAATGGGGACATTAAAAGGACACATGCACAGGATTAATTTCAGAGAAGGAATGGCCATGGTCAATAAGAGCGTGAGACCATTGCCAGTCCCGATGGGAGAAGAAGTGCAAGACATGGTCAAGAAGCTGTTGGAAGAAAATATAATTGAGACAAAATACCTTAGTCCTGCGGTAATAACCAGATGGAACGGATCCGACAAGCTCAGAACGTGTATAGACCTTAGAGCCTTAAACCAAGAGGTGGTGAGTAAAAATGTCCCATTGCCGAACATATCTGAGATGATGCAGTCTTTAAAAGGAGCTGGCATATCTTCAAAACTAGATATAACCAGTGTGCATCATCAAGTTAAACTATACCCAAAGTCAAGGCATTTTATCGTGCGTGTGACACCGTATGGCACGTACCAGTACAAGAAGAACAAAGCACACAAGTGAATAGGTTCAAGAACCAGTACAAGCCATTCGAATTGTGTTCAAAAGCATTGGTCTTCCAGGGGATTTCGACTGAAACTCGGCAGGGCAGAGAGAATAGGAAGTTCTTCCAGGACTACACACTGCTTTCTGGCACCACAAAAAAAGAGCATGATGCTGCTCTAGAAAAGGTACTAGAAAATCTAAGAGGAAAAGGGTTCTGGCTAAAGAGAAATAAATGTCAACTGCAGAAAGAGAAATTGGATTTCCTAGGATATACAGTCTCAGCCGCAGGAAGAGAACCGAAGGAGAGCCTGGAACAAGCAAAGCACAGGTCCCAGAGCCACAAACCAAGGAACATCTAAAGTCCTTCTTGGGGATGGCCGAATATTATGGAAAGATTGTAAAAGATTCATCCAACAGAACAGAGGAGCTGAGGAGACTATAGAGATAAGGAGTGAAATATGAATAGACGAATCAGTGTAGGCAGTGGCGGCTGAAAAATGTTTTCATTGGGAGGGCGTAAAAATGATCCACAAATGTACACGAGTGACCGAGCATAGGAAGAGAGCCCTATCCAACTAAGGGGATTTGGGGGCTCTTCACCGAGAAACATTAAAAAATAATTGACTGAAATTGGGCATTTTAATGCACACTTTAAAAAAAAATTGAGTAAAAAGCACACATTTTACTAGCAGTTTGTAGAGTAACACAGAACAAAATATAGTAGGTGCCGGATCACCAACAGTACACAGGAGCATTTTTATGATATCTTTGACCATAACATATGTGCCAGTATTCTGCCTTTGTAAGGAGACATTTTCATTCCGGCTTTGCACAATACAGACAAAAATATGTCCGTGGTCACTGTACCAATATATTCCAGTTTCCCCACATAAGAATACTCACGTTGGCTTTTACCCATAATGCTCTGCTGCCACTGTAAGAAAACCTTTCCATGCTAAATAATTACACAATCATGTTATCTTTGCATGTAACACCAGTAATGCGCTGTAAAAGAAGACGGCCATGCTGGGCTGCATTAACGTATGCCAGTGTTCCCACATAAGAACACAAATGGCAGCTTCAACCATAAGGCATCAATTTCACTGGAAGAAAACGTGTCAGTTCTGTCCAACATTCAATGCCAACACCTCGTTCTTTCCTCCCATCGTCCCTGTACCCCTCCTTCCAACACTGCCATTACCACATATCAACACTGCACACTCTCAGACTGGACTCATTCACATGCACACACATTCCAAGGCACACATATTTACACGCGTGCCCCCACTTGAATCCTTTCCAGGCCTAAATGCACACAGCATCAGATTTGGGAGCCCATGCAAAGTGAACAATTAACTCCAACTAACTTGAGGATACAATTCTTGGACAATTAGAGACACCAATCTATCCCCACATGGTTAGTTTCATCCGTGCCAATGCCATTGATTAAGAAAGGTCCTGCTGCTTCTGACAGAAAAGGTCTCCAGTCTTTCCATCGAAAAAGTTTCCAAGCAAACATTTTCCATCGAATGTTTTCCAACGAAAATGTTTCCATCGAATGTATATATGTGTGGGGTGAAGGGTTAATTTTGTTTGGGGTGGGTTTTTAAGGGTAAAAAACAGGGGCTTGGGGGGGAGCCCCCAAAAATAAAAAAATGTCATTAAAAAAATGCATTAGATGGAAACATTTTCATTGGAAAACTTTCACAGAAAAGCGCTGGGGCGATGGTTGGTGCGCTAGAAACCCCACAGAGCACTGGATGTTTTTGCATGCACCAGCTCGGACTTAAAGCTAACCACAACTCTGTTGAACTGTAGTTCCCAAAAGCTACTGATACTACAGGACTGAGAGGACCTCACATCACAGATCTGTGACCTGAAATTCTTTCCCTGAAAGAAACAAAGCACTGACAAAGCCCAGAATTTTGGAATTTGCATGTATTCATTGCATTTTATATGTATAGGCATGACTGCTTCCCTTAGGAAAAGAGTGTCACTTTCCCTTATCTTGCCTTCATTGGGATAAAGTACAACACTGTAACCAGGCCCTTCAGAGGACTGTCACGTACACAGGGGGCCTCATTACGACCCAGGCGGTAAGGGGTTAACGGCAGCGTTAACAGCGCCGACCCTTACCGCCTGAGTACGAGGTCCCTTAGCGCCATGGCGCTTTTAACACCTGCTTTTAGCAGGTGTTAAAATCCATGGCGCTAAGGGACCATGGAGTTAATTACGCCACCGTAATTTACGGTGGCGTAATTAACGCCTTCCCCACTCCCATTATACCCTATGGGGCAAAAATGGGAATGGGGAAGGGTAAATGGGGATTGGGGACTTACCGCCCCGCCAAGGTCGGAATGGGGCGGTAAGTCCGCCAACCACCATGGCGTAAACGTAGTTTACGCCATGGTGGTAAAGTCACGGCCCAGGCGGTAACTTACCGCCTGGGTCGTAATGAGGCCCAGGAACTTTCACAAAATATAACAACAAAAATAGGAAAATGCAGGAATGAGCAATGATGGCGATCTTTGAGACCGTTCTCTGTTTAAATATTTGGGGTCATGATTTAAGAGGTGCATATTGAATTGAATTGAGATTTTATTTCTATCGCGCTCGTACACAAGTGTTTCAGAGCGTGACAAGGCAAGGGAGGGGATCAGGGTACACCAAAACGACGATCTTACTAGGCCCAGTGACATTGAGAAGTGGAAAGTGCGGAGCAAAGGAGAGACAGATAAATAATAATAAATAAATAATAAAGGCAACAAACAGTGGTAGTGCAGCCAGCAAGTGGATAGGAACATTGTATAAAAGGGAAACACATTTCTTCCTTTGAGAAATGCCACAGCAGATAGCTAGGATTGGCAAAGCCAATACGTTTGGCATTTTAAATGTAGAGTGTAAGATTTGTTTTTCTTAGGGCTGACAGGACAAAGAAAATCTACATTTATAAAGTCAGATCTAATGTTTTTGCCAATGCTTGTTTGAAAGGGAGAACGGGTTACCTTGCCTTTCGGTTTGGCGATCCATCCATTTCTTGCTGTTTCACAGGTCATTATTTTGTGCAAACATAATGCACTAATGCTTTTTTTTAGCACCCCAAGCGCACTGCGTCTCGGGAGGATAGCCAGGGGCAACACGCTCGCCTTGGAAGTAAGACGATGTGGAGCAACACAGGTTCGATCCCCGGGTCCGCGCTTAGACACCTCTGGGTATGAAGCACGTTATAAATAACCAATTACAATTACAATGGTTCTGTTTAAGAGCAGTTTTCAACATGCACATCTAGCATAGAAATCCCACGTGGTGCCTGAACTGAGGTTTTTTTTAAACTGCGGTCCTAACTTCAGGATGGCTGGGGAGGTAACTCAGAAGATTCATGCATCCGCTTCAAAAAACGGACTTTCAATGCTGCAAAAACATTCAGAGTGGGGTGCGGAAATCAGGGGTTATAAAAAAACATATAAATTAGAAATCATGAACCCTAATGTCAGGAGTGGACTGGCCCATAGGGAACTCTGGAGATTTCCCGGTAGGTCTCTGCATCCTGGGCCTCTTTTGTGTGACCTTTCCAAATGTTCCCATAGGAAACGGGTAGGGCTTGCTGAAAATGTGTAATATGGGGGCCACTTTGAAAATGATTTCCAAGGCCACTTTTGGTCCTAGTCCACCCCTGCCTAATGTACTATCACACATGCCGTTGATCAGGCTCACAGGGAGCCATCATTTAGTGCTTTAGTGGTCAGCGGTCAGGACTAGAACAGTTGAACTGCATAACGCTGCAATTGAGCATACCACCGAGTGCATAAGTGCTATACAGCAACGAAATTAATGTTTGCAAAGGATTATAGCCTTCCAATTTTTAGAGTGAAAAACCCAGCTCCTTCAATGGGCCTCATTACACGGTAGGCGGTGGACCAAGGTGCTAGTAGCACCTTGGTCCATGCCGGTACAATACCGGCACCACCTTGGAGGAAAGGGGAATTACCGCCCTATTCCAAGGTTGGCGGGGCGGTAATTCCCCTTTCCCCCATTGCCCTTCCCCATTCCCATTTTCGCCCCATAGGGCATAATGGGAATGGGGAAGGTGCTAATTACGGTACTGCAAATTGCGGTACCGTAATTAGCACCCTGGTCCCTTTGCGGGTTGGTTTTTAACGCCTGCTAAAAAGCAGGCATTAAAGTACCGACCCGCAAAGGGACCTCGTAGTAAGGCGGTAAGGGTTAACGGTCACCGGTACCATTACCGGTGACCGTTAACCCTTACCGCCTTCCGTGTAATGAGGCCCAATGTCTTTAAAATGAGAGCATAAGCAATGCAGACAAGAAAGAAATACAGACATAAACATTGCAAAGCTTTGCATTTTGATTCTAATAACCTTTTCCCTGAAATTGCTTAGGCAATCTATTTCTCGAGAATTATCTGAAAGCCAGCCCCGTTACATCCACCGTGCACCCCCATAAACAGCAAACTGACAAAGTTATAGCTTTAAAGAACCGCAGGTTAGACGGCCAGGCACAGAAACAAGCACATAAATACCGTTTTCAACACTTCCCTGATGCTGAGTGAGCTCAGGACTCTGTGCCAAGCACTGATGGTTTGGCATGATGGCCCGCCTCAGCCCTGGCACCTCAGCATTTCACTCACTCATTCATACTGTCACTGAGCCTACCCAGATTGTATAACTTGACAGAGAGGCGGTGGGACCTGAACACTGAAACCTGTACGCTATCCGCTTGGCGTATAGGGCACTACATAAACAACACATATGTGCCCTTGCCTGTGCCCTCGTCAGCCACCACTGCTGGCATGCAGTGGTCACACACACTGCCCAAACACCAGTAGAAAAGGAAAGATGTGCGTTTTGATTACATTTCAAACAATCAAAATGCACATGTGGCCCTGATTCATGGAATTATTTGCGTTTAAAACGGGGATTTGCCTGCCATTCTGCCCGCAAATCTCCATTCGTCAAAGAGTGATTTGCGGACAGAATGGTAGGCAAATAATTCCGTGCATCATAATCTTTTTTGCCATTACTGACTAAAAGAGGGGCTGCACCCCTGCAACCAAGCATGCCAGCTGCCACTGGGTGTTGGATAATATTCAAAGACATAAATAAGGACATTATAAAAGCACCAAATCTCAAACCAATGCAAAAAACAGAACAATCATAGCAGTGGATGCAAGTGCATATTGGATAGGAGCAGCCCTAAACCTAAAGCAACAAGTGCGTAAGGAAACATACACAGTGGCATTTGCCTTGAAAGCGCTGACAAACATGGATCAACACATCTGTGGGGTGCATTTAAGGCCCTAAACAGAAATCCCATCCACCTGAAACGTTGTATTTAAACCCTGTCACCAAAAACAACCATGCTTTGCTTTCCCTGTCACATGAGTGGCAAACATTGGAATACTGCAACCCAAAAACGGACCTGTGTTGCTTTATTTCACCTGAATGACATGAAGTTATGCACTGCATCCTGAAAACGACCCTGCGTTGTTTTATTTCACATGAATGACATGAAGTTATGCACTGCATCCTGAAAACGGCCCTGCGTTGTTTTATTTCACCTGAATGTGAATCTGCCTGCAATGACATGTGATGTACTGAGGGCGTGTTAATTCCCTGCTCTGCCAGACTTGAAGGCAGGGGCTCAGGGATTTCAAGAAAGCATTTAGAATGAGAAATAATTTAGTTTTATGCTATGTTTTTATGTAATTTCCATTCGGTTGGGGACTGAAATGTCCAGTTAAGAATAGCTTCTGGCTACTCGGAAGATGTGACAATTATGAGATTTGATGGAAAGATGGAAGGTGAAATTAGGAACATGCTCGATCATTTGCAGAGTCATAATTGTTATACATTTTATGAAAATGACAAAAAGGTGCCAAAGGACAATGCTACCTCATACAGAGTTGGCGATAGGCTTACCTAATTCCCTATGACCCACTCAAACCACACATCTAATGTCATATGTCAGGGGCTAATAGAAATATGAAGTTATGAGACAAAGGGCCTCATTACGACCCAGACGGAGGACCATGGTGCTATTAGCACCATGGTCCATGCCGGTGTCCGCCATGGCGGAATGGGGAATTACCACCCCATTCCGAGGTTGGCGAGGCGGTAATTCCCCATGCCGCCATGGCCCTTCCCCATTCCCATTTTTGCCCCATAGGGCTCAATGGGAATGGGGAAGGCGCTAAGTACGGTGCCGCAAATTGCGGCACCGTAATTAGCATCAAGGTCCCTTTGCGGCACCCTACGTTAACGGCTGATCTACACCAGCCGTTAAGGTCGTGTCCCGCAAAGGGACCTCGTAATTAGGCACTAATAGGTTAACGGCGCCGCAGCCTTTTACGGCGCCGTTAACCCATTAGCGCCTGGGTTGTAATGAGGCCCAAAGAAGGGTAATACATGCAAATAGACAGATGGTGCTATCTTCCCTTGAACCAATCATGCCAGGGGGTAGAGAGAGGAATGGTAAACAGTCCTATCCAAGGGGTAGGGGTAATTATAGAGTACGCCCCCTAGACTGTAAAGTGAGTGATGTCATTGGTGCTATATAAGGGTGACTGTTCTAAGTCAGGGGACACACAAAAATCCAGGGAGACAGGAGACGGAAGACAGAGAGGAGGCAGCAGAACCATTCCATCTTTGAGAGTGCAGTGACCAGACCCCTTGCCTAGCTGTCCAGAGTGTTCTGAGATCTAGCTGGCTTTGCAGGACCTCAAACCAAGGCAGAGTTCATTGACCAGATCCCTTGCCTAGCTGTCCAGAGTGTCCTGAGATGCAGCTGGCTCTCCAGAATCCCAAACCAAGGCTTACTTTGTAAGTAGCAAAAAACCCCAGCCCTAAATTGCATCGGCCTTTCCTTTTTGTAGCATTGCACCCATTGAAAACCCATTGAAACACCCATTGAAAACCTAATTGAAAACACCACATTGTTAGTGTAATTTGGTCACCTTCCCATAGAAGAAACTGTGTTTAGCCTGTGTATGTTCGCATATTGCCTTTGGTAAACCTCTCAGTGTCTGTGTAAATCCATACCATATTCTTAGGTAAATCAATTAATTGCCCCATTGAATTTCATGGTACAAGTTGGTTAAAATTCGAAATTAACCCCCTTGTCCCTGGTGTCTTTCTTTAATAATTATAGTAATTGCCTCAAAACAATTAGTCTGCTTGTAACTGAAAACCGAATTTGCCTGTGTATTGTGTGCATTACCCCACAAATTCCTATTTCCATCCGTCCTATTAAAACTCCAAGCCGTAGTCCCATTGAGAGCAAACCCTTTGCCTACAAGTCTATCTGTGATGTGTCTATGTCCGTGTCAATGAAAACCGATTTTCCTATTCTGAGGTATACCCCTTCACTGAGCTGCCTGTCATTGTAAATCCAGTGTTAAACGAATTTCCATTTGACATTGTATTTTCCTTTTTTTTGTGTGCATTTGTTTCCTCCCAAAAACGATTTTTCTACTTTATTTCGACGTTGCCCTTCTGTGCTGATTAGTAGTCTCTAAACTTCCCTATCTCCTCAAGTGTAGCAACATGAATTTCCTTTCATTCTGTCCCAAAGTCGTGCGAGTAATAATCAAAATTCAATTCTACCATTTTGCTCCACAAACCGGGTTTCACTTTTATTTTCTGGCTTCCCATCTGGGTGTGGTGGGCTGTATTACAAATCCAATGTTCTCTCTCTATCCCTACTCCTTGCCACTGCTTTCCATTCAAATGAATCTAGTTAGCTAATGTTTGGGCGGTGAGTTTTGCAGGGGGGAGTGCTAAACCGTTGGTGTTATCTCTTTCTAAAATTGCTCTTTTTCTGTGTTGCCATTAAAGATTGTGAGAATTGTAACAGTATATCTTAACCTAATTGTTTTGTAGAGGTTAGTGCATTGTTTTACCATAACATTTGTGGCTGTGAAATTGTTTGATTTTCGTTTTTTTTTAAATTAAATCATAAATTAATAAATATCTTCTTGATACACACCAGCGTGATTCCTGGTCCATTGTGACACAGGGTGTTTGTGAAGGTTGGGTGCGAGACGGGTTGGAGGCTTACTCAAGCAGAAAAGAACTGTGTTTAAAAAAAAAAAGCACTTTATTGTACGCCACATTAATTGTCGGGGAAGGAGTCCCTGGCTGGAGTGTGCCGTGTAATAAAACTGTGATAAAGTGAGGCTCGTGCCGGGATTGAGATAAGAGTTTTCACCCATGACAGTGCAGCAAAGCAGACTAGCCCATTGAAGCATTGTTACATTTAGTGGATGGTAAATTGTGTTACACTGTGAAGGCGCCAGCAAAACCTGTACCCTTGGTATCAGAGCGGTGTGACCAAATAAAGTATTGTAACCATAAACTAGGCAAGAGGAGGGTGGAGATTTTGTCCTTGCATAGATAACCCACCAGCAGTAGAACACTCTTCATAATGAGCTCCGTAGAAATTAACATGGATAGACAGAACCTCCTATCCAAATTGTTCATCAGAGGGGAATGGGCAGAACAAAAACATGAAGCCTGGCAAGCTAGAATGATGCAAGAGGTGACCCCTATTAATATGGATGTGTGGCCTGTTATATCAAGCCCTGACTGACTTCTATATGATGCAGAACATCAAAGGCGAACAAATTAAAATGGTCCAACTCACTGCATACATGTACTTCCACATGATAGTTATTGAAGCTTTTAAATCAACACAGTGTGAGTTAAGGCAGGGAGAGGAGAACATGCAAGAGAGCCAAAATTCAGAGTTAGTATTAGGAAACTTCATCAAGCAGCTAAAAGAGGAGTTGGCAGCACAGCAACAAAATAATTCAGAGCAGGAGTCACAATTATCTGCGCTAAAAGAGGAGTGCCAAGAAAGGGTTGATTCCCTGAAAGAGAGTCAACTAAAATGGAGTCAACAAGTGACGTACAATAGAGCCTGCCTGGAGGATATGTGCACTTAACAAAATCAGAACAAGCAATTGGAAGAGGAGAATAGCAAGTTAATCATTAAAGAGGTCCATTCCCAAGCAGAGTTTGACCAGGAACTCCAGAAGATGGGCGCTATTAAACAATAGAGAGAAAACGTTAGTGAACAGAATTGCACACTGTATCAGGAAAAAGATGTCCTATGCCAGAAAGTGTGCAAATTAAAAACAGACCTGGAGAGAAGTGAGTCATGTTTTCCGGAATTGACTAACATAAAATTAGAAAATGAATAATTAAAGGGGCACATAAGACAAATAGAATGTGATCTAGAGCAGACAATACAGAACAAAAATGCGCAGGGTGAGGAGATACATCTCCTGCAACAGAAATGGTCTGAATATCCCAGACAATACAAGAAGCACAGAAAGAAAATGAGGCCCTTGGTGCTGAGAACAGGGGACTCCAGAACCAAGTAGTAGCACAAGGAAAGGTCATAGAAGCCAGTCAAGCCCTGAAAGCAGAGCGCAAGGCTCAGGCCTTTGCATACTATCAAGAAATAGGGGCTGAGAAAGGGAAAATTGAGAGTTTAGTAAAAGAATGTGCTAGGTTTAATACAGACTTGAGAAACCCCCAACAGTTAGAGAGTGACAGAGCAATCCCTAATCATGATATAGGGTCCACTGTAGCAGGGTCCTCAGGCCAATTTACCACCCTGTATGTGCAAGGTGCTGCTAACTTCATGTCCACAGGTTCACAAGAACCGGGAGCCATCAGCCAGCCAGACGCAATTAGGCCCAGCACGATTGAGCTGGCAGGCCAGCGTCCATCAGAGATTGATGGGCGTGCATCCCTGTTTAGTTTCAAAAATATTGTGGCCAATGGATCTGACCAGGAAGACTCATATGAAGGGGAAATCAGGGACTTAGACTGGCAGAAACATCAGCTCCAAAGGAACCACCTGGTCCACTTTGTGGATAAAAAGAAGTCTGAGTTTAGGCCCCAAAAGAGCATCTTGAAAATCTCCACCCAATAAGGGAGGTTGGAGGAGTTCTCCATCAATACCGGAAGAAGGGAGGAGTCAGATGAGTACTCCCATGTGCGAAAGAAGGAGTCCGAAAAGTTGCAACCTAGGGAACAGAGGGTAAGTAGGAGAAACCAAGGGACAAAGAAGGCCCATGTGGAGGAAGTCTGCATCCTCCAGTTTGAAGGAGAAGAACTCCTGGAGGATTCGTTGAAGAAAGTCTTCTCTTTCAAGGCTGAGGGGATTCCTGCCAAAGAAAAATGGGTCCCTAAAGATCATAACTCAGACTGGGTAGGTATGGGAAATAACCTCAAACCTCCTATCCCTGAACCCCAGAAATGGCATCCTGGGAACTCAGAATTGGGGAAAAAGGGGATTCCCAAAATACCCCAAACCTATTCAAGTGACTGTCTCCAGGAAAAGGGGGACAGCACAGAATCAGGGGGAAAAGGGGATTCCCAAATCCCCCAAACCGGTTCAAGTGACTGTCTCCAGGAAAAGGGGGACAGCACAGAATCAGGAGACAAAGCCGGTTCCGAAATCCCCCAAACCAATTCAGGTGACTGTCTCCAGGAAACGGGGGACAGCACAGAATCAGGGGTAAAAGGTTATTCCAAAACTCCCCAAATCTCAGAATGGCAAATTTTATTTACAGATTCCCGAACTCCGACACAAAAATCTGCCCAAGAACCCATGGTGTCGGAGTCCAAAATAAAGAAATTAACTGCCCGACTGACCCAAAATGCCCATTTCCTTTGCCCTCTGGAGGAGAAAGAAGGTAGGTTTTATGCCCCCGTCCAGGTGCAAGGGCAGTGTGCAATTCCAGTGTTGGTGGATACCGGGTCCCAAGCCACCCTCCTGTCTAAAAAGGCATTTGAGAAAATCTATTCAGGAAAGGGGGAGAGTCACCAAATTCCCCTCACACCTCTTCCTGGACAAATGCAGAATTTCGACGGGAATGACATTCCCGTCGAGGGGACTGCAGATCTGTAGATCAAAATTGGGTGACACAAGGTGAAACACCCGGTCATAGTCGTTACTCCAGAGGGAACCCCATGTCTCTTAGGGAATGACCTCCTTAGGAGGTTGTCACCACTAATAGACTTTGTGAACAAGGTCCTCTGGACGCAGACTAACCAGCCAATAAAATTAAACCGAGCACCAACTATGTAAGCCTAAATGGCGCATGCCACATGGTTGAGCAGCGGTCTGACAAAATTGAGTTCCATTTGAGGAACAATCAAGTCCCTGACATTACTTTATTTTTATTTTATGTATTTGTATATGGTTTCAAAGAAACCTTTACAAAATTCGTACAGAAAGATTAAAAAGAAACCATTCATAGAAGAAAGCAATTTATTACATTTCGTTACAATACAATTCATTGAAAGAAAAAGAGAATAAGAACAAACACAATACAAAATTCTTGGGTTCCTTTTAAATTAAATCATACTAGTTACCTTAATACAAACTTTCTTACTAAATTGCATTTACCATACACTTTAAGAACATTTCTGCATTTATCTCAGTACTAAACCAATTTACATTCAATTTTTAAAAAGTTGCAGAGGGATTTTGTTATCAAAAAGCATACGTTTCCACAATAAATCCAGATCTACATTTGAGGCGTCTAACACAAAACGGTTAAAATATCGATGCCTTCCCTGAGTCAACGAGGGACAATCGATTAAGAGGTGTCTTATTGTCTCTCTGTGATCAGTAGTACTACAATATCTACACAAAACTACTGACTCAGGAGACTTAGTTCTAACTGACACGATTTCTCCCGTGAGGAGCACATTAAAATGAAATCTCATGAAAGAAATTCCTCCAGCCTTTCTGCGGAAATTAATGGAGGTACGGTTCCGGAGAACCCATACACTTATAGAAGGATACCATGTGGCCATAGAATTTGCATTGGGTAAGTTTCTCCATTGTATCGGCCCAATCACAATTCCTTAGTAATAGTTTAATTCTTTTTGGATTGAAAAAAAGAGAACTCACTGAGGCCCCCACTCTATCCAATAAAGTTTTACATAGTTCTACCAATTTTCCCATGAAAGCTGATTTAGAGGTGCCTTGGAGGAACATAGTAGCCAAATCGTTATATAAAGTATCTCCATTGTTACTCACAATGTTCCGGAATAGCATCAAACATTTCCAATAAATGATACTTTTTAGTGACTGTAACCCAAATTCATATCTTATAGCTACTAAAGAAACACAATTAGGTAGACACCATACCATTTTCCGCAAAATAAACGGTTCAAGTTTGTTGACATCAATTTTGCCATTAATGAATGGAAATTCGATACCATATGTGATTTTAGGAATAATTTTGAGTTTATAGTATTTCAAGGACGCCAGACAAGAAAAGGCTCCAAATTTTCGATCTACTATTCGCATTTGGAAAGAACAGGCTTTTGTTTTCATCATACAGTGATTAGAGGTTAGCACACGCTCGGGGGTATCATTTACAAACAAACCCAGATAGATTATGCTGTGTTTAATTTCAAGCTTCATCTTGTCTATATACCAATTTCGCTTACAATACTTTTTATTCTGGGTGAAGCATAGGACACTTGATTTAAGAGCGTTAACTGCTAGACCGTTTTTGGTCATATATGCTAGAAAGGCATAAAGCAGGCGCTGTAACCCCACCGGAGTTCTATCAAATAGTAGGTAGTCGTCCGCATATGAGCACCAGCTCAATTTTTTTTCCTTCCAAGGAAGGCTGTACAAGTGCCGCCTAGGGTAGGGGCAAAAATACATCCCTACCTTAATCCATTGAAAGTTTTTATTGGGGCTGAAAGAAGGCCATTGTTGTTAAATCTGATCAGAACGCTCGAGCCTTCATGGAGATTTATTAAGATCGCGAGAATCTCTGATGGCATACCTAATCTCTCCAATTTGGCCCAAAGGTTACCACGATTCACAAGATCAAAAGCTAAAGACAGGTCCATACTTGCTAGACATACGGGCAAAGCACCCTTTTCCATCCTATCTCTTGTAAATGGGTTATAAGGAGACCACCAGCCATTGTGCCACTTTTTCCTGAAGCCAAATTGGGTTGAAGACAGGATTGAATTTCCAGATACCCATTCTTCAATTTGCTGCAGGATAAAACTGGCAAAGATTTTCGAGTCTGAATCTAAAAGCGCAATCGGCCTATAATTTGCAGGTAGCAATCTATCTCCCTTCTTATATATAGGCACGAGGAAAGACATATTCCATGTTTGTGGGATAGATTTGGTGCGCCCAATATTTTTAAATAAAATTGCCAGCGCATTGGCTCATGTGTCCGGGTCCCCTTTCATTAGGAGGTTTGATATGCCGTTGGGTCCCGCAGCCCTCGAGGGGCTAGATAATACAATTCTCTCCCTTATTTCAGAAAAGGAGAAATCACATATCCAGGAGACACTGCTTAGGGATTTTACTGTGTATGCGCCTAATTCTCTTTTTGCATAGAGAGCAGAAATGTGCTTCGCCCAAACCTGTTCATTAATTGGATTTAGGGTACATTCCTGATTCGAGGACACAGTTCTATTGACCAATCGCCAAAATTGGTGTACTGAATTATGAGTCAAAGCAGCGAGCATATCTTCATTATCAGCTTGATACATTGTACATTTATAACCCCGCAGCCAGTTTTTGTACATTTGTTTCAGATACCTCCCACCTTCCTGTTTAGCTAATAGTGAGATTTGCAATGATTTTAGTTTTCTTAGTAATCTACGAAGTATAAGCTTGGCTTGCCTAACAGTTGTGTCATATTTATGAACATGCGATTTAATTACATTTGTTTTCTGTGGCCTTTTCACAGATTTGTCAATCAACTTTTTTAAGTAATGGGCAACATTTGCTTGAGAGAAATTTACACATTTATCTTCATATGAGGTCATAGAAAAATCCTTTCGAAAAAGCGTATTACATGCTTCAACATTTCCCTCATGCCAAATGATCCTGTTCCTCCTTTGATTAGGAGCCAGAGCTTTGGCATATGGGCGTGGGCCACCATTCCTCTGACAACAGACAAATCCAACTCAAGCATTCCATGGTCGCTCATTAGCGTCCTACATATTTCAAAATGTTCCACTAAGTTAAGGAGCACTTCCGAGGTATAAATGTAATCAATGGCTGAAACCTTGTCCCCCGAAAACCACGTTATGTAGTCTACCTCACTCTTTAGCTGTTGGTGCACTGATCTTAGGCCCCATGATTTAAAAAACCAGTTCCACACCTTTGAATCGAATTTCTTATCTGATAAACGAAAGGAGGAAGGATTCCTGCCAGGCTGATCAATACTTACATTTGCAGGCACTACATAAGGTCCTTTTGTGTCAGACATCAAGGATTTCATGTTAGTATTTAAATCACCCATGACCATTGATTGGACCCCTGGAAAGCGCGCTACGCAATTCTCCACGATTATCTCTATTTTTAGGAGAAGCGCATACAAATCGTATCCAGGAGTCCAATATACATTCCATAATATAATATGAGACAAAGTAGGGTTATCTCGAATTTCCAATAAAGTGCCCAAACCAAAAGGGGGCTCTCTATAAATTTATTTGACCAAAATCCCACAGTTGAGCTTAATGGCTGTAAAAATGCCGCCCGAAGGGCGACCCACCCAGCCCTTTACGGCTAATAGGTGTACACATTCAAATCCCTCAAATTGTTTAGTGCTAGTCATCCAGGATTCCTTGATGCAGATTATATGTTTGGACTTTATCTTACAGCATAACTCTATGGAAGATGATAGATACGAATGTCCTCTCGAATTCCAACTAATTAAAGAGAGGCAATTCTATGTGCCTAAAAGTGTTGTTTGAGAGATTGGAGCTTTGAGATAGAGTCTCGTAAGCTCTGTGCCAACCATCTCCAGCTTGTTTCCTGTTCCGGTGCATTTTCTCTTCCCTTTGTTTGAAAAGACCCGCCTGGATAGAGAGGCCTAGATAGATCATTTATTTCACTTTCAGTCTGGTACTGCAACCCATCACTAAAAATCAATTCATCGAGACCTCTTCTGTTGAATTAATCCAATTCTACTAACACTTTATGAAAGACCAGCTGTGAGTGAAAAAACTACCCTGACACGATCATAGCAATAGGGGTGAATAAAATCCACCCTCTTAATGTCAGGACAGGAGAACTCCGCCAAGGTATGTCATTGATAAGAGTTAGAATTCTATTTCTGTTCAATGCAGGTTGTTTACCACAATCAAACAAGAGATAAAGAAGAATGCTTGGAGAGTCCATAAGACACAGTTTCCTCCATACTACATCCCTCAAATCAGATTCCATATAATGTTTCAGCGATCTTAGGTCAGCACCCCCCAACCTTGCTGACGGGTTTGCTGCACATTCCCGTGGTACAAGAGAGTGGCTTGGAACCTCAGCCCCCAATAGAGCATTCTGTGCAGAGGTGGGCAAAGAATGGGCGTGTGGCAGATCATGAGGCGTAATTATCTCCCCCGTGTTTCCATTTGGCGGGGAGATAAAAGCATGTTTCTCCGCTGTAATCTCCCCTGCTTCCAAATTCTGCTCCTCCTTGTCTAGTTCTAGATGCATCTTACCGGCGAGTGCACTCCCCGAGTCAGGTGCTCTGGGCAAGGTATCACTATTGATTCTAGTGCTAAGCGTCGCTTCCACCGCAATACTAATCATTTTGGCAAGGTCAGCGTGCGACTTGTCAGTAGTGTCCCCTGTCTCTATCTGTGGTGCCACCAATGCAGGTTTCAGAAGCAAATCAGTGGATACCTTGTCTCCTTTACCTCCTCTCCCTTTCTGAGGTGCCTCTAGTGCCGGTTTCTGAGGGCCGTCCAGCTCCCTTGATTTAACTGTCCCACCTTGCCAACATTTCCCTACTGCTGGAGCCGCCTCAGGACTATGTTCCCCTGACAAGGAGTCTTCACCATTCTAAGATGAAGAGTATCCCTCCTGCGCACTTCCTACCGTTGCCAACTCTCCACCTTCCACATACGGCGCACACTTAGGCTTTGCTAAGTTTTCTCTAGGCTTAACAAAGAGGCCGTATATTTCTTTCTGGGGCAAAGTTAAAGGGACATTTACCCCAGACTTCCGCAGATCCTCATAAAGGGGACAAGCGGAATTCTTTGCATTACCTGGACCTTCCTTATTGTTCGAACTCCGTTGGTGGGACATCTCTTCAGATAAGGAGTTATTGGGAAAGGAGTAAGCCGTATTCTGACTACTAGGAGACTCACTCCCATCCAGATTTACTATCCGATCGTGAGCTGCTTCCTCCCTAATGAAGTTTCTCCAAGTATGTTTGCAAATTTATGATTTTGACTATTTGCATACGTGAGGGAGCTTTTTTAATTATTTTTCTTATTTTTCGAGATGTTTTTCTTTTTTTGTTCGATTCTGCCCTTCTTGCCACCCACTAACAGCTTTGTTTGTTGTTGGGGGGGAGTCTCTGATGGAATAGCGACAGCGGGTGGAGGAATGGTGGACAGCCCCCTGGTCTTCGGTTCAATGGTACTAAGCTCTGTTTTTTTTTCCGGGTGCTTAATCGCTAACATCCCCAAAGTCAGCAAACGCGAGGTCAGCTTTGTGGGGAGGGATTCCATGATATCCTAGCTTATTTTAGACTGAGCTATTTGGCGCTCGGTTAAAATTCGAAGCTCTGTGAAGCCCCGGTAATGAGTTTTTAGTTCCTGTAAAATTTGTGTCAGAATTCCAACTATAACCGCATTATGTTCTAGGTTTAATCCCCCATTATCTAGTTCTTGTAGGGAGGAGATCTCTTGTATGTGTTGAGACAGATTCTGCAATTCTGCATCCGCCGAAAAGAAACCAAGTGGTGTATCCAAAAAGGAAGAGAGTGGCACGTTGCTTTCATTTTTCTCTGGAATATTATCAAACAGGGACGAGCTAGATGCGACATCCTGCTTGCTTGACACATTACCTCCCATAGAGAACATGGAAGAGTGTGCTATTGCGGCCCCCTCCAATATCAAAGAGTCACTAGGTTCCGGCGGGGAGGGCGTCAATGGCATACTCATTGCCATGCGTAACGTATGTTTTACCGGCGTGAAGATCAGAGGAGCGGATACATTCTCACCCCAAGACCTTTCGCGGTCCTAGTTCCCAGGCCAGTGACAGAGGGGCGATTATACACATATTCAAAGCTGTTGCGCCGCCTAGACATTTTCATGCCTGTGGCGCTATAAACCTGTAACTTCCATCCTCAGTCTGCACAGCACTGGTCGAACCTATTGCTGACAACAACTGTTAATTCAGGGAGCAATTTCGTCCAAAATATCACCCGCCTGGCCCTAAAACACACGTCAATACTTGCCGAATCTGCGTGAAAGACAATAGTATAACCACCTATCGCCGCCCATCAGCCCAACAGGCGTAACAGGCAGGCACTTCGGCGGGCACTTCCGCTTGGGCGCACGCGCAAGGGCGCATGCGCCAAATGTTATAACGCGAGCGATGCTCGTGAAAATGGGCGGGCACTGAAATAAAAACAAAGCACAACCAGTAATGAGCAACGATGAGGGTCCATGAAAGTCAATACTCAGGGTGGATCCAACAAATGCTAAGGCCCCACCTCTCGCCAGCCAATAGGATTGGGGAAACAGCGGTTCAGAAAGCCGCAGTCCGTTGCATCTACAGCAATTCGGCACCCGACTCCAGCAGCCCTCCACAGGCGTAACAGGCAGGCACTTCCGGCGGGCACTTCCGCTCGGGCGCGCGCGCAAGGGTGCGTGTGCCAAATGTTATAACGCGAACAAGGCTCGTGAAAATGGGCAGGCACTCTCGCCAGCCAATAGGATTGGGGAAACAGCAGTTCAGAAAGCCGCGGTCCGTTGCATCTACAGCAATCCAGCACCCGACTCCACCCGACTCCAGCAGTTCTCCACAGGCGTAACAGGCAGGCACTTCTGGCGGGCACTTCCTGACATTACTGTAATTGCTGTAGGACAACAAACTGGTAATGGGAACCCTTCTCCATTCCTGAAAATCAACCTTCCTTCCAGTTCCAAGTGGCATTGTACACTGGAAACAAATACCCTGAAATGTTATACTGATGCACAATTTGAAAACCCAAATCCCATGATAAAAAGCGATGAAAAACCAGCTCAAAGCTTGGGCGATATTCAGAAAAAGGGTGAACAGCTGTTCCTCCCCATTCAGGTAAATGACGGAGGGAGCCTGTTCCCGTCAGAGTAGGCCTGAATACTGAGGAAAGCTTCATCAGTGAAGCGTTATTCAGGAAACGGAAGATCAGATCACTCCCAGAGTTGAGTTGTTTTGTCAGTGGGTATGGGGTCTGGAAATTCCCTAATCCAAATATCTCCTGCTTAGCAGGTGCATGCTAAAAATATCTATTGGTGGTAAAAGCATAGAGCATAATTGTTGGGTTGTGCAAGATGTCCCCTTTGCCTTCTTCTTAGGCAGTGAATTTCTCAATCAACTCGCAATTAATTTGGACCTCATTAATTGCCAAGTCCTGTCCCAACTGGAGGGTAACCCCAGGGGCTTTGACAATCGTGAAAAAGCATTTCTGTCAGCTCCATTGCTACCATAGGCAGTTGAAGTTCAAAAATGGAGAAGAGGTCACCAATCCTGGACTGGCCCGACAATTCATTATCCCCCTAAAAATTAAGAGAGCAGGACTTGTGGCTGATTGAAGAGCCCCGTGAGGGTAGAGCCCAGGGATCCCCCCAAGGAATACAGGTAAGAAACTGGAACCCGGATGGAGAAAATCATATATATATATATAACAGGGAGTAATTCTCTTGGTGTTATTGTAAAAATGGAGAGAAAAAAAGGAAAAGTTGATGTTGTATAAAAAGTGCAAGTTGTTTTTGTTGTAAATTCTTTGTAAATCTTCCGGGAAAAATGTCTATAAAAAGTACTGAAACTTGTTTTTTTTATCTTCTATTAGAGAACTAACATCCTTTAATTCCAGTCTGAAGAGGACCCCGGGGACCTGGAAGGGAAGGAAGAAAGGCTGTGTTGTGCCACACGCTCCAGCTCAAAGATGAAAGGGGATACTGGTGTGCCCACTCCCAAAGGAAGAATGGAAAGGGGTTGCTATGCCATACCCCCTGACCCAGAGATGGAAGGGGATACTGGAGTGCCCACTCCCGGAGGAAGGAAAGTTATGCCGAAGGAAACTCCACTCTGCCCTACTGTTCCCCAACAAAAAGTCATGGAAGAGCAGGGGGATCTGTGGGGTGCATTTAAGGCCTTAAACAGAAATCCCCTCCACCTGAAAGATTTTATTTAAACCCTGTCATCAAAAACGGCTGTGCTTTGCTTTCCCTGTCACATGAGTGGCAAGCATTGGAATACTGCAACCCAAAAACTGCCCTGCATTGTTTTTCTTCACTTGAATGACATGAAGTTATGCACTACATTCAAAAACGGCCCTGCGCTGTTTTATTTCACCTGAATGACATGAAGTTATGCACTGCATCCCAAAAACGGCCCTGCGTTGCTTTTGTTTCACCTGAATGACATGAAGCTATGCACTGCATTCAAAAAATGGCCCTGCGTTGCTTTTGTTTCACCTGAATGACATGAAGTTATGCACTGCATCCCAAAAACAGGCCTGCGTTGCTTTTATTTCATCTGACTGACAGGAAGTTATGCACTGCATCCAAAAACAGCCTTGTTTTACCTTTAATTCACATGAGGGGCAAGGATTTCAACATTACAACCTGAAACAGCTTTTGCTTTCCATTTCATTTGAACAGCAGCCCGTTAAACAATGCAAATGAAAAATAAACTGGCTTGCACACATACGAAAAAGAAAAATGACTTTAAAAAGCTACTGTGAAAGTTTAGCTCTGCTCGCACAGATATGGCAGGGAAATTTGCTGTCGGGGGTGTTAGACTAAGGAATGTACATTATGTTTCCACCCACAAGACATCAATCACCTTGGAAGAGGATCATAATACCAGAAAAAAACAGTTTTGGGCTCAGGCAGGAAACTTCTCAATTGGAAGCCCTGCTTCCCACTGGAAGTCGCTCCTACTAGCAAGTCAGCCTGCAATGACATGTGATGTACTGAGGGTGTTCTAATTCCCTGCTCTGCCAGACTTGAAGGCAGGGGCTCTGGGATTTCAAGGAAGCAATTAGAATGAGAAATAATTTAATTGTACGCTATGTTTTTATGTAATTTCCAGGCGGTGTTTAAGAGCTAAAGTGCATTTTCCTAGGACTTTGGGGACTGAAATGGCCAGTTAAGGCAGGTTTCTGGCTGCTCAGAAGATGTGACAATGATGAGATTTGATGGAAAGATGGAAGGTGAAATTAGGAACATGCTTGATCATTTGCAGAGTCATAACTGTTATACAATTTATGAAAATGACAAAAAGGTGCCAAAGGGCCATGCTACCTCATACGAAGTTGGCGATCGGCTTACTTAATTCCCTATGATCCACTCAAACCGCATATCGAATGCATATGTTAGGGGCTAGTAGAAATCTGAAGTTATGAGCGATAAGTGGGTTTTGTCAAAAAGTGGCCAAGAGAACAAAGAAGCATAATAAATGCAAATAGAAAGGTGGTGCTCTCTTTTCCCTTGAACCAATCATGCCAGGGGGCGGAGAGAGGAATGTTAAACTGTCCTATCCGAGGGGCAGGGGTAATTATAGAGTACTCCCCCTAGACTGTAAAGTGAGTGATGTCATTGGTGCTATATAAGGGGGACTGTACTAAGTCAGGGGGCACACAAAAATCCAGGGAGACAGGTGAAGGAGGAGGGAGAGGAGGCAACTGAACCATACCATCTTTCAGACTGCAGTGACCAGACCCCTTGCCTAACTGTCCAGAATGTCCTGAGATCGAGCTGGCTTTCCAGAATCCCAAACCAAGGCAAAGTGCAGTGACCAGAACCCTTGCCTAGCTGTCCAGAATGACCTAAGATCCAGCTGGCTTTCCAGAATCCCAAACCAAGGCATACTTTGTAAGAAGCAAATAACCTCAGCCCTAAATTGCATAAGCTGTTCCTTTTTATAGCATTGCCCCCATTGAAAACCCATTGAAAGCCCAATTTAAAACCTCATTGAAAACCACATTGAAAACCACACATTGCTAGTGTAATTCAGTCACCTTCCCATAGAAGAAACTGTGTTTAGCCTGTGTATCTTCGCGTAATCCCTTTTATAAACCTTTCAGTGTGTGTGTAAAATCTTGGCATATTCTTAAGTAAATTGTTTAATTCCCCCATTGAAATTCACGGTACAAGTTGGTTAAAATTCGAAATTAACCCCCTTGTCCCTGGTGTCTTTCTTTAATAATTATAGTCATTAAAGTGTTGCCTCAAAAGAATTATTCTCCTTGTAACTGAAAACTGAATTTGCCTGTGTATTGTGTGCATTACCCCACCTGTTCCTATTTGCATCTGTCCTATTAAAACCCCAAACCGTAGTCCCGTTGAGAACAATCCCTTTTGCCTACAAGTCGGTTAAGTGTTTCTGTCCGTGTCAATGAAAACCGAATTTCCTATTCTGAGCTATAACCCTTCTCTGAGCTGCCTGTCATTGTAAATCCAGTGTAAAACTAATTTCCATTTGCCATTGTATTTTCCTTTTTTCTTTTGTGTGCATTTGTTTCCTCCCAAAACCGATTGTCCTGCTTTATTTCTACATTGGTGTGCTGCTTAGTACTCTCTAAACTTCCCTATCTTCTCAAGTGTAGCAACACAAATTTCCTTTCATTCTGTCCCAAAGCCGTGTGAGTAATAATCAAAACCATATTCTGCCGTTTTGTTCCAAAAACAGGCTTTCACTTTCTTTGCTGGCTTCCCATCTGGGGTTGGTGGGCTGTACTCCAAATGCGATTTTCTCTCTCTATCCCTATTCCTTGCCACTGCCTTTCATTTAAATGAATTAAGTCAGCTAATATTTGGGGGTGAGTGTTGCAGGGAGGAGTGCTAAAGTGTTATCTCTTTCTAAAACTGCTCTTTTTCTGTGTTGCCATTAAATATTGTGAGAATTGTAACAGTATATCTTAACCTAATTGTTTTGTAGAGATTAGTGCATTGTGTTACCACAACATTAGTGGCTGTGAAAATGTTTGATTTTCCTTTTTTAAAATTAAATAACATATTAATAAATATCTTCTTGATACACACCGGCCTGATTTCTGGTCCATTGTGACACTGGGTGTTTGTAGAGGTTGGGTGCGAAACGGGTTGGAGGCCTACTCAAACAGAAAAGAACCCGTGGTTTATTAAAAATAAAACACGGTTTATTGTCCGCCACATTCATTGTCGGGGAAGCAGTCCCTGGCTGTAGTGTGCTGTGTAATAAAACCGTGACACTATTCAATGGTAGAAAAAGAGACGGTAGCGTGCACGTAAGCCATTTCAACACATACCTATTGGAAGAAGGTTTAAGTTGTGGACAGACCACAAGCCGTCGGTGAATATATTGGGACTCAGAATCACAGGCAATCAGACACCAAGGGCAGCAGGATTGGTGTAAAAAATCAGGAGTATAACTTTCAGATCGAGCACATACTGGGATGGGAGGATAGACAAGCAGACTTTCTATCGAGTCTGCCTCTAACCAAAGAAAAAGAATGAACATATCTTAAAGAAGATTGCATTGTTGTGTCAGTAACTTAAAATGCTGAACAAAGAAGCAAAACCAAAATGGTGCAGAGAATAAGGAAAAGATAAAAACATAGTTATTATTGGAGTACACCAGAAAAGGGTGGCCTGAGTAATAACGTTAGTACCAGAGGTGCAGAGCTACTGGAAAATGCAGAGTTACATGATCATAAAGGAGTCCTAATGAGAGGAAACCTATTGATACCCCCTACCATCCTCGAGAACAAGATAATATGCAGGGCCTTGAAGGACACTGGAATGATGCTCACTAAGAGGAGAATTAGAGGCCAATATTAGTGGACTTAAATAGACACAGAACCAGAGAGAACTTTAATTAACTGAACTCCATGTAAGGAAGGAGACAAGCGAATGGTGACAAGAGTAGCACCATTGGGAACAGTGGAATGACCCAAATAAGCGTGGGATCAACTGGGAGTAGACTTACTAGGACCATACATACACCTCCCAGCCGAACACAAATATGCCACTGTCATAGTGGAATATATATGTTTTAAAAATGTTCAGAAGTTCACAACACGATGGAGAGAACAACCAGATTGGTCATAGCCTGCTTTGAAGAAGTATTCAAGGGAGAAGGATACCTGAAATCAAAAGTTGCGGACAATGGAGTACAGCTCGTCTCACAAAAGATGGTAATGTACTTTTCAAAGAACCATGTGTGTCACAAGAAGTCCACGTTATATCACCCACAAGGGAATGGACAAGCTAAAAGAATGAATCGATACATGCAAGGAATTATACAGGCAGCTTACAGAGGGGGGGTGGTTGTCAAGAAGAAGTAAGCAAAAGGATAGCAGCACATTGGATGAAACTAAGTAGCATCACAGATGTTTGCCCATTCTATAAATGAGGAGCAGATTAGCAGATACAAGATTATTTTAGCAGTGGATACAAAAATGATGGGCGATGGAGAAAAATTGAGAGAAGCAGAGAGTAGAGTGAAAGAAACTCAAAGGAAAAGAAAAGAGGTACATGATGTGAGAAAGGCAGTCAAGAGACAAGACATTTGGCAAGGCGATTGGGTGAAGATCTGGATGCCACGGAAAAATATATGGACAATATCTCGATACATTTCCCCCTTTCAAACAAGGAAGATACATAGGGTGACCAGATTTTGAAAATAAAAACCTGGGACAGGTCACTGACATAGAAATAGGACTACAGGTTCAGCTGTGAAACTAGTTGTACTTCTATGTGGGTGGCTTGTCCTGTGTCATGTTGATCGAGTGAGGAGTGCGCTCGGGATCCCGAGATTATTTTACGTTTTAAAAACCCATTGGGGATTTGCAGATCGGGTGAATACCATCTGGTTTTTTGGCCAAATCGATGGAAAATTCATGACACCGGGCCAAAAACCGGGATGGTATCCATCTGATCCCCAAATCCCAGGACAGGGTTTTAAACTTATAAAACTCTCGGGACCCCGGGACTGAGGTGCAAATATTGTGGATAGTCCCGGAAAATCTGGGACCTCTGGTCACCCTAAAGATACATGACTATTATATCCAGACAGCAGATAGGAAGAAGTGGAAGATGGACATAATTGCACTATACAGTCGTAAAGAAACTGAAGAGAACAGAGGACTGAAGTAACCAAAGAGATGACAAGCAAAGAGAAGGAACCAATGGATGATAGAACAATGGAGCACCAAGAACATGGAGAAGAACAGACATTCCTATCATTCATGCAATCAGAACTGATTGAAGAGATACATGAAACAGAGTTGCAAAGACTAAGGCAACATCTGTAAACGAGAGAAAACAAGAGATGACGGCAAAGACAGAAGGTCCCTGAGAACTAGTCGGATAAGACGACTACCTGGGAAATATAAAAACTATATTATGGACTAATTTATTCTTTCTTAACAAATGGGCATAATGCAGGGTTGGATTGGCCCAAATCATATGTACTCCCTGGGGGCCGGTTTCTGCCCACCCCTGGGCCGGTTTGAAAAAATAAATAAAAACAAACAGAAAGCACACGCAACGGCCTCATTCATCAAAGATGGACATGTTGCCTTGCTTTGATGATTGATTTGCATGCATGATTTACACCAGACCTGCAGATGAACTTAACTTCTGCTATTAAATCTCAGTTACTAGTTTAATGGTATCCACTACAGAATAATTGCTCCTTTTACTATAGCCGATATGATAGCTCAGTGGGTTGAGTGCTCACTGCTGTGATGTGTGTGTGATCTGCAGGTTACGGGTTTGAATCCCAGAAAAGCCATCTTAGCCTTTCATCCTTCTGAAGTCCATAAATGAGTACCAACACAGGTTGGGTGATATTGTGTGCATATTTGCTCTATAAAAAAGAGCTTAAGTGCTATACAATAACATATTATCGTTTGGCCTTGGACGTCTGTTTGCATTCACAGTAATTTGACAATATGGATCTATACACACAGATATTAATGATACATATGGTGATCCATTCTTGCATGAAATGTATATCACATTAGTGAAATCATAACCATATTTTTCGTAGTGTACTTAGCGACAATGCTATTTGATGCCACTTCCTGTTTTGTCAAGAGGTGAAAAGTCGTGTTTCATTGCTTCCCGGGATGTCACTTTCGGGTGGGGTCAAATGGCATCACTTCCGGTGATGTAATCAAAGGTCAAGGGTCGTGAGGCAAGGGGTGGGCCACTTTTTTGAGGTGAGGTGTGGGCCACTTTTTCTTGGGTGTCTGGGCCTATTTCTTGTCCCAGGCCGAACGTGGCATAATGTAGTTTAGGTGAAAAGCGAGTCACCACGCAGGACGCTGGCGCCCCTCCTCATCACGCTAGGAGGCGGGCAACGGAGCGCAGAGCCTGAGGCGGCAGAGCAGATCAAGAGAAGCTGAAAGCATGAGCTTCACATGGAGGCCAATGCGCGCGTCTCTCCGCCCAGAAACCCATATATTTATACAGCCAGCCAAATGGCTAATGAAGTTATTGATGCAACAATGCTGCTGGTGTGAGCGTCTTTAATTGACTCCTACACAGTCTACCCGTGCTTCTCTGGTTTCCCACGCCGAGGACCACGTGTGGCAGGTGCCTCGATAGGAGTCTGCATGGGAAAACGAAACCTTATTGGCTAGAAGAAGGCAGAATGACGCCAATGTAACATGTCGTAGGTAGCCGTCATAATTAGTAAAGCAGTGCGCCACGCAGCACTCACTGCCTGCCAGCGGGAGGTGAACTGTCTGGCCCAACCTGCAAAAATAAGCATCGTTTTAATAAGCCAACAACCCCAGAGTAGATCCTCCCCTTCCGCTTGTCAAAGTGAAACAAAGGAAACCCAAGCCTAGCAGCTCCCTTCCTTTCATATCCAACGCGGAATCTCCAGCGGAGATGACGGGCTGGTCCAAAATCATATCACTGCATCTGTCGTGATGCAAAATGCACCACAAGCAGATCCGATGTCATGTTTCATTTGTGGGAGCAGGGACTGCTTTCCTCTGCCGGTTCTTGTCCCCCGCCCCCACCTCGTCTGACTGATATCTCACCCTCCCTGCGGAACTCGCAGCAGTTCATTAGCAAGACAACACTTGTCAGAAAAAAATCATTCACAGCCCCGCAAATCACCCCACCCGATCGCGGAGGTGGGAGGCGTGCGCATTCCACGCCGCTCCACACCCAGAGCGAATCTCGGCTGAGGGGGATGGGGGGTGTGTGTAGCGCCGGGGCCCCGGCTCCTCTCAGGGCTATTTGTGTATAGATGCAGTTAGTTAAGCATTTATATTCATGAGAGGGATATTACAAGTGCTGTTTCTGCCAAGAGAATCATTGAGTTTTTTTAAAATTAAAAAATATGCAGTATTTTTTTTTATTTGCTTTTCTGGGCCCGACACCATTTGTCGGCTTATTTCTTGCCATGCGTGTAATATTTTCAGTGAACGTGCCGCAAAGACGAACTTATTTAAATATATTGTGATTTTTTTTCTCGGTTTATCGGGTGTGCTGACTGTGCAATAACATAAAAGGTGTCGGAGCTTCGAATCCCAGGGGGTGCATGCATGAGCTGGAGACTGGCTTTAACGGCGACACCTAGCAGGCGTACACACAAGTAAAGCTGAGAATACGTGTACATACCAGGTGCTTTTGAGCATATATGTACGGTTATGCATGTTATGTTATTGAGATCTATATCACACATCAGGGCCATTTTCATAGTCTCCAGGCGCTCTGCCGGATCTGCAAAGGAAGGCCGATTCTGGGGGTTTAGTTAGTGGGATGGCGAGGGGACGCGAAAGAGAGCTTTTTGCCGTGCTGTTGGTAGCTTCAGTTCAGGAAAACCAGTCACTGTGTGTTGAGTCTGCTCCTAGATGATATGGATAAAGTGTTGATTTGTTGTGTGTTGGCCTATAAGAGATTGCATTGTGCGTCTGTGGTTTAGGGCTGGAGATTTAGTGTGTTGGGTTGAGTGAGATTACAGAGGGGGTGGGGCGCCGTTTGCTGTGTGGTTTCCGGTTTCTGCTGTGGTAGTGGTATGCCTGTGTTGTATTTGATGGTTGAGCAGTGAGTGTGTAGGCAAGTTGAAGGTTTTTAGTCGCGTCAGTGGTGAGGGAGGTTTCTGCTTTCTTGTAAGTTGCATTGTTTCGATTAAACTGAATTCCTTATTTTGCAGTTTATTGATATTATACTTTTTCAGTTGTGGACTGGTATAATAGCCAGCATTTTAATGCAGCAAAGTTATATATTCTTGAGGCTGAGAAAAAAACATCTCGTTATCCCCCATTGACTAGTATTCTAGCATGGGTTTTTAGGACAGAAAGTGAAACAATCGTACATTTTTGAGGCGAATAGCCCAAGCCTATATCATACATTTAGAGTTTTATGTCTAAAGTGTGAAATGTACATGTCTACATTATTTAGTCCAATTGTGTCATTGAGAATGTTGTTGATTCTCAGGGGGCCAAAACTTGGGCGATCTCTTTATGCATATGGTGTCAGTCGACCTAGATGTGCATGAGTTGTTTACTGCCTGATGGCTAAGATGTCTCAGTGCTCTTAGTGATGGCAATTTTCATGACCGAATGTCAGGATACAGACCATATATGTGCCCTGAATTTTTAAATAATTGACACCACGGTGGACCCAATTAAATATGGTGTATCCAGGCGCACTCAAAATTCAGAAAATGTCAATAAAGTATCCAATTATAAATCCGATCATGGTGCTGGGAGAAGCAAGGGGTCTAGCCATCCCCAATAATTCAACAACTTGATCATCCTTCAATGCCTAGAATTAGAGATGAAGAAGATTAGAAGGTTCAGAAGGGATACTAATGACTACAAACTGGATACAGTTTACACTTGGCAAGAATATTATAACAGCAGCCAAAAAGAGTATAGACAGCCATCTAACAGAAATAGCCCAAACTATAAAGATTCTGAGACCACATCTTCAGAGATATCAAGTGCGGAATTGGACGGAAATTAACAATTAGATGATGATGGGATAGAATCGGTAGAAGTGAAACCAGAAGGTAGTGAAGGAATACCATCCAAAAGTGCAGCATAGAAGTGGTTATTTTTTTTATAACCCCCAAGAGGATGAGGAGAGGTAAGCCACAAGATAATCTAGCTATCAATTTATCAAACTACCCATTATCTAAAATGCAATATAAACCTTTACAAAATGACTGTCTTTTGTACATAGACATAATAGAACATATCGTAAAGAAGAAATTGACCTATATAAATAGTCCTAAAAATGAACCTGAAAGTCTCTTTCTCAAGGATTGAAGAAAATTGGCATGAAGAACATTCCTTGGCAGAATACAAAGAATTATTCCCTAAAAGTTCACAATACTACGCCCGATTGTTTCCACAAAACTGTACTGAGAGTCATTAAGAAGATTAATTGCAACGAGAAATTTAGAGATAACTTAACGAAAGCAGAGAGGCGAGAATTGATTGACTTAAGCAAGAACAAAGAGATCATAATGGAACCAGCCAAGAAGGGTGGTGCTTTAGTGGTCCTCAATTCAAATGGTTATGTTGGTGAAATAATGAAACAATTGAGTGATACATATATGGTAATAGAAATTGATGCTACTTCTTTACTTCACAAAATAATCAAAGAGACATTAGACCAAGCTGTACAAAGGAATGGTTGTAAGTAAGAGCGAAATTCATTCCAACAAACGACCATCCATTATATTCTGTCTTTTATGGCTTGCTTTAAATTCATATGAGGATGGTCAATCCTCCGGGATGTCTAATTATTACAGCTATACTATAGTATTGCATAGTCAATTGGAGACACTGGTTAAATATATTGACAACATAGTACACACCTTGTTCCAAGCCAAGAAAGTGAAACACATCTTAAAGATACTGGACATTTTTAAAGATTGTTCAAACAAGTACAAATATGAAATGAAGAAGATATTCTATTTACCATGGATGTTGTTAGCCTCTATACCTCTATTCCACACCTTGATTGGATTGAGGATATGGAATGGCTTTTTACTAAAATCTGAAAACATAAAGGCAAATAAAATATTCTTACTAACTTTGTTGAAACTTATCCGCAATAACAATTTCTTCCAATTCAATGACAAATTCTTCTTTCAGATCGCAGGAACATCTATAGGGGCAAGTATGGTCCCCGCCTATGCCAATACCTTCATGTATTATCTTGAATATGAACATGTCACACATAATGCATTTTTTGAAGATAAACAGATTTTTCTTTTTATAAAGGTCTATTGATTATTTTCTCGGCACGTGGAATGGAACAGAAACAGAGTTATCAAGTTTATTTGAACATATGAATAATATTCATCTTCGTATTACATTTACGACCAAAATGAGCAAATCAGACATACATTATCTAGATGTGAAACTGTATGTTCAGGATAACAAACTCCAAACTACCATTTATACTAAAGCTACAGATCACAGCAATATATTGATGGACAACAGCTTTCACCCGGTAAGCTTGAAAAAAGGCATACCTTACAGCCAGCTCAAAAGATATAAAAGAATGATATCTGAGGAGAATGTTCTCCTATTAAAACATCAAGAATTGAAAATGAAATTTAAGAGCAGAAACTATGATGAAAGTACCTTAATTCAAGGAGTTGAGAAGGTTGATAGAATTTCTAGACAAGAATTATTAGAAGAGAAAGTTTCGAAAGGTGCCCGAAATTTAGTATGCATAACAACTTTTTAGCAACAGAGTAAACAAATTAAGAACTGCATAACAATAAATTGGAAAATCTTATGCTCTGATCCAGAGTTACAGAAATGTTTAAGAGAACTATCTGTCTTCGCCTATAAGAAAGCATTTTTGTTAAAAAACGATTTAGTACATGCATTGTTTTCTCATGATACCAAAGGCGATAACATATATAAAGGTATCATTCCTTGCATGAACTGCATAAATTGCAACAACATTATAAAAGGTAATGTGATCCAACACCCTTACACTGGCAATAACTTACCATTATGCCACACCTCAACTTGTGACACTTAAAATATTATATATGGCATCAAATGCCCATGTAGGCAATTTTATGTTGGTATGACTACAAGAAATGCAAAAATTAGATAGTGTCAACACAAATCGAATATTCATATAAAGAATTGTTCATCAACTGTTACAGTATATTTTTGGGAAAATAGTCACAACATTTCCCAATTACGCTTGATCATATTAGAAAAATTGAATATTTCTAAGAGAGGAGGTAATTTAAATCAGTCTCTTACAAAGAAAAATCTTTTGGATTAAAAGTTTGGACTCTATGACACCTAGAGGTATGAATCAAGATTGCGATTTCTCGAGTTATCATTGATTACTCAAATTACACACTTTCGTGGCAACATTAAATGCAATATGGGTCGAACAGATGTACCTTGATGACATTTACATTAAGAAAAACTGAATTGTTTGTACAGAGTGAAAATGAAGACATGCGTAAGGATTGGAAACATTTCAAGATGGTCTGTGTATTAGTCTTTCCTTATGTGTCATATCACATTAGTAAAAACGTTTCTGATTTTGGCCTATTTATGTAAATATTTCAAGATTTTTAACTGCTTTGTTAATATGAAAAACATATCAAGACAAATACAATTTAATGGCATATTTAACATTATGCTAATGGTCGAACTAACAAAACAAACACATTTCAAAATGGCGCCAAAGCTATTTTTGAGACTTCTGTTAGTAAAGATGCTATTTGATGGTGAAACAATAGCAACAGTGAAACAGTGCTCATGTAGGAGAGACATCCATATAAAGTCCAAACTAGAGGAATGTAAGTTTCTTTGCAGCGCTCAGAAAATTACATCTAGAAGAAGGGCATCAACAGCATTCATAAGGTAAGACTGAACATTTTGGTGTTCTGTCACAGTGGAATTATGGATATAAGAGTTTAAGGATTCCAGGGCTTTTTAAAATTGATTTTCTTATAGGTCGCTCATGTGGACCATTAGTTTACATACAATGGGACTATTCCGATGACACTTTTTGAAGAACAGTAAGCTTTTCATGAGTTGGCATAACTCATCATTGAACATTTGTGAATGTGTTTACTTTAATATTAACACTTTATATATTTTTTTGTCTCCATTTACTCCTTCACAGAATTGTTATCCTTTTCAATTAAATAATCCTTGGGAATTAGAAACCCTTAGAGCAATTTTAAGTTTACTCAATCAGGTCAATGGGATGAGATTGCAGTTTGCTTTGTACACTTTATTTTATTAAATGGACATTAAAGTAAAAAAAGAAAACAAATCCTTGTATTGTAGAAAATCTGATGGATAACTTCCCTGATGAAGAATACATTTGTATTAAAATGCATATGACTAAAAATACAGTGGCCATCAGTATTGGTGAAAATGTATAGCAATTTGGAATCATATATAGGAAAGTTATATGTTGTGAATATTTTGCTGAAGGATTTCTCAACACGAGACTGATCAAAAAATCTTGTCCTTGAAAAATCTTATGTAACTTGTGATGTATGTTATACTTTGATATGATTGTCAAATACAATTGAAGCTAATTTACATGTGACTTTTATTTAAATGTATTTATTACTGGGGACCAACTCCTGATCTCAGAGTTGAAGGCTGATCAATTTGTTGGAGCCAATGAAATTCCACAGACAGGACTGTCATAGGTCCTGATCCTATTGCAACTAGCTAGAGCATATTACAGTGTGGATCACTAAATCCTCCTTTAATGTCTAGAAAATATTCTGGGAAATTCTGAAGTAAAGCTGCTTCCCTGCCACTACCGATAATCACTATCTACAAGTGGCTCCTACCTCAGGTTATGACTCATCAACTAGAATGATCCCACATGTATTCAAATGATGCACTGCTTCATCTCCAGTGTGGTAATGTTCCAGAATAGAGCCAAAATATCAGACTGTCTAAAACACATGTACTATGGCATATCGTGCAATCACCTGTGTATAAAAGGCACCAAAATGGGTATGCTGATGGTCAGGACCCTCCCCAAGATCATGCATCCATTAACCTGATCATTGAAACTAGAATCCACACCATCTCAGAACAGAAGGCGAAGAACCCAGGGATTCTCCAAGCTCCATTATTCTCTTAACAGATCACAGTGTTTATGGAAAGCACCAGTTCAATCATACGTTGTCCATACTTAGGCAACTCCACTTGCTGCCCTTATGGACAAACATACATTTTAAAGTTGGTTATCTGACTTGCACAGCAGGACTCCAAGGTAACACCCAATACCATTTTGGGTGGTATGAAAAGGCTGTGGATGTGGTCCAGTTATAGACCAGCCCTTCTCCTTAAACAAGTTAATTCCACTTGTTATATGCTAGGGCTAATGTTTACTGAGTTTTATTAAGGCTATGGTGGCCTGGGTTTGGGGTCAGATCTTCCAGGAGGGGGCTTTGGTCACGAATTCTGGCATAGTTCAACATTTTTTCTCTCCATTAAATGGTTTCATTTATATTTGTTTTTTTATTAAAGCCATTTGACATAATGTTCTTTTTAGTTATCTAATTGTATATGCTATCATTGTACCATCAGAGCACCATCAGTGCTCTGAGGCACTTTGGTGCCTAGTCTTACACTTCTTAAAATGATAGAGAAGTAAAAACATTAACTTAAAACATTTTAATAAATAACCTTGCAGTCCTACACAGCTGCATTGAACTCACAAGTGCTTTAATCCTTCTTCAGCAAGGTTACTACATCCCCATCCTGGCCATGGTCCAAGAGAAGGAGATTGCAAAACTCCAGAGAAGACGCAATCAAGTGCCAAGTCTCTGCATGATTTATAAGACATTGGATCACATCATCCCACCTTTAAAAAAGCTCCAGTGACTCCCTATAGAGACAAGAATCAGAATCAAGATTCAATGCTGCATCTACCAGTGTTTTGTGGGTAAAGGCCTAAAATACCTTCATCTTCAGCCAATTTTAGAGACATCCCCATTCAAATTCTAAATCTGCCAAGGCAAATCAGACCAACCAAACTATATTCTAGAGCAAGACACATGTACGCCACACCTGATATTGCAACTCTAAAACTCCAAAACCCCATGAATTCAGACCTCATGGAACTATCTAGCCACCACCATGCAAAATAGCACTGAAGACAAGTGTCTTGATGGAGACATTCATCATTCTACATGTCATTTTCGTACCACCCCTCACACCTTCCCTGAAAACACTAAGAAAAAGGTACCAGACCATCCCTAAACACTCACCTCTAGAGTTCCATATGCCCCATGACTGGAGATACGGCATGACTGGCCATAACTGCCTGTATTTGCTCCCAGCTGCTACTATGAGGACTATGTAATCAATATGGAAGAAAGACTTAAATGGCTGAAAGACAAATGTTTCATGATAATAACATTAAGTAAATAAATACTGCTCTTCATGGGTACAATATCTGTTACTCTTGGTGTCTACCATTTTGATAATTTCTCAATCAATTGAATGTCTGACATCTATAGCTGAGTTGTTGGCCATCTCTTGATGGCTACCATGTGCATTGTTTTTCATGACTATGATATTGGTCATCTCTTAATGGACTCATGCCAGTCATCTCTTGATTGGTATGATGCCTGTCACCTCTTGATGGTTACTATGCCAGTTAGCTCTTGTTGGACAGCACCTTTCATCTTTTGATGGGTACGTTTTGATCCTCCCTTCATGAATTTCATGTAAGTCATACCTTGATGGTTATTATGTTGGTAATCTGTTTATATATCCCTTCTATATTGTGTCTTAATGGCTATTGTGATGGCCTTCTCTTAATTAATATAATTCTGGTTCTCTTTTGTTGGATCTGCTTTCCATCATCTCCTGGTGTCAATGATGTCAGCATCTTTTCATGGCTACAGTGGTGGTAATCTCTTCATGGCTACAATGTAATACATCTCTTGAATACAATTTTGTGTATCTCTTTAATAATACAACATCATCTCTAGATGGGTAATTCATCAATGTGTTGCATGTTGAGATAGCTTAAGAAGACAAGAAGGGTTGTAGTTGACAAACACAGTTTGTTCACAAATCCACAAAAATTTTGGGGCACAGGCTCACTATTAAATGTTCTGCCGCTGGAGAACTTGACTAAAAACATCCAGGATTTAGGATTGAACAATTAGGTTGGATTTTGTTATTGAGGCGACAGCCAGATGCCTGATTCGGGGTAGTAAAGTATGGGGAGCGACTGCCACTGTGCATCTGCTAAGGCAGAGGCGGTTCATACTCAGAACTTTCGTGTTACAGCAACATGTAAGAATTATCTTTTCAAATATTTTGCACATTTTCTTAAACTGTAAATATGTTAATTTTATTACTCTAACTAGGTTGGAGGGCAAAGTAATGGCCATTCTGGATACATGAGATCAGATAACCAATGCCCTCATGGCACATTCACTGCCTTTAGAAATGTACTGCTGTTTTTCACATTGCGGTGTTCTTGCAAGTGAAAATGTTTCAATATGTTGCTTTATCTACACTTGTGTGGGCTAAGTCTGATCTGATTAAGCATAATTACTTTTATTTGTATTTTTGGTGTTTATGTACTTAATTTTGTCCTGCTGCCAAATCTTGGTAGGAGTACTACACTAAGGTCTTCACAGGGGTCATTCACTCTGTCAGCCAATGATGTGAGAAATACTCTACTGGGAAGGTAAAGAGCTTGTTATATGGATGGAAAACACTCAGAAGGACCATAGTCTCGTTTTCGAGCTCTGTGCCAACCTACAGGAGAATAGATGGATTTACATATTAGCCTGAACCCACCCATACAGGAGGCCCTTCCTGAAACGCCAGGCAGAAGTCCTCTGATCAAGATTACCAACAGCATCTGTCTACACTTGTTTCTACCTCCTTGGGCTGACAAAGTCATGTTGACATGACACCTCCTTTAGGTCATGACATTATCATCCTTGAAGAAAAAAGTCTGTGTACATTCTCGAACATGTTTGTATCCATATCTTCTCGGGGCAGCCTTAAGGTTCAACCTTTGTCCCAGCTTGAAATGCAGTTGCAGGAAGTGTTGTGATGGAGAAGGGTCCCATTCACCAAGGAGGTCAGGGTGGGGTTGGGCTGATGGGAAGGAATAATTCTAGTTTTGATTCAGCAGCATCACCTTCTATCACAGATCAGTAGTATTCACACTTTTTTATACTGAGCCCCCCCAGTAAAAATATTGTTTATGGCCCCCACTAACCACTTATCTTTTATATTAAAAGCATTGTCCACAATCCCTTTTTAAAGAGCCTTGCACCCCTCCCCTGGACATCTTTCGGACTCCTCAATTATTATTCAATGATAGAAGGGACTGTCCAGTCAAGGTTGTATACAAATATCTACTTTATTATTATCACAACAGACAGTTCTAACACACACAAAAAACAACCCACCCTGTGAAGGAATGCTGAGGACAGACAGTTTCAAAGAAGGAAAAGGGATGCACTCTGGATACTGACAGGAGGGTAGTCGGTATAGTAGATAATCACAACAGTTCAAGGATACTTGGTTTCAGCACAAAAGGCGCAATGGGTCGTAAATTGTCACGAGGGGCCTTCAAAGACCAGGGGAACAGAACCTCAATGTACCTTGTGCTTGTTGATGTTCTTGGTGCTCAACAGGGTCGAGTTAGTTTGAGGGTGCTTTGCAGCTTCTGAGACTGAGTTCAGGATGGGAGACAGCTTCAGTTTTTTATTTATTTGCATTTTTAAAGCGCTCACACAGCCCATGGGCATCGAGGTGCTGTTACAGGAATTGTTCGTTTTTTTGTTGCATAATTGTTTTTTTTTGTTTTAGTTGTGTATTTATAACGCGCTTAAACACCCAGAGGTTTCTAAGTGCGGACCCGGGGATCGAACCTGTGTTGCTTCGTGTCGTCTTGCTTCCAAGACGCGCACGTGGCCGTTAAGCTATCCTCCCGGGACAAGTTATCAGGGGGAAACCAGTTTGGCACGCAAGGCTGGACGGACAGCCACGGACTGGCCTACATGGCTGCTCGGGGTCAGGAATCATTGTCTCAGTGCTGTTCTGTGGTTCTGAAGCACTGGTCAAGGTATCTCGGACGGCTTTCGTGGCTGTGCAGGGCAAGCCGACCCCAGATGCCCCCCCACAAAGTATTTTCTGTGCCCCCAGTCCCCTGTACCCTCTTTGCATCCCCCTCTCCCCGCTCCTTCCTGGATCACCCTGCTCCCGCCTCCCATCCCGCTCCCCGTTCCCCATTGGCTAACTTGGCCCGTGGTCTCGGGTCTAGCGACCCGCGGTAGCCTCCCTGCTTCCTTTACCATCAGGAAGCAGGTGAGTGCTACGCAGGGCAAACCGACCCCAGATGCCCCCCCACAAAGTATTTTCTGTGCCCCCAGGCCCCTGTACCCTCTTTGCGTCCCCCTCTCCCCGCTCCTTCCTGGATCACCCTGCTCCCGCCTCCCATCCCGCTCCCCGTTCCCCATTGGCTAACTTGACCCGTGGTCTCGGGTCTAGCGACCCGCGGTAGCCTCCCTGCTTCCTTTACCATCAGGAAGCAGGTGAGTGCTACGCAGGGCAAGCCGACCCCAGATGCCCCCCACAAGGTATTTTCTGTGCCCCCAGGCCCCTGTACCCTCTTTGCGTCCCCATCTCCCCGCTCCTTCCTGGATCACCCTGCTCCCGCCTCCCATCCCGCTCCCCGTTCCCCATTGGCTAACTTGGCCCGTGGTCTCGGGTCTAGCGACCCGCGGTAGCCTTCCTGCTTCCTTTACCATCAGGAAGCAGGTGAGTGCTACGCAGGGCAAGCCGACCCCAGATGCCCCCCCACAAAGTATTTTCTGTGACCCCAGGCCCCTGTACCCTCTTTGCGTCCCCCTCTCCCCGCTCCTTCCTGGATCACCCTGCTCCCGCCTCCCATCCCGCTCCCCGTTCCCCATTGGCTAACTTGGCCCGTGGTCTCGGGTCTAGCGACCCGCGGTAGCCTCCCTGCTTCCTTTACCATCAGGAAGCAGGTGAGTGCTACGCAGGGCAAGCCGACCCCAGATGCCCCCCCACAAAGTATTTTCTGTGCCCCCAGGACCCTGTACCCTCTTTGCGTCCCCCTCTCCCCGCTCCTTCCTGGATCACCCTGCTCCCGCCTCCCATCCCGCTCCCCGTTCCCCATTGGCTAACTTGGCCCGTGGTCTCGGGTCTAGCGACCCGCGGTAGCCTCCCTGCTTCCTTTACCATCAGGAAGCAGGTGAGTGCTATGCAGGGCAAGCCGACCCCAGATGCCCCCCCACAAAGTATTTTCTGTGCCCCCAGGCCCCTGTACCCTCTTTGCGTCCCCCTCTCTCCGCTCCTTCCCGGCCATTTCCATCCTGGCCCAGGTAAGTGTGTGTGCTTGTGTTGCCCCTGCGCCCCCATGCCACCAATTTGGGGCTAGGAGTCTCTTGCTGCCTCCCTTCTGCACGGCAGCTTTCCTCCCTTAGTGCCGCCCACTTTGTCCTCCCCTGGCCCTGATTCGTCCACCTCCCCTTTATCCCTGACTTTCCCAGGGCAGCCCTCTGCCCGGCAGCCCCTGTGGCGAAGGGCCCCAAGGCAAAGGGCGGCTCCTACACAGGCGGCTCCAGGACGTGTCAGCAGGTGTCCGCAGGGGACGCCAAGGAAGCCAACAAAAGCCGTGAGTGTGGCATGGGTGGGGAGTAGAGCAATCACTCTACTCCAGAAAACCCCCGCCACTCTATCTTACCTACCAATAACAGAGTGCCATAATACTAGCATGTCCACTCTTAAATGGAATTGTGAATATTAGCATGTCCACTCTTGGATGGAATTGTGAATGTTAGCATGTCCACTCTTAGTTGGAATTGTGAATATTAGCATGTCCACTCTTGGATGGAATTGTGAATGTTAGCATGTCCACTCTTAGTTGGAATTGTGAATGTTAGCATGTCCACTCTTAGATGGAATTGTGAATGTTAGCATGTCCACTCTTGGATGGAATTGTGAATATTGGCCTGCGTCGCATCTCGATGGAATTGTGAATGTTGGCATGTCCACTCTTGGATGGAATTGTGAATATTGGCCTGCGTTGCATCTAGATGGAATTGTGAATGTTAGCATGTCCACTCCTGGATGGAATTGTGAATGTTAGCATGTCCACTCTTGGATGGAATTGTGAATGTTAGCATGTCCACTCTTGGATGGAATTGTGAATGTTAGCATGTCCACTCTTAGTTGGAATTGTGAATGTTAGCATGTCCACTCTTAGATGGAATTGTGAATGTTAGCATGTCCACTCTTAGATGGAATTGTGAATGTTAGCATGTGAAAGTTGCATTTAGAAAGTGCGCCCTACAGCCTCTCTGTGAATTTAGAAATGTACCCAATAGCCTCTCTGTGAAAGTTGCATTTAGAAGTGTGCCCAATAGCCTCTGTGAGAGTTGCATTTAGAAGTGTGCCCAATAGCCTCTCTGGAAAATTGATTTTAATAGTGCGCCCAGTAGCCTCTCTGGTAAATAGAATCTAGAAGTGTTCCCAATAGCCTGCCCACTCCTACATTTCAATGGCCCGCAGTATAACGTCAACTAATGATTGCTAGCATACGCCACACTTAGATGGAATCTCTAACAACCTCTCTATGAAAATTGAATCTAGAACTGTTCCCAATCGCATTTAGAAGTACGCCGGATAGCCCTCTGAGAAAGATACATTAGAATTGTTTGCATTTAGAAGCTGCCCCCAATTAGCCTCTCTGTGAAAGTTGAATTTAGAATTGTCCCCACCTGCATTAGAATTGTTCCCACCTGCATTTAGAAGTGTACTCAGTTGCATTTAGAGGCTGCGCCCGATAGCCTCTCTGTGAAAGTTGAATTTAGATCTGTTACCACCCGCATTAGAACTGTTCCCACCTCCATTTAGAAGTGTACCCAACTGCAGTTGGAAGTTGCGCCGGATAGCCTCTCTGAGAAAGTTGAATTAGAATTGTTCCCTCTTGCATGTAGAAGTGTACCCAACGGCATTTAGAAGTGTACCCAATTGCATTTAGAAGCTGCACCCAATAGCCTCTCTGTGAAAGCTGAATTTAGAACTGTTCCCACTTGCATTTAGAAGTGTACCCAGTTGCACCTGAAAGTTGCACCCAATAGCCTCCCTGAGAAATTTGAATTTAGAATTGTCCCCACCTGCTTTAGAATTGTACCCAATTGCATTTAGAAGCTGCGCCCAATTAGCCCCTCTGTGAAAGTTGAATTTAGATTGGTTCCCACTTGCATCAGAATTGTTCCCACCTGCATTTAGAAGTGTACCCAGTTGCACCTGAAAGTTTGCACCCAATAGCCTCTCTGTGAAAGTTGATTTTAGAATTGTTCCCACCTGCATTAGAAGTATACCCAATTTTATTTAGAAGTTACACCCAATAGCCTCTCTGAGAAAGTTGAATTAAGAACTGTTCCCACTCGCAACTAGAACTGTACCCCGCACCCTCTCTGAGAAAATTGCATTAGAATTGCTCCCTCTTGCAATTAGAAGTGTATCCAATGGCATTTTAGGAGTGTACCCAATTGCATTTAGAAGCTGCACCCAATAGCTTATCTGAAAATTGAATTTAGAACTGTTCCCACCTGCATTTAGAAGTGTACCCAGTTACACTTGAAAGTTGCACCCAATAGCCTCTCTGTGAAAGTTGAATTCAGAATTGTTCCCACCTGCATTAGAATTATACCCAATCTTAATTAGAAGCTGCGCCCAATTAGCCTCTCTGAGAAAGTTGAATTAAGAGCTGTTCCTACCTGCATCTAGAACTGTACCCTCCACCCTCTCTGAGAAAGTTGAATTTAGAATTGTTCCCACCAACATTTAGAAGTGTACCCAATTGCATTTAGAAATTACACCCAATAGCCTCTCTGAGAAAGTTGAATTTAGGACTGTTCCCACCTGCATTTAGAAGTACACCCAACTACATTTGAAGTTGCGCCCATTAGCCTCTCTGAAAAGTTGCTCAACTCAGTAGTATACCCAACTGCATTAAGAAAGTGTACCCAATTGCATTTAGAACCGTACCAAGTTGCACTTAGAAGTATACCCAATTGCTTAGAAGCACCAATTAGTCCTTGACTAGTTGAGCCCAGAAGTGTACCTATAAGTGTGAGTCACCGACCCTAGAACTACAATCAGAAAACCCTCCCAAATCAACCCAAAGCTCACACCAATCATGAGCGCACCAACTCCACCAGTGCCCATCAGAAACTCAAGACCACTCATCTCCTGAACCCCACTGCCGACCTGCCAGCACTGCCCATGCCCGCTCCCCCCACTACCACACCTCACCCTGCAATCACCCACCCCCCGCCTTGCCATCATACCCCTGCCACCTTCCCCCCCCTCTGACCCGCCTACCCTCTCTCACACCAATCGCAGCAAAGAAAGCGTGCGGACCGGACAAGTGTGCAGACTGGACAAGGGTGTGAACTAGACGATGATAGTGACTGGACGAATGTGTGGAGCGGACGAGTATGAGGAACGGACGAACATGTGCAACGGACGATACTTAATATGCTTTGGAATGAAGGAAACACTTGAAAACATACATCATACCACACCCCATGCTTGCTCTCCCCCTTACACCACCACTCATCTAGAACACAGAGATACTATGACACCATTCGGTATAACTGTTCTCATATCTACATTCTCCCGCTTACTCCACATCACTCTAAGTAATCATTGCTGGTTTCACACCCCCCAGCCAGGCGTTCTCCTCAGGCCTAACGCAGCCACACTCGTTCTGGGTAAAACCGACCAGAGCGAACACATACTCCTGACCGCTCAACCACCACACCTACAGCTAAGAAGCAGCTACCACTCGATTTCCGCACCAGCTGCACACATACCTGGTGCGCACACGCACTTTTGGACTCCCTCTACTCTCTCTACTGACCTGAACGTCGGTTCCCAAGGGTGTTCAACCTACCAGCGCCTTCAGACCATACCAATGGTATATAAGGCGCTATATAAATGCAAAATAACATAACATAACATAACTGAGATATAACAACAGCCAGCGGTGTAACTGGCTCCAAAATGTCCTTTACGGCAAACATCGGTAGATGCTCGTCCAGGCACTTCTCCTGGCTTCTTCACTGGGCTTGTGTCATCCTTTAAGGCGGACGGCCCAAAGCTGAGGACTGTTTTGTAGGCAGCTGCCTTGTCTTGGTTTAGGGTTCAGAGACTCTCTGGCACTTTCCACCTAGGAAGCTTGCTGCAGAGTCATGCAGAACATGCTGTTTGCTGGCTGAGTACCAGTTCTGGAGCAGCTGGAGGGTCCTCTGGATTCAGTATCTCCCTCTGTTCCCTGGGAGATGTTTAGGGGAGGGATCTTGCTTCCCTCTTGGAGGTCCTGGCCTTCCTTCTCTGGCGCAAGATGTAAGACAGACTGTGCCTTCAGCCAGGGCCCAATGCTGGGTTCTTCTTGTTGCTCCTCGCAAAGTCTTCAGATGATCTGTTAAAAGCCAAATGGATCACATGGATTGGTGTAGGCTAAGCCTACTTTAATGAACTAATCCTGGGTCCCCACCAACAATTTCCTGTATGCGTGAGGTCATAATTAGAGTGCTTTGCAACAGAAAAGGTAAAGGGGTGAAAACATGTATTACTAAGTGCCTCCCATCTTCCTGTCTGTTGTGGATTAAAGGGTCTCTCTGGTTAATGGATCTCTCATTGGTTCCTGATTAAAGCTACAGGTCTCCCTTAAAGCTGCGGCGAGACCAGACTTTCTGGCTTTGTCAAACCACAAACTCATACTTTCTGAATGGGGTCCCCCTGCGTGGATGACTACTGCAAACATGCAGTCCCAGACATGGCATTTCACTGTCAATCGATAACTGAGTGTGGGAGCTGGCTTTAGGTTGACACAGTGCTTATGCAAGGTGGTTGGGGTTTCCTGTCTCCTTTGTTAGCCTTTTCAACCAGGCCCCATATGGGCCTGTTGGAATTAAACTCTGATTAGTGTGCAAATGCTGCCACCATCTACAGGGCTCAACAAAAGGACACAACCGATCCATGGAGACTTTGTTAGTTAATAAGGCTGGCCATGGCAGGGGGAAGGTTTGGCCCTCCCCGTTTGGTATTAAGTGAACATTTATTTTTCATTTTCACAAAAATGAAAAAGATTGATTTAGAAAGACTGCTCTGAGAACGCCAAGAGCAGTCTTTCTAAATCTTAACTGTCACACCCTTGCCGCACACGAGTGCACGCAGGGGCTGATAGGCTGACCGAGATGGGAAGGGGCAGATGGGTATTAGGTATTTGTTGTGAGGTGAGGGGGTAGAAGGAGTGTCTGTGTGTGTGTGTGTGTTTGTGTGTATTTGTATTTGAGGTGGGGGACAGCGGAAAAGGTGTGTATCTGAGTGTGAGTATGTGTATGTGAGGTACAGAAGGAGAAGAGGTTGAAGTGGGTTCGGGGTGAAAACCCTGATTTCAAAGAGGGGGTAGGAATTGATGTATTTCAAATATTAAAGGCTGCACAAAATCTGCCAAAAGAAATCAGTCTTATTTGTTTGCAGTCTTTAATATTCAAGATTATCACATAGTGCCCCCTTCTGAAGATGCATTGTGTACTCCAACCGGTCAGATCCCAACTAAATATAATAGGGGGGACACACCTGTAGGCTGTGTCCACCCAGAGTATACAGATCTGTGCATATGTCATGCAGTGAGCATAGGAAAATGTGTGCAGATTAGCCCCACACATTTTCCGGAGGTTGATCTACCATCATCCATTCCATTTCATGTATGATCTCAAAAAAGCCCAGGGGAGCGCACACCTACCATGCGGATGGTCGAATTCCTCACACTGTAAGTTCTAAACATCCAAATAGTCTGTAGAAAGCGCGTCTGGTGTCTAGACTTTCCCACTGAAAGTGTTGATTATTTTGAAAATCAGTATAAAAAAATGTCCTTAGTCAGGCTTGAACTGTTTTGAACATCTTTTTATTCTTTATTCTTGTATAGTACCTGCCATTTTTTTTATCTTTAAATGCAGGATTGCATTAAAAAAAATGCAAATCCATGAGAGACTAGAAGCCAACACTGAATGTGCCCTTGCCACCTGACATGGGAAAACTTGCAAAGTCTGTAAAGTCTTCTCTGGTTTATTATAACGATGGGATAAAGCCACCAGCTGTTAGCCATTGTTTGATACTGGCATTCAGCGTGTTGCAATGCATGAACGCCTGGAGACGCCCCCTGTACGGTATAAGTCAACTTAACATAACATTACATAACATGATCTAAATGAAAATTACAGTCCCCCAAAACAGCTACACAGAGCACAACTAAATTTACTGGATGGGCCGTCATTTTGGGGTGGTAGGGAAGCAAAACCCTCCATTGCTCAGAGAGTTGTTGTTGGTGATGTGGGGTAAAACATTGCCCTTGAATGTCAGAAATAAAGAGGCCATGCCATGCCAGTATTTAAAAGTGAGCTAGCTGGTGACATCCATTGGGAAATGCAGGCCAGTCCAAAACACTTCTTTTTCCGACTTAAGGCCTTGTGACATGCAAAGAAATGGACCTAGTAAAACTCTATTAAAATGGACAAGTGCTCAAGTGGAGAAAGACACTTTTCACAAATGAACTGACATTCTGGAAAGGAATACTTGGAGCATTAAAGCGGACATCGGTTTCCTATGTTAAATAATGGCCTATGCGTGGACAATACCGAAGGGATACTCATCTAATTTCAACTCTAATATTAAAGAAATACATTACAAATGGACAGATTTAAAAACTGCAGCAATACACATGGGATGAAAAGAAATAGTTGTGAATTTGGAAGCTAAATAAAAGGAACAAGGCCTTTGCAATCCAGAAATAAAGTGAAGGATAGATTACATTCATCAGGAGGAAAGAGACTTGTTTTCACCATATAAAATGACTGCATGGACAAAGAAAGGCCTTTTTTCCGTTTGGTGTAGATTGGAATACTGCTCTTTGATGTAAATATGGCTTGTCTTTGTGGATAGAGTGAACACAAATCTGTTAATATTATATAAAGACAATACTGTATGTATGAACATCAGGCCCTGGTGCAGCATCGACAGTTGCATGTACACAATGGTCAAATATAATATGCTAGCCTTGCAGAATGGTAAACTGCAACTTGTTTTGCCTCTAAGCTGAAATCCCCCATTGAACTGTGAACAGAATAAGGTGTCTTGATCCTGACCTTGCAGCCCTTTGGGTTGATGAATGCTAGGGATACAGGACTGGTCTCAAATATAGGCTTGAATATATAAAGAAAGAGATGGAATTTGTGGTGAATTACTGTTAAAACAACCAACACAAATAACCTTTAAGGTCAGGTTCCTCATAAAAAGTGCCTTTAGCTCTGAACAAAGACCCTTTCAAATCTGAACTCCAGACCTGATGGGGCTGGGCCCACCAAGAAGAATGTCTAGTTATCAATAGGTTGAGGATAATATGTCCTGCAGAAGGGACCTTAAGGTCAAGCTTCTCATAAACTGTACATTAAGTACTGAGCAAGGCATTAAAGCCAAACAGAAGAAAATGTTAAGATAAACACGGATAAACCAGATGACTGGTCACATGTCTTAAGAGGAAATTAAACTTACTAACACATGTAATGCATTGCCATTGATTTAACAATGGGCACATGTTTTTTGTGAATAAAAAGTGCAGCGGGCGTCCCACCAAGACCAATCCGGGCTCATATCAAACAGAAGAAAAGGCCCATTGGGACCCTGTAAAAACTATTTTTTTTGTGATGTACATAATTTAAGTTATGTGGAAAATTATGATTCTGCTATTTCCATACACCTGAGGAATGGGAACGTTGGCACAGGGTTAGATCATGAAAATAAGGTTTACATTGGTAATGGTCCCATTTGTAGCTACCTCTGCACAGCAGAAAACCACTAAAAATGATAGTTCTGCTCAGGAAGGGCGTGCCGAAATAAAATTAGTATGGTCTAATTCACCATAAAATTTAGAACCCAGATATATAAATCTTCATGTGGTTATATGAAAGACCAAGGGAGTTATTACATTATGAGATTTTCAGAACAAAAGGTTTTAAAACTCCCTGTCATTTTGAAATGATGGATCTATTCTCTTCCCTCAGCCTACATCATGCATATCTCCTAACTTCTGGTCTTATCAGCAGCCAGTGGGCGTCTTGGTGGGAGGTGAATGGAGCAAGCAAGAGCCAATCCTGAACGTGGTGATTATGACCATGTTGCAGTGTCACTAGCCCAATAAAAAGGTATGTTTGCATCAGAACAGGGCCTTTTTTTTACTTTGTAGCGGGAGACAGCCTGCTGCTGGCCTATAGCAAGGAACCATTAGCAGAAAGGCTGGGGGAGCTACCAAGCCCATCAGGGAAACCTTGCCTGGAAACCTGGCACCCCTATCTGAGAGAGGCCTGTCTGGAGGGACCTTGCTGTGGGAGAGGCCTGGTGTGAGCTGCCTATCAAAAGAGGGTCCTAAAAATATGTCTGGCTTCCTGAGCAATGAGCACAGAGTGCCTATTTAAATAGATATCCCAAATCCATCAATTGTGTGGGGAGCCACCAGCCTTTATCCCTTTCCATTAGTGGGTAAAGGGTAGGGCGGGAAGGGGGTGAAACTGCATAGGCCCTTCTCATGTATTAAATCTCATTCAACTTATTTTCACATAGAAAACCACCCCTCTGTTGAAATCGCATTGTGTTGGGAACTGCCTGCCTTAATCATTTCCATTAAATTGCGAGGAGGGGGCGACACTGTGTAGATCCCTCGCACATTTGATTAAAGTAAATCAATTAATTCCCATATAGAAAATAACGGGATGGGTGTTGTTAGAATTTCAAACTAACAAGCTCAAGCTCAGTGTGTTAGAGCCGGTATACCCCATAAAGACTTGGTTGCCTGTTTTCTGAAATCCTTCACTTCTATATAGAAAGGCGGGGTCCATAATCCCAAACTAAGTAATCCTAAACGCTACTGTTCAAGTCAAGGTGTGTTGCAAAACGAATTTCCTCATTCATTTCAAATGAGAATGACCTGGTATTGCATCTCCTCTGTATGTGTGTTACAAAACAAAATGTTCCTTTTGTTTTCATGTGTCTCTTATCTGAAATGACCAAGTCCTGCCTTTTATTTCATGTGTGTTGAAAAACTATTTCCATCTGAGTCCCTTTTTCCCAATCTTGCATTTTAAATCAAAGTTGAAAAAAACATTTTCCCATTGTATTCCTTTCCCTAAAATATGCATTTCTAGTACTAAGCCCAAAGTGATTTTTCCCATTAAATTCCCTTCCCGAACAGCACCTTTTTAAATAAGCAGCCAAAATGATGTTTTCCATTGTGCTCTCACTCCCTGCACCTTGCCTTTCAATCAAAGGGGTCATATTTAATTGAGGCCTGGAGGGTGAGGTTTGCTGGGAGAAAAGTATTGTTTCAAATCAAGTAATTCTGGTGGACCCTGTATTGTATTGTGAATGTTTTCCATTGGTTACATCAAAATTAAATATGTTGTAAGTTGTTATTGCATGTTTCAAAATGTCATATGTGTTGTTTGAAGAAGATAGTTATTGTTGTAATATTGGGTGTTGCCACAGCATTGATGGCTGCTGTTAGTCTGTTTGCCAAACCATAAATAAATAAATAAATAAATAAATAAATAAATACATAAATAAATATTTTTACTACACACCAGCCTGGTTCCTAGTCCATTGGTGACACAGGGTTTTTGTTGGGGTTGGAGGCCTCACTAAAGTGAACTTGAATAAAGAGTGCTTTATTGTGTGCCACTTTGCTTGGTGGGAAAGGAACTCCCCGAGTTGAGAGTGACCGCATAATAAACCGTGACAGTGGCTATTTGTCACATGGAAGTGTGTCTTCTATCCTTGTTTTTTTCATCATGTTCTGGCTATTTTCTTTGCAATTTTCTATTATAAATATCAGCATACAAGCACCACAATGCAAACAGAAATGTAAGATTGGATGAGCTGTTAAAAACTGGCAAGAAGGAGAGATTGAAATCTTGGTGTGCCTGTATGTTAAACCCACAAAACTAAAGAACGATGGATGGGTTGCTGAAGAAATCATAACCACATGCATTATTCTAAAATCCACTGAACCATTGTTTTTTTAGCATGCAGTGCCCTTAATGAAGGGGAAAAATCACACGCAAATCAGTATTGGTTCAACCTGAGTCTGGGCAGCCTAGTCCAAAGTGCTAGGGGACATCCCTTTTGCTCGAGACAACTCAAGACATGTTTCGGCCTTGTTGGGCATCCTCAGGGAGGTGTAGATGGGGACTCTAGGCTGTGGGATGTTTTTATCCACGCATCCGAGCCCTACCTCAAAACTGTGCAGTACTGACATGAAAACATCATGATGGCCAGAGCTTCCCAGAAAATGCCCAGGGAAGTGCATGAAGAATAGGCTGCCACTCATTTTTGCCGATGTTATGGGCACAGAAGGACGCTGCCTAAAACCACCATTGGACTACCCACACAGTAGTCTGAAACCATTGGGAATGGCAATGCTGACTGCCAAAAGCAAACCCATAGCTGTTGGGAATTCATTTTCTTAAATCCCAAAAAGGGGTGCAGTACCAGTACTCACCACTATCCAAAAGCCGGCGTTTTAAAACCACCAGATTTTGTAAAAAACTGAATAAATGAACCCAAAACATGCCAAAGAAAGACATTTTAAGAGGTGGATACAATGTAAAGTTATTTCTGAAGTGACTTGAAGGTTTATAACAAGACTGGCTGAGCTGTGGATTTCAGCAGTTTAAGTAAATTTGGACTGAAAGACACTACAAATCTAAATGTTTAAAAGAAATGAGTGACCTACTTTTGTGTGTCACATAGGTTTCAATTGTTTAAATGTCATAGTTTTAAACTTAGAATCAGCATCATAGCTGCATATGTAAAAAAATGTCTTGACTTAAACTGGGTAACAAAAAGTGACATTTTATCTGAAAACTGGCTTAAAGAGATTCCAATTTGCCTGGCAACTACCCCCATCAGGAGTGAAACTTGAGTCACAGCTGTGTTCCCAGGCCTAGCTGCCCTTTTGCTGCTCACACCAAAAGGGATATGACACTTCCCTGATTGAATTACCTGGGCTCTGCAGGAAATTGAACAAAGCCCTGTCTTGACTCAGGCAAATGTTTTATGGCGGGAGTCGTAAATGGAGATTTCTCCTGGAAGCACAGGGGAGGGGCACTGCCTGTGAGAGCAAGCTGGCTTGGCAGAACTGGAAAAACCAGAAATTCAACCTTGTGCTGGAGGAAAACCACACCCCTTTGGGGCCAGAACATAACTCTAAAAAGATGAATAACTCATAGAGCGAACATGTGAAAATTTTATAAATGACACCATAATTCTTGTGATTTTTCTGCCTACGTTTTAAGACGTGCTAGGACCCGGTGGTATGTTCAGGGGGGTTTTAGCGGAAAAGAGGATATTACTCAAAATGTGTGCATGTGAAAAATCTGACACTTCATCAACTAATGTCCATACTCCTTGCGCACATGTGTGTAAATTTGGGTTAATGTCCGAAATTGCGAAACCAGTTAAAAAGTGAAATATGTGCCATTTTTGAATGCAAGCCCCCAGGAAGAGCAGATTTGGACAGGGTATACCTCCTGTGATATGTGAAGGGTGCATGTAATTTTAAACAAATGTGTACCTGTGCAAATATGTTTTTTTGAGCAAATATAGATTGTGTGTAAAGTTGACAGGGGTGGGTTCTCTGTATCATAAACAGACCTCATCATGATGACACTTCATTTCATTCCCCCAATCAAGGGGAAGCGGATGAAGTGGCCAATGACAAGTGGAGAGGGGCTGGCTAGTGATGCTGCTCACACACACCCATTTTCAAAACACATAAAAGCAGAGAGACAGGACAGATAGGGACCTTCAAATCCATTTGCAGCTGGAAGCTCTGCCGGGAAAATCCACACTCTACCTCCATCAACCTTCAGAGACCCAGACCAGACTAGCAGAGTAAAGCTGCTGCTGCTTGCCGTCCATTTGCCAAAAATTCGTTTAACCGGCTAGTTACACCCTAGATCCTTGCTAAAGTGAGCCTGGACTAATATTAACTTGATTTCACTCACCCTGAACCTCCTAGAGGGAATTAAAAGCATTTTAGCATATTTTTTTCTACATTGCCAGCACAGATCAAAGCATTTGCCTGTGTTTTCAACGTCTGTAGTCTAAGTTGCTGGGGTGAACTGAATCACATTTGATTGCATTTCTGAGAACTGTGTGCTTTCTTCCATTCCCTTGCATTGCATAAAGGGGGGGTGAATTGTCCAAGAAAGTGATTACATTGTCTTTTGCTGAAATCCTATCAAGTTATTTTCTTTACTGCATTTCATTCCACATTGCATCCATTTGAAACTATAAAAGTATTGTTGCTATCTTATCCATTTCATGTCAACTCCTTAGTGATTATCAAGAAGTGTGCTAGTGCCAGATTCTCCGTTGTTAATCTTTATCATACCAGATTAAGTGTGATATCCAATTATTAATTTATTATAAAGCGTGATATAATATATATTGTTTAAATTATCAATTAAACCTTTTAACTTGCAAAACAGAACTACTTCTTGGCTCAGTGGGGTCAGGGGGATTCTGAGAGAGGGGTGTTATATAGGGGTAGTCATCCAGAACGCATGAACTGGACATAAAGATATATCAATAAGGGTTTTCATTCAGTATTCTAGACTAGGCGTTGACTTAGCTGTAGTGCTGAATTGAATCCTCTTACAAATTGGGGGCTCGTGCCGGACGTTTGGGTTAGATCTACCATTTGTGCAGATTAATACAGCGTGCCAGCTGACCAGATACACATATCCGGTCGGATCACCACGCTGTGTTACGCTGTGTTACGCTGTAAAGCACTCCTCATAGGAACGCTCTAAGAAAAAGGTCTGTTTTGCAAAAATAAAATACTAATTTCTGTAAGTCAGGACAGAGACCAATCTCTAGAATGACGACCTTAGTAGACATGAAAATTGCCAGAGAGCACCTCTTACATAAACTATTTGTGAGAGGTGAATGGACTGAACAGGGCCAGGATGCCTGGTTGCAGGCCATCACGCGACAGGTCACTGAAACAGGGTCAGACCTATGGAGAGATCAGGGTCCATTACATGTGGCCCTGAGTGAACTATATATGGCTCCTAAAGCCAAAGATGAACACAATAAGATTGCCAGGGTAGCGGCATATTTATATTTACATATGGGAGCCATGCAGGACAAATGTGCTGAAGGCCAAGATCTGGCGAGTAGGCAACTGCTGGCATTACAGAAGGCCCAATCTGAGCTGGACTCTTCTGAGCAGAGGCTGCTCAGGAGCCAGGAGTCAGAAAATGATAGTAGCCAATATATCATTAAAATAAAAGAGGTTATGGGCATCCTACAACAGGAAAAGACAGACCAGGATACCAGATTTCTGGCCCTGCAGAAGGAGCACCAAGACAGTTTGGACTCCTTACTGCAGAGCCAGAAAAAGCTGGAGCAACAATTAGACTTTAACAGGGCATGCACGGAGCAGGTAGCCACCCTGCAAATTCATCTAGATAGAGTGAAGGTAGAGAGCAACAAGCTGATTTCGAAAGACCTGGATACCCAGGCAGAGTTTGATGAAGAACGCCAGAAAGCTGGTGCCTTTCAAAGGCAGAGGGACGACCTGGCAGCACAAATGCAGGCTCTTAGTCAGGAAAGAGACGCCTTAGGCCAGGAAGTCTGCCATTTAAAAAGAAAAATGGAAGAAAATCACCTGGCCCACCAGGGACTGGGTGACCTCCAAAAAGAACACCAGAACTTGTTAGAGCACACCAGGAGGGCGGAGGATGCTCTAGCAAGAAAGGAGCAGGCCAATAGGGACACAGCTCAGGAGGTAACCCTCCTGCAGCAAAGACTGGCCCAGTGCTCCAGGACCAATCAGGAAACACAGAGAGAGAATGAGGCTCTCTGCCAGCACAATGATAGGCTCCAACAACAGGTAGCGATGCAGGAGAGACTGATAGAGTCTAGTAAGGCCTTAACTGAGGAACTGAAGGCGCAGGCTCTTGCATTGCAACAGGGAGCAGGGGCGGATAGAGACCAGGTTCGCTGGGAAAGGGAAACTCCTGAGCATAACCTCAGGAGCCCTAGTACCAGAGGCCTTTATCTCTCTCAGTCCCTGGACTCTGCCACCCCCATGTCCCCTGGCGCACATGAGCACAGGGCCACAGGGATGGCAGATTACTATCCAGCTAAAAGTATGGGGCTCATAGGCCAGTACCACTCAGGAATGGAGGGGTGGGCATCCGTGTATAGGCACCCAAGTACAGTACAGTTCAGTGGGGAACCCCAGGAGAGTAGGCCCATTAAGGGCATCCTGAAAACCTCTGCCCAGTTAGGTCAGTGGAGGGGGTACCCATCAAATCCTGGCAGCAAGGAGGAATCTGAAGACTCCTCTGAACTGCGCAGGACACAGGAGACCAGGTCCCCACATTCTGCCAGCCATTCCCAGGCTCGCAGAATCCGGGAAAACCTGGAAGAGCAGACAGGAACCTCTGGGAGCAGTGCCTCTGAGTCAGAGGATGAATGGACAAGGGTTACCCGAACCAAAAAGGCCAATAAGGCAAAAAGGGCCTTGCTTAAGGACCCCTTAAAGCAGATTAAGGCGATCAGGAGCATCATCACGCCTTACCATAAGAACGCTAAGTATTCTGTTTGGGAGCACTTAGAGTTGTTTGAGCAAATGATGGAGACTTTCCATTTGAAGGACAGCCAAAGCTGTATTCAATATGTAAAGTGGACCTTCTCCCCGGAATACTCCAGTTTCTTTGCGGGGCTGGAGGACCAAAATCATTTAAGATGGTCCACCTATAAGGCGGCCATCTTGAAACATTTTTCCATTCATAGAAATCCTCAAGAGGCTCGCAAGGCAGCCTACAATTTGCAATGTGGGGAGGATCAGGCCCCACAAGAATTTGTGCAAGAACTGAAACGTGCTTTTGCGCAGACCACCAGAAGGGTGCGCCCCGACAGTAGAGAATTCATTAATACATTTTTTCATGCCTTGCCCAAATACATAATGACCCAGCTCGTGAGGGATTTTCATGAGAAAAGATCTTTAGACTGGGTCATTGAACAGGCTACCCGGATCTATGAGGTGCAGAAACCGGTAGATAGCAAAAGTAATGCCCAGAAAAACCCCAAAGCCAACAGCACCCCTGCTGCTGCCAAGGTGGCAGAGGTAAAGGTCACCCCCGTTTTGGATTTGGAGATGGGGGGGCCTAAAAACCTACCTGCACCTAATAATGCTAGGCCCAGAAGGTCCTCGGGCCAGTCACAGACAGGGAGCCAGGGAGGCAGCCCCACAAATGGGGTCCCTCGCTCTCCTGATTATGTAAGTCCCCGTTACAAGGGAAATCGACCCATCCTGGGTTATGTGTGGACTCCTCCAGCCAAAGGGGGGGATCCAGCCAAGCACCTAACCCAGGGAACTTCCCTCCAAACTTTCCACAGGAGGGCAGAAATTTACCAAACCCTGGGCAGAACTTTTTCCCCAGATATCCACCCGACTTTCAGCCCCAAAACCATCCATCCTTCTTTCCCCAATTCCCTGAGCCCAGACAACCTAATCCGGGAGAGGGGAGGCCAAGGGTGGAGGGGTACCCAAATCTTCCCAACCCGGGGTATTACCAGAGGAGGGACAGCTACCCTTCCCGGGATCAGCCCAGGGGAGAAAACAGGGCCCCGTATCAGCCTGAGCGGGTTTCCCAGTTAGAGCGCCAGGTTCAAAACATGGCGCGGGATCTGGGTCACATACTGAGGGCTCAGCAGAACCCTCAGATCGGCATGCCGGCGCAGAACGCACCCAACTCTGGACCTGGTGCTCCAGAACAATGACGGGGGCAGCACCCCGATAACTCACCGGTTCCCAGGGAGGAGGCACAAAGGGAAGGGGGGTGTAAAGCCTTGGAGGAAGCTTCCTTCCTCACTTGTAAACAGCCCCTGGAAACCCAGGAACCGGAAACAAAATCTCTTGCCCCTGAAAGTCTGCCTCCTAAGGAGCAGAGGGGGGGTAGGAGAAACAACAGACCCACACTGACTCAGTTTGAGGAGGAGGTACAGGTCTTCCAATTTGAGGGAGAGGGATCCTCAGAGGATCCTGGGAAAAGGATCTTCTCCTTCAGAGAGGGGGGAACCCCTCCCAAAGAAAAATGGGTCCCTAGGGATGCAAATCCAGACTGGGGAGATGTGGAGACTGAGCTACCGCCGCCCACCATCTCATCCCAGA